>NC_060257.1:15261960-15861960 GCF_921293095.1 Ischnura elegans
GCGAGATCACATTTTCAAATAGGATGCTGCATCCAACGGTCCGGGTCACCATCGTTCCCACCGCACGAAGCTTTCTTTAACAAGGCATCCCTAATCTCCCTTCTTGACCTGCGTTGTAATCGTGGAGGGGCGGTGACCGTACCCTGAGGGACACGCCACAGAAGTTGTTTAGGCCTCGGAAGTAAGAGAGAGCTGCCGATAGCGTTATTTTAAGAGATACCTTCAAAATATTAAAGAGAAGTCATGAAAAAAAACCTGAAAAGAAGATGATATCTTTATCTGACGAAATAACTTTGATGGCCATTATTAAAGAAGGTAAATGTACTGAAACTGCACACTATACAGGGTTTTTCAGGAGGCATCTGCAATGCTTCAGGAAGGGACAGGGGAGATAATTTTAAGCATATATTGTCCATAAACATGGGGTCACAATTACTTAGTTACTGAGCTATGGAAACGCAAACATTTTGCTGGATGTACTTTGTAGTTACCATGAAAACGGTCTTGCTTGGGCGTCCAGCCTTTTCGACATTTTATTTAATACTCTGGATTTTTAAGGACATTAAATAACTAAGTTAGGACGAAAAAGTGCGATTTTAGTTGTCTGAAACAATTGATCTTAAAATGGGTGAGATCACATTCATCGTAATGCTGATATTCGATCAAAGCTCTCGTGTTATTAATCTCAAAGATCAATTGTTTCCTGTATCGTTTTACTTTGGTCAATATTTTCCAGTCAAGATTTCAGCGACATTATCTACAGAAAAAGTTTTACATATTTGGACCGTTTTTTTCACCGTGGTTGAGAATCGATCTTATAATTATATTATTTAATTGTAGTTACTGAAGTATTTAACTTTCTTACTATTCTAACATTTCCAACTTCTTTCTTAATTGCTCCATTTCTCTTTCCCTTCCGAGTGTTGGTAATTTCATTTACTTAGTCTATGCGTTCATAAAACTACATATTCATATATGAAGCTGCTCTCAATGGCCCATATTTATCACCGTGCGAAGGCTTCTGAACATTTGATCGTTAATTTATTTCTCCAGCGATGAACCCGTGTGGGGCCGATGACGATGTCCTGTGGCACACTCAATAGGAGTTGCGTCGGAGGCGGCGGAGTAACTAAAACGGAGGAATTGTGTGCTGCCGTGCTGACATAACATTACCTCAGTAGATAAATTTAAACCCCAACGTTTCGTTAAAATGTCAACTAAGTGTAATTATACAGATGAGAATGGTCATTTTCATAATGAATATCTGAGATTAATATTCATTTTACTCATTCCTTTTTTTAAATACATGTTAAAGCTGTTCCAATTTTCATGCAATCGTGATTTCACCGACTCTACCAGCTTCAAAACCATTATATCATTAAACCGTTATCTCCATCATCGCTGGGAATAGGTCATCCTTTTCTTTTCTTAATATACATAAGCTACTTAATCATCATACTTCCCCTCATTCTTCCTTTATTGTATAATCCCTCTTCTTCTCCGGAGGGTCGGTAATTTCATTTACTTAGTCCCTAGGTCTGCGAGACCACATCTTCATCGAGGATACTTCGTTGAATGGTTCAGGTCACCATCGTTACCGCCGCGCGAGAAGATTTCTTCAAAAATGCAACCTTACAGTATCCCTCCTGTGTTGAATTCCCGGAGGGCCGATGATCATGCCCTGCGGTACTCGCAATATAGGTCGGAGGAGGCACTTAAAACCGACAGGGAATTGTACGCTGCCGATAACATAACATTACCTAAGTCAGAGGTCAATTAAGTGTAATTTGCATTCATTAAAATGGCATTTTTATAATTTATGAAAATCTGTTATTAATATTAATTTCGTTTGTTCTTTGTTTACGCTATCTGCTCCAAAACCATCATGTCTTTAAACCGTTACCTCCATCACCGCTCGAATTAGGTCATCCTTTTTCCTTAACTTACGTCAGCTACCTTACTATTACTTTTCCTCGTTTCATTCCTTATATGCTTTTACTTCATCTTCTCGGGTTCGGTAATTTCATTTACTTAGTCCCTAGGTCTGCGAGACCACATTTTCATCTAGGATGCTGCGTTGAATGGACCAGGTCACCATCGCTACCATCGTGGGAAGGTTTCTTCAAAAATGCAACCTTAGAGTATCCCTCCTGTGTTGAATTCCCAGAGGGCCAATGATCATGCCCTGCGGTAGGCACTCGCAATAGAGGTCGCGTCATAGGAGGCACTTAAAACCGACAGAGAATTTTACGCTGCCGATAACATTACCTAAGTTAGAGGTCAATTAAGTGTAATTACATTCATGGAAATGGCCATTCTTTATATTTTATGAAAATATACTATTTATATGTATTTTTCCATTCATTTTGTAAGCTCTCTGCTTCAAAATATTTTCATAATTAAAACGTTATCTCCATCATCAATGGAAAAAAGTCATCTTTATATTCTAAATTTTGATCAGCTACCTAATTATCTTACTTTTCCTTATTCCTCCTTCCTTGTTTCATCCTTATCATACTTTTCCTTCATCTTATCATGTTCGGTAATTTTATTTACTTAGTCCTTATGTCTGCAACACCACATCTTCATCTAGGATGCTGCGTTGAATGGTCCAGGTCACCATCGTTACCGTCGCACGAAAGCTTCTTCAAAAATGCAACCTTAATGCATCTCTCTCCTGCGTTGAATTCGCGGAGGGCCGATGATCATGCCCTGCGGTACACGCAATAGAGGTCGCGTCGGAGGAGGCATGAGCTAAAAAGCGGCGGAGGGATCGAGCTGTTTGCCGTTTTACAGTGTCTGTATGTCTGTGTTGTGACCGCCGCCGGTGGCAGTGGAGGCGGAGGGACGCGTGCGTCGTATTCGCTCTTCCACCCCCGACGCTGCCTGACCTACTTTCCGTCCCCATACTACTACAGTGGTAGTAGCAGCAGCAGCACAAGCGTTGCATCTCCAACGCCGCCTCCGGGCCAATCACATAACACGACAGCCATTCATACATAATGCATCCTTTTCTTCCCCGTCCTTGGGAGGGTGGAGTGACTCCCGAACATATTTCGCGGATCCTTAATTTCGCATTCCCCACGTCACTTGTTTCCCCCTCTCTCTCACTGTGCAAGTTCCCATTTGCCAACAGATGGAATCCACTCCGTCACCCCATCGCCACAGTGTTTGTGCGGGACTGTGGTTGAATATTCACTGGATATGGGGACCTCTCGCCGAGTCGCAAGCTCAAGAAGGATTAGAACGGTTCGCCATGGCACGCTCGTTATCATACCTCTTCTAGGCTAGCTGTTATTATCACATAAATGTCTTCGTTGAATTAACGTGGTGACTGAAGTCTCCTAGGCTATAGTAGTAGCTCAATGGACGGGGTGAGAAAATATACTAGAACATTACGTTTCGTGAACAAACGACGGTGTATCAGCTGGTAACACACTGGTCCCACAATACATTTTTTCAGTCAATGGTTGTCGCTATATCATTTTAACTTCGCGCTACCATTTTGTTCAATTTTGTGCTCATCTACTTTTATCTTGAGCCTCACGTTCAAAGCTTTATAAAACCACTAAACTTATGACAAGGTGTAAGGGTGAAAGAGTGAACTGGGCTCGTGAATACATTCTCTCTCCAGTTTATAATCAGCAGCTAAATGTACCGGGGAAATGGACTGGGGCACTATGTTTCAATGAAAAGTGGCGTTGCATTAGGAGAAGACAACTTAGTCCTTTTTTAAGCACTTTTGGCACCACATTGTTTTCTCTGAGTAGTATAAACTTAATGTGATCGACTATGCACACAGGAGGACAAAGCTGATCGTAGACTGGGCCATATTTCTCGTTGAACAGTTACGGAGTACAACGAATTGATAATTTCTTGTGCCAACTAAGCGGTGCCAGGTTACTGCCACATTACTCAAACATTGCTCAAGATAGAGTGAGGTATAGCATATGTGGTATTTTTGTGGCAGTAGCCTTGAGCAATCACTATTTATGATATGCTCTGAGAAGGCAAGCGCTCATAAAGGGGTCTACATCGCACAGGGTCTGCTACATCGCTGCACGCTTAGTACCGCTTTATTATTAAACAGGCTGTTTTTTTTTATAAGAACGTCTTGAATGGATTAGAATGACGTCTGAAGGCTAGAGTAGTCCCTGAATAAAGAAGGCGAAGAAATAGACTGGGGCGTTACGTTTCGCTGAACAGCGGCGGCGTTTAACTTACTTCATTTTTTCACGTTATTTTGGTAGTATCGCTGTATTTTATAAACTTACAGGCGTACTGCATCACATGGAATAATGTGGACAGCAACGAACCACACTTGGCTTATAAACAAGCCCCAGGTGTTGCGAAGGAGTGGTAAACCATTGGGAATGAGAGCGTGACGTCACCAACTAATCCAAGCCATGGGCGGTATACGGAAAAAGGTTAGCTATAAATATAATATTGGATTAATAAAAAAACTAGCTTCATAGCTTTCTAAGAAAAATATTAGCGTTTCCTGGACGCCACCTTTCTTTCATTTGCTGAATTATAGCAGCAAATTGCCGCTTGCAATGTTTTGGAATTTGGTTCAGCTGTTTCTTATCCTCATCGATTTCTTTTTGAGTTTACAACATATTATAACTGCGTTATTTATCCTTCCGAGGTTTCTGCTTCCACTATTCACGGTTGCAACAAACAAGATCCGAAAGCAAAGAGGACGAAAATGAGGGAATACGTCACAGCGCGTTCCAATGATTCACTCAAATCTTCCTGGTCATTAATTTATTTAACCCATTATTACCTGATTCTGCTCCTAAGTGTCATCAAAAATGTAAACATTATCATCTCTTTTTAGGCAATATATAAACTACTTGTTCCATTTCTGCTCGTGCAAAGTTTGATGGCGAAATATGTAGCTGCCATAATAATTATGATTGAGCCGAAAATTTTTACATTTTGAAAATGAGAAGTCATGAAATTGAATTTCTCCCAGAAGCAGCGCTGGGTAAGAAATAGGTTAATTAAACGTCCACTTAAGGAATTTATGCCAATTCACAGTGAAACAGAAACATGATAAAATTGGATATAAGTATGAAGTTTACAATATGAACAACAATAAAACATAAGAGACAAGATCACAAAAATTACAAATCAAAAAAATAAACGAAAAAATTAAAGGGAAAGATGGGGGAGCTTACGTCTTTACAGATATACATGGGGCATAACAAGATTGATGAAAGGGTCAGGAGAGAACAGGAAAGAATTGAAATCTACCTATCCCCGCGATAATTTTAGAGCTAATTTTAATATTGTTTCGCTTCAATTTCCTCAATGAACGCCAAAATGACGTCCGTGTATAATAATCTCACGCCAAGTACTCCGTACGAATGATACATTGCTAATTTTTTCTATACACCGGTTTAAGGTCACAAATAGCTGAAGATGCATGCGACGGATCGAAGAAATCTACGTAGACATCTGCGAGGAATCGTGCAAGACACCACCAGGGAGTGTGGCACGGGGTGATTCCACCCCCGGCAAGCATCACTAATCCCAGTCTTAATCAGAAACGCGCTCGTTCGCCGGACACAGGGCAAGTACGCAGAACAACGACACGTGGTCAGACCAGAAAATAGGAGAGTGCTAGGGACACAAACAGGATATAATGCAAATAAAATTTCTATTTAGCCCTTATTATTATTATTGTATTCTTATTAGTTTTCAGTAAAAGAGAGGAGGCTAAAACAAACATCAACCTAGGACAGCATAAGCTTGAAGAGGTGAACGAGTTCTCTTACCTGGGAAGCCGAATTACCAGCGATGGACGGAGCAAGAAAGAAATACACAGTAGAATAGTGCAGGCGAAGAGGGCTTTCTACAAAAAGAAGAATCTTCTTACAGCTGAAAATACCAGCATAGAAGTAAGGAAACAATTCATCAGATGCTACATATGGATTATGTTTCTCTATGGAAGCGAGGCTTGGACGTTGACAGCAGCAGAGAAGTCAAGAGTGGAAGCATTCGAAATGTGGTGCTACCGAAGAATGATGAAGATAAAATGGATTGACCGTGTGAGTAACCAGGAAGTGCTAAGGAGAGTAGGAGAAAAGAGAAGCCTCCTAAAAACATTAAGCAGAAGAAGGGACAACTTAGTTGGCCACATTTTGAGGCACGATGGTCTGATGAAGACAATCGTTGAAGGACAAGTGGAAGGGAAAAAGGGCAAGGGACGGCCCCGAATGAGTTATATCGGACAGGTTATAAAGGATGTAAAAGAGAATAAATATGTAGCTATGAAGAGATTAGCGGATAGGAGAGAGAAATGGAGAGCTGCGTCAAACCAATCTTAGGATTGTTGACTGATGATGATGATTCTACCGATTAAGGTAGGTTTCCATGGAGTACTTGAGAGGGATTCTGGGATCCTCCCTCTCCATGAACCACTTCCCTCTTCAGCCTACTCCCTTTCATTTTATCTAAAAATCCTATTCTTTTCCATCCTCTCCCTTGTTGACCTAACATTCTACCCTCTAACACTGTTTTCAACATCCCCTTCCCGGTAAGAACTCGCTCCATCCATAACGTTATCTAGTTAGCCACAGAAAGACGAAAAGTTAGCGTATTAATTGATTCATACGTGTATGAGTTGTAGTATACCAAACACATTCATGCAGATAGTTGGTATATACAAATATAAAGTTTATTGGTTATAAAGGTTATTGACCACCAATGCATATCCTATTTTACCTTATCCGAGTCGAGCTGCCCAAGAGCTAACCTGGTAACCTAACGCTAGTATTATGGTACCTTATTGTAAGCGGAAAAAGCATTTCAAATATCTCGGTTCTGTAGTATACTTCCCTTACCTTAATCATGAGATCCCTTCCACCACAATTATTAGGCTCTCTTAAAATAGCCTGTACAACAGGCAAAAAACATTCCACTTGAAATGTCCGCAAAAGATTTTATCTAAATTTTTCTTTTCAATTGGATGGGCTACCTATTCCACATTCCTAATTAATTCCAGATACACTACAGTGTTTACCGAAACAATTACTCACAAATCTTGCATAAAAAAGGAAAGCAAAATAAAAAAATACGGGTCTCGTTATTTTTCAAACTCCATCACAAAGCGATAATTTAGCGAAAATTGGCGGATCAGGTCATTCAATTTTATCGACGGTGAAAAGAAATATTTGCCTTGGCCTGCATTAACTTAGGTAATGTCAGGCATACGGCAGCAAACAGCTTCCTCCATTTTTAACTCCCGCTTCTCCGAGGAGACCTCTGCAGTGTGCTCCTCAGGGCATAATCATCGGCCCTCTGCGAATTCTACGCCAGAAGAGAAGAGAAAAAGAAAACTTTAAGATGCATTTTTAAAGAAGCCTAGGCCGGGATACAGTGAGGGGCTACAAGTCGCTACATCTCGGGCGACCTAGACACCACGCAATACCCTATGAGAAGACGTGGTCGCCTAGAATTAATGAGACTGCCGAGAAAAGGGGCACTTTCAACAGAGCTGCAATTATCTTAATTAAGTCGGACAGGAAACTATCCTGATAATCAAATATCAGAGCAAAAGCATATTACAGGGAAAATTACTTTGTTTTATTTTATTCTATATGCTAATATCTTGGTTTTTTAAAACAAAGTTATTTTATTTTTATTTTATTCTATAATGAAGCAATTCCACAAAGTAACGCCTGAGACCGTATCTTATAGATAATAAATTTTAAAAATGGGCAAAGTTAGGGATGAAGTACAGAAAAATCAATGAAGAATCAGCATAAGTTTTTTTTTATGCTGGGCTGAAAAATATCTTTAAGGAATAATCAACAGTATTCCAATGCCTACATATGTATTTAAATGATAAAGTAGAGATGAGAAAATTAGAAAGAATTAGAGATGAGATAATAAATTTATTTCAGTTCGTGAGGCCCACTATTTATCAAAGCACTGCATGAAACAAACAACTTTCCAAGCAGTCACTCGCACGATGTAGAGATTTATACGCCTAAGATAAAATTCGCTAAGTAAAAAAACATTAGGCTTAGCCGGGAATCAAACCCGGATATTCCTATTCAAGGTCATGTATTGGTATTATATCTGACCGGGAGTTGAGAGATCCAGGTTCGAATCCCAGCTGAGCCAAATGATTTTTCACATGGTGACTTTTAACCTGTATAATTTCGCTGTTTATATTTAATAGAGACCCTAACGAGTTAAAATACTTAAATTTTCCATTTGCCTTGCAAAGACCTTTAAGTTATATTGTTAACAGCTGTGCCACTTCAGTTCGTACAAAAATTCTAATTTTCGAATACAATTTCTAGAAATGATAGTGTGGAATGTCATTTCTCTGGAGCCCCGCCCTCCTTCAAAAACAAAGCCACTAATTATATCTATCTATTCCTATCACATATTGACGGGTATGTAACTCGGTGTCGTTTAATGATAGGTATATCATTCTTTGTCATGTAATCTTTCAATGTGACAGATCACCATCAGCCGGTACATTAAATCCAAACACTGGTTTTAAAAAATTTCTCTCTACATGCATTTTCAGCTCGGAAAATAGAACATAAAATAATAAACTCTACTTAAAACAGCAGTAGAAGATTTTTAAAGTAATTTATCCCATCCAATTTAGTACTTTATATTAAATTTATTTAAAAAACTTCGACTTTTCACAAGTCCTTAAGATAGGCCTGAATTAAAGGATCAGCATAAATCAGATAATGTTATATATTTCATTCAATCGTCGAAGTAATTACGCGTGTATTGCTCATTGGAAATCAAATAAACCATAGCAAAATTATTGCCCCAACAGAATTTTTTGTGATTAAAAAATAGTAAGAATAAACATTGGTAAATAAAAATATTGAAATGATCCTATCGTCCACCTAACCCTTTTTCATTGATCCAAATCTAAATACTTTTATAATCATGTTTACTTCATTAAAAATTAGACAAAACAATTGACATTACCATTAACAATTTTATTCCCTGATAAATACAATTTGAAATCCCTAAAAAAAGAGTTCCTTCAATGCTAATGATAATGAATTGCCTTTATGCGGGCGAGGTTGAGACTAAGAAGTCCCATCCTGTACCTAACCCTTCGATAGCGTCAATTCAAATATATTTAAAAACTGTAGATAAACTTTTATAGATAAAAACGGAAGATAGACAAATGATTTGCCCTAGATTTCTCCAAAACGTGCTTCCGCATATTTGGTTTTGAGCAAGGTCACGTGTCCTAGCGAATTGGTCCTGGAGTTTCAAAATTGAAGGCCGCGTTCGCTTTCCCGAAACAATAACAGTTCGAAAGACGCAAGATGCAAATGTGCAGCAGGTCCCGATGGTCTCCGCCGCCTTTTTTCATAGAGAAAGCACGAGACTCCCTTTCCACAGTCCCAGCGGAGACGGCAGGGAGGGAGGAATGAAGAAAAAAAGGACATTTCGCAGCGGGAAGGCGAATGGGAAGTGGAGTACGGGAGGAAGAAGAGTTTTGGGGAAAGTGGAGGAATTCGCGTCCTTCCTCTGCGAAATTCTGGAGAAGACTTCTTGGGGCTCGAATGCCTTATTATTTTTCTCGGAAAATATACAAGAGAGAGAAGGAATAAAAAGAAATATAATATACGGAAACAGGGAAAGAAGACACGAAAGAACGTATAGGGGCAGGAGGATAAGTTAAGGAAATACGAGTGAATATTATGGAGTCAGAATAAAATACTGTAGGACTCGCATAAATTTCAGGGAACTACCGTTCTGTTTTGATTTAAAAGGGATTTTGCTATACCTATAATAAAATATTTTTGACCTACACATCATAGGATTTTCGGCTAATATTCCGTAAATCGCATTTATTTTGGCAGCAGATCCGTAAAAATTAACCATCGTTCAACCCTTTCTACCAAAGGCTGTAAAGGAAAGGATCTTAAGATCATTAAAGATAAAATTGTTAATGGACACACGTGAGAACAGCTGATAGTAAGATTAGAAACGTTTGAGTCGCAAAAATTGTCGTAGTTTTTTATAAAAGAGGAAAAAATTCCTTTAGGCACCAAATAATAGTTCATAATAGCGGGGATATCGTACCATCCAAACTGGTAAAATTCGCAGAAATTGACATTGGCGATCATAAAAAATTCTAAAGGAGTGCAAACTCACCTCACTAAAGGCGGGGTTTTGTGACATACGTGGTCGTTATAAGCAAGTTTTGCTTTATTGAGTTGACAATCGTGCTCTCAATATTTTGCAATTCCCCATCATACGCACATTTGGTTAAACCCCATTTTTGGAGACGTAAGTCCATAGGGAGGGAATTCTGCCCGTTAATTGTTAATTACTCCACAGAAACCAACCTTACTCGGTAGAAAACTTTAATAACTACCTTAAATTAACACTAAAAGAATTTTTCAGGCTTCTTCGTGGGGAATTCTATGATTTTAAAGAGGGAGATAACTCCACACAATCAGTTTAGGGGGGAAGAAGTTTCTTTCCATGGGCCACATAGTCTTTCGAAACTTAAGAGTTGGGATTTCCGAAGGCTTCACCCGGAGAGTTGAACCCAGGACCCTTCAATCAGCAACTTAACACTCTACTCACTAGACTACCACGCTCCCCTATAACATGTCATCAAAATAAGAACTCGGTCCTCGCAACTTCCAATAAAAAGTTAATCTCACGACCGGCTTCAATGCTTTTTGAATCAGCCCAGCAGGGAGTTAGAAAGAATGGAAAGGGTAAGAACTCCGTTAACCCGTTTCCGCCCACCGTAACCATATGGCTACATCCTACCATTATGAGTATATGAGCCTCTTAAAGAAAACCCTCATTTTTTTGTCTAATTGTCATAAATAAGTTCTTGCATTAACTTATTCCACTTACTAGTGTATTTTGAAGCCGGTCGAAATAAGCCCATTGACGGAAGGTCTACATGGACGCTTACTGTCTCTAAATTACGATCTATTAACATAAAAGTAAACGGAAAATGGCATTGGCGGGAAGCAGATGGTTTTGAAGGAACGTGGTGAAAGAATACCGGATTAGGGGTACGTATCAAAAGAAAGGTAGGTGGGACACCGAGTCTACTGTTTTGGAATTTTCTCGTATTCTTACAGTATACTTATTTACGAAGGCGGTTTTTTCTCAGCCTCCGATCGCTCATCAAAAGCACCATTAAATTGACAGGCGGCTACTATACGCTTGAGTAATCTCTGACCGTAAGTTTTTAGTTTAAGGTTAGCACTAATCGAATTATCTACACTGCCTCAATTGATTCTCTCGCCAAGTGTGCACTGCGGAGCAACAGCCAGATAACGAATCGAATGGGTTCAGAATTGACGTTTCTTGACCTTAATGCCGATAAAAGAGAATTTTTCATTAATGCAATGTGGCTAGAGAGTGAAACAATGTGAAACATTACGTCCACTCCCATTCAAAACAAATGAAGAGACATGCTGATTTCTGGAAGTGTTCTGATCGATGACAACACCTGTCATCTCAGCGCTGATGCAGCCCAACTGATCCTTAAGCAATTTTAATGGAATAATTTTGATCACCCGCCGTGCAATGTCGGCAAAGAGCCGTACGACTTCCATCTTTACTCTGAAATGAAGAAAAGGCTAGGATAGAAGCCTTTACGATGGCGATGAGCTTCAGGCCAAAAGCAATATTCGTAAGAAGTCATTGGCGGCAACATTCCATGAAGAAGGTATAGTAAAGCTTGTCCACAGGCGCGACCAATTACTCAATCGCCAAAGCGATTATGTCGAAAAAATACCACAAGCGTGCTTAACATTTAGCAATGAAATAATTTTTAATCGATCATTTCCTATTATGTTAATGGCCCATCGGAGGTTAAAAAAAACCGGCCCTCGTAATAATGCAATTAGGACATCATATCAGCCCCCGCGGAGACCAGAGGTCCGGTAGACAGGCGGTGAAATGAGGTGTGCTTTTCATAGCATCTCGTATTTATTTCTAACGCAATAAAACGACCCTCGAATTTATTTATCAACTAATTTCCATCTACCCCGGAAACAACATACAAATTCCTTTACCACGGAGGATTAACAAAGCACAATACAAACATCTATGCCCTGGATGGGGACCACATACCCAGGCGGGTCTCGAACACGCGACCTACGGTTTGGCATACGAGGATTTTAACCCATCGCCGCCGAGGCCAGCCGGTTTCAAATGACTAACATTTAAATCCAGCATAACCTGGCAAATAAAACTAATTGTAGTATCTACTTCAAGTATACAGAATTTTGTAATGTAAAAAATTTTTGTGCTCTTCGAAGCAGGTAAACGAAGCGAAATGGATTAATGACTTTAACTGCTGAACTATGCCCAAAGGACAGATAGCCGAAGTCATCTTTCATGCCATATTTTTTTAGAATTTAATTCTATTGGTAACATTGCAGCATAAATACCACCATTCATGTCTCTTCTCTTCATAGCAAGCAAGTGGGTGCACAAATAATTACTTTTTAAAAATCAAAGTACGTTGCCAAAAATTTGCACATCGTTCAACCTTTTCGTAAGACATGTTTGTAATTCATTTACCGAGTCATTTCTACAAAAAACTGTCAGAATTAATTAAAATAAACTATGTTATGCCTGATAAATGTACTACTAAACGGCGAACGTTTTTACTGAAAATTAATCCACATTTATACTTGCTAAAATAAATGGCGTCATTTTACCAATTCACATGCTCCAATATGGGCGTCAACTGAGTCAAAATCATTTCTTAATGTAATCAAAATGTAATATCAGATACAAAAATGTGAGATTAAGAGGGTGAGATTGGGATGAAAAAAGGAAGCAGATGATTTTCGGGAAGTACGTCATGAGATGTTATATGCGAGAAAGGGGAGGGGGAGGGGATAGAGAGAAGGACAGGGGTAATATCAGGTCTCCCATTTTGGACCCCTGACCCCCCTCTCCCCCCCCTAACATTCCCCTTTCGGATGGATGGTTCCTGAGCGAAAAAGTTTTGCTCCTCAAGAGTGGAAAAGAAAGGAGAAAGGGGAAGAGGGGTGGGTGTATGAAGCTGATAAAAATCCACCCCCTCCGCACAGGGGCGATGGAAAAAAAAAGAAGACCGGGAGAGTTTTCCAGTGAAAGGTTGGGGGTAGTGTTCGGAATACGCTGGGAGGGGGTGTACGGGATCCCACTGATAGCATGCGTGCTGCCCTCGAGCGGTGGCGGGGAGAAGTAGCGATCACGGTCCAGGGCCCGCTGGGGTCGCGGAAGGTCAGAAGTTCCCTACATCCCACGATAATAATGTAGCGGGGGCTTCTGGATTCGCGGCATTACTTAAGGTCATGTCACGCGAGACCGGTGTGCTGGCCTGTATATTGCAGCGGAAATTGGCCAGGATTCGGCGTTTCTCCAGGCACAGCAGATGGGGTTAAAATTAGATTCTTCGGTTCGAGGATTTATTTTTTTTCTTTTTGTGGACATGCGCATAATCTTCGCATTATAAGGGTATTTTTTTTAACACAGAGACTCTAATTCCTATTTTCTATTATTTGTCGGTGGTTAACCAAGAGAAGAAGTACCATCAAGCTAACCGTGAACCGGGTAATGTAGGCCTGATTACTTTTCAAATAATACGATTGACACCCACAGTCATTCGACAAAAAAAAACAGACTAAATTTACTATTTTGAATATAGGACATTCGATATGTTTATGCCATTTCATTAAACTCCCATTCCATCTTTAGGTACGTCAAGGATTTCTTCTTTTTGAGGACACACGCGTGATCTTCGCATTAAAAGGTATTTTTCGACGCAAAGACTTCCATTACGCTTTCATTTTTCGATAGTCAACCAAGTAATCCAGTACCGCCAGACTAACAGAATTTAACCTTCTTCCTTATCTCCATTCGTTTTTTTTTATGATTTAGAGCGATAACTCGCTTGCCAAATCTTTGTAGCTCTCACATTAGATTTTATTACCCGCGCGGATAATATGATGAGATAGAATAAGTTCCCAAATAGATACATGAAATAGAAACGAAGCAAACTCAGGATTGCAACACTACGATAAAAGTTTAAAAACAGAGGCATTTACCAAGGAAATGGCGAAACTTACAAGAAAGAAAACGGCTATTACAGTATGATTAGGTCTGTCTAAATACATCCCAAACATATAAATGAAATAGAAACGAATCAAACTCAATGGATATGGAATGGAAGGGAATTATGTGGTACCATACGTCATTTTATCTTCATCATTAATCGGCAGCACCATATTTCGAATGCATAATGACACTCATAACTTTTCTGCACCTGCCAACGTCCAAGTCTAACAGAAATAGAGAAATTTTCTAAAATATGGGAGAAATGGAGCAGATCAACCGGTGACAAGCTTCAACTCAATACGTCGGGAAATCACAAGTGTTTACTCACTTATCAGTACTTATATACATTACTTATGTCATAAAATTGTATTTTTTAACGGTATACCCAGGTTACATTAATCTTTATGCTAAATATGTTGGTAAGAATATCAATCCGGGAATGGAAATCAGACCAAAACAATTAGTTTTACGATTGCTCAAAAAGGAATTATTATTGCGGACTTATTCTCATCTATTTTGCAGGTTTTCGCGGCTCTGATTGGATGATGTCAGCATTTTCAACAAATTAGTAGTTGGTCACCAGATTCAACGGCGACACTAAGATAGGCGACGTCCTTCCCGGACCAAAGAACCAAATTTCACCATCGCTCTTCGAGGGTGTGTAACAACTGCCATGCTCTTTTGGCCAACTTTATACTAGCTCGACAGCGTAGCGATGAAAACACGTCGAAACGATCACCGGAGAGCAACCAAAAAACATATGGTTCAAAACATTAGCCATCGCAGAGTAAGCCTAATGTGAACTTGGACACACGGTGTATTTTTGATGACACTAAAATAATAGAGAGGAAGAGAGATTCTTCCAAAAATTGTAAAGGAGACCTTTAAAATGGTCAAAAGATCAAATAATTTCAAAATAGGAAATGCGTAACCACTTCGAAGCGTGGAAAAGGATAATTCTGGGAAAATTTGAGGATGTTCCCTTATTGGTCGAGGAAAATTCCTGATTTTGGCGACCGAGATCCTTAAGTGAGTCATTGATAGCAGCAAACAGACCTAAGTTAACATTATATAAACGCTGGTAGAAGCCAGCAGGATATCTGGTGGAACTGTTGTGATCTATTGTCGATATACGTGGATGTTGCCCAAAATGTTGAGTTCAAGTAACTCTCATCTTCAAATCTACATGGGTTGCCGAACAGATAATGATCCATAAACATAATGAAGACCTAACGAACACTGTTGATTCATCACATCATCAAAAATATATATTCCTGTAAACAGTCTTATTCAGCACTTACTTATGCGTAAAATTCTCTTCCCATCAGTTATGCGATTGAAAACTTTTAAACCTATATGAGTGTGTAGTTGAGGGGCCAGGGTTGTACATGGTTTAATAGAGCGTGCCCACCAGAGGTTGGGATTTCGGTTCATTTGATGGCTTCGGATCATTGGATTTGATTCGTGGCAATGAATCGGTTCTTTTAATCGTTCATAATGAACCGTGGGAATCTCGAATCCATGTGAATATCTATCTATTCTATGTGATTCTCGAATCTATGTGAATCTTGAATCTATGGAGAATACATTACCTATATGTATGTGTGATGTATTAATCATGCTTGAATCCATGAGAATCTGCCAAACTACTGCATTTAGAATATTATGACGGATAGCATTTCACAGCAATTATTATTTTTCATTTTAAAGACATCTCTAACGCATTGTTTTAGATTTTAAAACCTCTTCCATTTGTCTGAATGTTGTGCAATACAAAATTAGTAGTCCAATACATTAATTGTGAAATGCAAAAACGTTTAATGTAAATAACTCTGAAACGAAGTTCAATACGTCAGATTAAAGACATTTTTAAATGTTCCATTGCATGCAACTATTTCTCAAAGGCTTTCATACTTATTAAAACATTTACTTATGACAGTGAAGAGTTCATTTTAATTTCATCTATAAATTTCTCGTGCCTCAAGAATGTCTTTTGACTGATATAGTCAGAAGAATACTTACAGCACTGATTTCTCCGTGAATAAGTTCTTATGACATTCTAAGAAATCAGTATATATTTAGTTTGGTCACACTCGTATACATACCGCATATTCCTACGGGTCAAATTAATAGTAATTATGGTGAAAAGTTTATTTTTATTGCCAGCCTGTATGGCCATCGGTCAGGATCTAATTAAAATTTCACTGCCTTTCAAGGGTAGTATCAACGCAGTCAAGTTAAATTCAAATAGTTCTTATTGAACGATTTGGAGGATTTGAATCTCCCATCGTTCATTTTGAACGATTTGGATTCGGTGGATTTGAATCTTCCATCAAATCGTTCATTTTGAACGATTCGAGACGAAAACGTAGATTCAATTCATTCGGTTCATGCCTTTGAATCGTTCATTTTGAACGATTTATTCATGAACGACTCATTGTCAGTGACTACCCTTGACATTTTCAAAGATGATTCGCACCTTTTTATTACTGAAAATATCCATATTTGCCGTCTTTTATGGCATGCATGGATTAAAATGAGGTTGTGTGTTGCGGGAAGCCTGTTCCACAATTTTGGGAAAACGATGAAATGTCTACTTCTCAATAATATAAAGCATGAGGCTGAGGTATTTGCTATAAAATATCAAATGAAGTCTACATTTATATTTTTTTAAATGAGTGCTCCATTAAAAGAAATTGAAATCAGTATAGCTGACGTATTTGTTCTAAAATATCAACTAAAGTCTAAATTTATATTTTTTAAGTGAGTGCTCCATCGAAATAAATTTAAATTATTTGCATTTTAAACATTTTTCGTAAACAATTTCGAATCTTTACGACAAAACGGTGGACAGGAGATATAAACCGATAAGGAAAAAAATTATGCTTGCAATAACCATCCGGCTACGCACTTTTGCTGGGTATTACGATTCACCCCCAAAAAAAGTGGAAAAAACGGTCGGATGGGGAATCTATTTTAATACTCGTGAGAGTGATCCTGCGATGGAAAAGACCTTTGAACTCCAAAAAAAAAACATATTCATTCTCACACGTACTCATGAAGTCTCAAAATACTATTGAAGTAGCATCATATTCCAGGTTTATTTCCGGTTACTAAAACAAAGGCATGAGTTTTAATAAGCCTTTGAATGTCAGGATAATAGGCGACCTCAGATAGAACTGTCCAAACCTCCCCACACTCCAAATGTTTCAAACAGACCAGCAGCAAATCCCGCGTTCGTGATCAATCGCAATAAAGCCAGGCTCAGCATTGATAGCAGGTATCTGACACGTGATTACTTCCACTTCACCGGTCGCGCAGTTGAAGAATAAACGAAGCTGGGGCTGTCTAGAGCAGACGTTTAAGCTCCTCGAAGACCTTTCTGATCGTA
This sequence comes from Ischnura elegans, assembly GCF_921293095.1. Lineage (NCBI taxonomy): Eukaryota > Metazoa > Arthropoda > Insecta > Odonata > Coenagrionidae > Ischnura > Ischnura elegans. Next base: position 15,279,443 of record NC_060257.1, read on the forward strand.
TGCAGGAAGCGATGAAACGGCATAAGCTGTCAACTTCAGGAGCAGGCCGTCGAAGGAAAAGGCCAGGAGCCCATGAGAGGATCGATGCGTCTTCGAAAGCTTCATGCAACGAAGTTGAGGAGAATCGCTACTTCTTCCTACCTCATTCCAGCGACAGTTTACTGCTCCTACATGATATACCAAAAACCATTCTTAGGATCAGAGCCTCGTTTTCAAAATGACGTCGCTTCTTTTTCAAATATATTATGGTTGATTCGTGAAAAAATGATATGGTGATAAAATCAGGGCCCATTTGTGAGAAAGCAAGAATTTGGAATGGAGTGAGACAAGGCTGCGATTTGTCACCCGTAATTTTCAATTTTGACATCGAGAAAGCCAGTAATGAAATCAAAGTTAAGGCCTTAGCGGTGAGTATTAATGGTGATTACAATGGATATAATACAATTAACATGGTTTTCCGGTAACATAGCCGTCATAATAGGGACAAAAAATATTTGAAAAACATTCTGGTCTACATGGGTAGGGTAATGGGAAAATATCAGCTGAAAATAAGCACAAAGAAAACTAATACGTTGGTACGCAGCAGAAGAGAAGAGGTCAAGACTTTTGTAATAGGGAAACAAAAACTAGACAAGACGTGAACGAATTTTTTCATTTGGAAAGCAGGGTAACTAGCGATGGGAAAAGCAAGAAAGAAATTATCCGTGGAATAGCCCTGGCGATGAGAGCATTCCACCAAAAGAAAGGTCTATGCACAGCAATAAATTTGAATATAGAAGTAAGGAAACAGTTTATCAAAACTTACATTAAGAGTATGCTTCTCTACGCAGGGGCGCAGCCAGGAATTAAGGCTGGGGGGGGGTTTAGGTGCAACTAATACCGGGGTGTTTTGAGGTGTGGATACTCACCAGAATAAGCGGTAGGTGCATGTTAATAAATTGCGGAATTTTAAGATAAATGGTTCAAATGGTGAGTTTTACGGCTTTCTGAGGGATATTTTGTTAATAATTACGCTATTCTATTAGTAATATAAATCCAATTTAGTAAAATGGATTAAAATAAAGCATTTCTCTGAGCTCTGGGGGGGGGGGGATTTTAACCCCCAAAATCCCCCTCTCGCTGCGCCACTGTCTCTACGGAAGTGAGGCATGGACAATTTCAGCAGCGGAAAAATCAAGAATAGAGGCCTTCGAAATGTGGTGCTACAGAAGAGTGATGCCGTATGAACGTTTGATAGGATTTAGTTGCTTTTGGTGGTACTGGTCAATAAGGACTGCGGCTTAAAAATCAGCCGTGGGATCCTGGCCAGAAGTTTCACAAAAATAAAATGACAACTCCTTCACCCCCTCACATTTCAGCCTTTTTCCCGCCATTAACCCCCGAAGGACAAACTATACTTATTCCCTCAGAAAAAGTGATCAGCAACGGCCACGAAACGTCGGGAAACTCATCGGGGAAAACCCGAGAACACATCACCAACAGCTGTGATGGCCCGCAAGAGCCTTGATATCAACCGAGATCTGAATTTAGATTTATTCAAATTTATTTTTATGGAGGTCGATGTTCTTTACCGCCGCAGGATTGCCATCACAAATACTACAATAGATTCCCTAACTGGCCTGAAGATGCGCTGTAACCCTCTGCGTATTTAAATGGGTTTACAAAAGTTGTTAATAGGGTGGTTTCCTATTATTTTTATAGCCTCAATCAAAAGATTATTAATCCTGGTATACGTATTTCACGCTTTTAGATTTTTAAATGACGATATCTATTTTTCGCATTTCGCATTTCTAGGGGGCGCCCTAGTGTTTGAATTTCCCAATGTAACGGCTCACGAAGCCCTCTGGCCGCAGCGCCGGGATATAAAGACCGAAGCGCCTTGAGTGAGAGAAAGAGGGTGGGGTAGAAAAAGGCAACTCCCCTCCCAACTTCGCCCTCGACGACTCCGAGTAGAAATTTGATACTCAGGATAAATTTGATACGGGTCGCTGGAACAGGGGTTGCAGTCGGAATTGATATGTGACACCAAACTGTTGGCGAGACAATTAAAAATAGCAGAAGCCAACTTTTGAGTGCCGTGTTCCTGTCTCATGCGTTAAAAAAATAGGCCTGTGAATGCGAAGGTCCATTTGAGTTTACACCTTTTCCGAAATTGCTGACAATATTATTTACATTACTATGTATGCAGGAATTACGTCAAAATCATGTTACCGACTTAGGTGGCGGCTGGATAAAGTCCTCGCCTGCCATACAAGAAATCGCGGGTTCGAGTCCCACTAGGTTAGATTTCCCTTATCCAGAGGTTGGTTGTTCGTGTAATTAATTGTTAAATTTTTCAAATACCCAACATAAAATGGCTCAATATGAGCTGTAATCGGTGTTTGGGAATAAAACAAAATTAAAAAAATAAAATTTCAATACTGAATTGTGGTTCATGATGCTATTTTGACGGAATGTAGTCTTTTTACGTTATGAAGATATCATAGCTTGCAGTTTTCGAAACAGAAGGGAAAAACGGGTTACAAACGAAAATTGGAGAGGTTTCTTATTTGAGAAATATTGATATACTTACGCGAAATATATTCAAATAACATAACAAATTTTTAATAAAATGTAACAATATATGTCGACTTGGATGTCACACTTCGATGTGAAAAACAGTGGTTACTAAAGTTACAGCTAGGAATATTTTTTTATTAACACCGATGAAAAGAAGCAATAAAAGAGAGCACGATGAAAAAATTCTGTGGGAGAGCCGAAACCTGCGTTTCAAGACATAAGTAGTCGTTAATTAATAGTTGGACTTCGTGTCATAATTTTTTATGATATATCACTCATCAGAAATCACCTCGCAAGCATTTTATGCTATGAAAAAAACGCGATTGAAAACATGAAATTAAATATGAACCATTATAAATTAATATAAATACTTAAATCATAAGAAAACATAAATAATATATTCACCAGCTCTACAACTAGCTTTCATTTGCATTCAAGGGAAAAGTTGACCCCGTGATCATCACTGAATCTTGGCATTGATGCTACGCTTGCTTCGTCTTCTCCATAATGTTTTTTAGAAGTTTTCTATGCTCTCGCACTCTTCTTAGAACTTCTTCACCACTTACTTGGTCGATCCATTTAATCATTATCATTGTTCGGTAGCACCACTGATGACTTTTTGGTGTCGGATTTCTGAAACTCGATAGAAATGCGCCTTAATAGATGCGCAAATATCAAACTTCAAGGATACGGTCTACACAATCCCATTGACTTCCATAAACGAGTGGTAGGTCAACCAAAACACCAAAGCCACATCGCCAACCCTCTGGTTTAACGACCTCTCCAATCATTCCCCGTTGCCGGGACGACTATCAATCCGTGCTTCCATTGTCGCAAATTGTCCTCATAGTCGCGGTGTGCCGCTTGCTCTGTTACTACGTACTCACTTGGAAGGAAGCAGTTCCACTGGAGCGACCGGAGCGACAATAGCTGCCAGGCGATCAAACTCATTTGGTCACTCATAAATCAGCTAGTAAATAAACCATTGGAACTTGTTTGAATTAATGTATGGCAGTGATACGTTCATTGGTTCTACGCAAATTAAGAAATTAGGTTACGCAAATTTTATCATGACAAAATTCATAAGTTTTACAATGGTTAAATAGGTACTTCGTTGCGTTTTATAAGGAATAAATCAGGCTGTGATCAACATAAAATGGTTTACATATATATATTAACTTCATCTTTCTGCGTCTACATTTGAGAATACATATTACTTTTAAAGGAACATAATTAAATTAATTACAATATTGTGCATCGAAAAGTCAATAATTCCATCAAAACAATTAAAGCTTAGAACAATAAAATCTTTTTAGCTATCATATAGGTCTAATTCGTCTTTTGAATAGGCATAAGTATTTTTTGTTATACTTGACATATCGGATATTACGATGGAATTCTAGTTTATACAAAATGTCAAACATTATTCGCTATTAGCATTAGCAAAAAGTGATTGTGTTGCAAATGGTGGCCGTGATTATAGCTATTCATTTTTTAACCTCATCATCACCAAGAAGGAAAACTTCTTTTCAAGACCTTCTTTTCCTGAAGCATTGCATTAGGTTGATTTTCGAAAGGAAATCTAACATTATTTGCACCTTTGAATCGTATCCCAACGTCTCCATAATAAATTTAACAAGACATTGGTATTCATCACACATTGCGAGGGACATTAAGATTTCATTTTTCTCATAGGCATTAAGTATATCCTTTTACTAGAAACACGATTATATGCAGTAGTGTCCGTAGCATTACGCCTCTAGAAATAAACCTATTGCTACTATTAATAGAAGTAAATAATAGAGATTTCTTAAGTTTTAATCCTTCACTTATAGGTTATTGCGGTAAAATTCCATTTATAATACAATAAGCACAATAAAGCACTTACATACATTTATGCACAGCATATATGTATGGTTTACAGGAATACTAAATGACAGTACATCTAATTCGTTATTTTCATTGAGGTATTGTGCTGTGAACGGGAGTTGAGATTATACTCGTTCACATTTTTTATCAGAGTCACGCACGAGTCTTTTTTTCCTCCGAAGCATTGTGGCGTGGTCATTTAAGAAAGAAAAAAGGAGCATAATCCTAACCTTGTCGTAGTCGCCTGGCTACATAAAACACCGCGGCCTCCCGCCACCATTGCCCTTATCATATCAATGTGAGAATTTCGTAATAAAACAACATATTAAGTAAATCGTGTGCAGCCAAGTTCTGCCTAAGTTCTTCCACATTTTCAAGTTAACAAGATCTACTTGAAAATGTAGTCACAACGAAAAGCGTCGTGCGAAAATAAATTCAGCGGAAATATTTTTGTGTCTTGTTTAGCTAATAACGTCACTGAAACGCTGCGGCGACACGTTAAGACCTGCTGGAACGTTTTCGCAACGTTTTTGCAACATTTATGGTTTATAGGAATACCTCATGCCAAGCCTAATTCTCAATTTTCAATAATGGATTATGTTTTGTGAATTGGAGCCGAGATTAACTCGTTCATTTTGTTTAGTCCTTCCACAGCCAGGTTCTTCCTTAAGTTCTTCAACATTTTCAGTCTAACAGGATCTACTTGAAACTTTTTAATGTCACCGTAACGCGTAGAGCGAAAATAAAATCAGTGGAAATATTGTTACGTCTTATTCAACTAATAATGTCACCGAAACGTTATGGAAACACAATGTTACCTGCAGTGTAGGTTAGAGCAAAGCTATGGTTCCCTTTAGGCAGCATTTATGGTTTACAGGAATACTAAAGGCCGAGCATAATTCGCAATTTTCATTGAGGGATTGTGTTTTGCGAACATGATAACAGATTATACTCGTTCACTTTTTTCATCATCGTCAAGTAGGTGTCTTTTTCCCCCCTCAGAAGCGTTGTGGCATGAGCATTTGAGAAAGAAAAGAGGGGCATGATCATAACCTTGTCGTCGTCGCCTGGCCACATAACACACCGCGCCCTCCCTACCATTAATGGCTCTCATCATATGAATGTGAGCATTAGCCGCGTGCATTCTCCGTGCTATCTGTCACTCAACAGTTGAGCTCAGCCATCGCTGACTCTTTTTTTCTCCAGTGCTGAGCCCGTGAGTAGAATCGAGCAGTGAGTGCTTTTATTCGCGCTTGACACAATGGCTTTCCCCGCGTCACTGGCTCACAATGAAAGCAGCCAGCGCCATGCACGTGGGGCGAGACGAGTATTATCTCATCGCGAGAAAAGGGACATGGATAGCATAGCACACAGAAGCGTGTGTGTGCGATTCCTGCAGGCGCGATGCAGTTAAAACAGTTTCCGACCAAGAGGACACGCTGCTGCAATATGGCCAAGAGGCACGTTGGGAGACAATTCGTGACAATAGAGTCACAGATTGGCTGGTCGCGGAAAGAGGACACGGCACAAAGAATGGTGATCCAACAGTGGGCACCACGGTTATCGCCATGCTATTGCATCATGTATGACGGAATAAGGTATTTGAAGACGTCAATCAGATCATTACGCATCACAAAATAAGTTCATAGTCAAGTTAAACCTTACCTATCAGTTTTACAAAATATAAATAAAGGTTTTATGGAAATACCATTCCATAAATTGGATGGATGAGGCAGATACTTCGTGGAGATCCATTATGAGATATGAAGTGAAACACTTTGCACTTTCCACATAAAAATTTTATTAAACTACATTCGACATGTTTCGCTGCACCGCAGCATTATCGAGACTAAACAAATAAATTTACCATTTCAATATAAATACAAAATTACACACCCACAAACAAACTCCGCTCCTTGACCTCCCTCTGCTAATGGGGGAAAAAAACTTCCAAGCATCTGATAATAGTCACCTCCTCCCTTACCTTACCCCAGAAAAACAATCAGTTTAAAATTCAACCAATCCTCCCTCCTTCCACCCCACCTTCCACCCCAACCTTCTCAAATGTTTTCGAGTGTGCATTTTTGGTTTTATACTGGTATGGTTAATTTCTTGGTTTAGTCTTGATAATGCTGCAGTGTTTTTCACTTCATATCTCATAATTCCATTCCAATTGTCAAAGTATTATTCAGGTCGTAATGTCTTCGAATCAAGTTCATCGATCCAAAAAATTGAGAGTAGGATTTTGAAATGATTGTACGTTATAAAATGGTTAACTCACTGACTTCCATTTTTACTGTGTAAGATAAAGAATAGCCATCCATTAATGCATAATTTTATGAGAAAACTGTGTGCTGAGTTCAACTAATTTCATGGAACAAAATCAACTTCTAAAGATAAAACCATCTATGTATGAGTAAAGGGTATACACATTGGTCAGAACCAAATCAGACAGCCTAATTATCGTATGAATGATAATCCTTCACGAAAAAGGACATACATGATATCCATACACACACTATGTGAGTGATTTGTGCAAGCGCGTAGCAGTTTAATCGTTCACGTTGCAATACGTTCACGTTGGTACGGCGAAGACAATACCAGGCAAAACACACAGAATCTCACACATTGGTCTCCCTAAAGTATGATTGAAACTTCACAATCGACTTAATACCATGAGTTGTCATCAGTATCAAAACAAATTATATTCATTACAAAAACTGTCCTCAAGAATTTAAATGCAATTATATGATAAAACCTTCAATATGCGTCATCTAGTTCTGATATATGAGACAGAAAAATTATTTTCATTAATGCATGTTATAACGTCTCAAACTTACATAATAAATGCTAGTTATTGCATGAACCAAAATTAGATCTTTCCACTATTTCATTATAAGCGCATGCTTTCGCGTCTAACACATACGTTCTGTGTGGCTGTAATTTGAGGGAATCAAATCATCATCACTCGGCTAAATGTGGATACTTAACAAACTTTTTTAATCAATTTAGATACCTCGAATATTGATGGAGCATTATCTCATCCAAACGGGACACAGGAAGTAGATACATACGTGATTTCTGCTTGTGCTCTGTGATTGCGATTCTTGCATGAGCGTGATCCGTGCATCACAGCAAACGACGTTTCCGACCACGAAGATACGTCAAATATGGTGAAAGTGGAAAATTCGTGAAAATAAAGTGACAGATTGGCCTTCATTATGGAAAAAGAGGGCGTGTCACAAAGAAGAGTGATTTAACATATGGATACCGATTTGGTTATTGCAGTTCTACATCTAATACCCTACGAGGTCTGCATCTGCATAATATTTTCTATACCTACTTGACTTAACAACCGAAGCCGGTCGAAAAAAAATTTTAATTAACTGCGGAAGTAACAATATGTCTGTTATTGGTAATATGGAGCCCTTCCACCACATACAAGCATCAAGTTTCGATTTATTTTCCGTCTTTGAAGCTTAAACATGCTGTTGTAAACACTATGAAAATTCAGAAAAATCAATTAAGGAATACATTTGTTAGTTGGCTACACTACAAGTCAATCAATCAATTACTGAGTCCCAAAGTTACATTTCAGTTTAACTAAATGTGGCATTGAATACTGTTCATGAGTTCATTGCACATTCCAGAGAAAAAATATTCCAGCAAAGCCTACCCCAATTATTTCACAAATTTAAAGAAGATAAAATTTGAATAAAAAACATCATGATCGATATAATGATGTAGTATCTCCAGCTTAACAAGTAACCTCCATCATCCTACAAATAGACTCGGGAATATAAAATTAAAATTATTCGCAAAATCAATAAATTGCTGAAATTGATATTGCTACGGTGTACAACAAGTTGCAGACACATTAACGTTTGATTATTATATTCCAAAAACTTGGGTTCCTAATTCCATTAATTGCATGATATAAAATGAATTTCTGCCACCAAATTGTCTTAAAACTTGATTGAAGGGAACATCAACTCTCTTATATTTCAGTTATCAAATTAGACAACTCAGCAATCACCTGAGGACAACCTTATCTCAGCCAGATACTGATAGAAAATTCAGTATGATTCCAGCAGACGGTTATATAACCGTGCGTCGCAGTCAAAACCGTTTCCGAACGAGAGGACAAGAAGCAATACGGTTGATTGGCACGTTGAGGACAAATCGTGACAATAGAGTCACAGATTGGCCTTCGTCATGGAAATAGTGGCCGCGACACGAAGAATAAGCGTTTAAGAATTGCACGTTGTCGATTCGGTTATTACATAGCCATCACAGAATATATTGCAGAACATGATCTCATCATTACGAACGCCAAAGCGAGTACGGAGGCTGACCCAATTCTAGGAATTTCCCATTGTGTAAAGTCTTTCTTTCCGGACGAAGCGTATACAACAATCGAGCAAGGTTATTTAAGTTCGTGTTGGGTGAGTATTTAGGATTAACTCTTGCAAACGACTTACCTCGGGAAGAGAAAATTCAGGAAATTTGCAAGCAGGTGAGTTGTTAATTGGGATGCATTAAAAGAATTCTTGGAAAATTGTTGCCGAAGATTAATAAAGAACGATGATATTATTTTCTCGTGAGACACCATTTAAAGTACCTACGCCGCTAGTGCATGTGCCCCGGATGGAAAAGGAATGGTTTCGGATATAAATATAACACAAGTGTGAGCAGCAAGATTTATTAAGAATTGCTATGATAAACAAAGTATTAAACTTGTAATTGAATTAATTAGCAATGGGAAAGTCTATTCGATGTAAGGGAAAAATTTAAATCGAAAAATTTGTGACAATTTCAAGTAAAATACTCTTTGCCTGATGTTAAACATATTGTGAGTGGCTTGCGCGGTACGGAGATGTAGATGTAGAAGTAGATTTTTGTGTCAAAGGAAGGATCTAGGTTAGCCCACGCCTACCTTTGAAATTTCGGAATTAAAAAGGTAGAGAGATTTGTTAAATTTAAGTATACCGGGACTAGCCACGGTGATAACTTTACGGGAGTCACCCGCAATGCACAATTGTGCGGAAAATTCCACAGAGAAAAATTCATTCGCCTTGACCGGGATTCGAACCCGGATCCCTCGATTTCCGGCCGAGTGCTTTAGCCAGTTAAGCTACCGAGGCGTCATTCTTCCCTGTGGAAGATTTAATTGAAATAACATGGCGATTGACTGTATCTGAAGCAGTAACTACAGGCGTCGAAGCAAGCTCTCATACTCTAAAATGTGTGGAAATAGCATCAAATGAAAATGCGTTATTGAAGCAACATGGGACCCGGATAAAAAATGAATGGTTTCGAATATAAATATAATACAAGTGCGAGCAGCAATATTTATTGAGAACTGCTATGATAAACATACTATTAAACTTGTAACTGAATTAATTAGGAATGGGAAAGTCTAGCCGATGCAAGGAAAAAATTCAAATGAAGACTTTACGGAAATTTCAAGTAAAATACTATTTGCCTGATGCTCGACACATTGTGAGTGGCTTGCGCGGAACCTCGTTGATGCAGAAGTAAATTTTTTGTGTCAAAGGATGGATTTACGTAAGCCCACGCCTGCCTTTTACATTTCCAAATTGAAAAGGTAGAGTAATTTGATTGAAATAACATGCCCATTGACAATATCTTACGCAGTACTTACAGGGATCGGAGCAAACTCTCATATGCTAAAATTTGTGGACAAAACATAAAATGGAATTGTGTCATCCAAGCAACAATTGAAATTAAGGTGAGCTATAAATACGCAGACAAATTGTTTATAAAAGGGTGAACAAATAGTTAATGAAAGTGCTAGGAAGGACATGGATCAAAATTTGGACTGACCTTGTAGCATAGGAAGGAACGATCACAAATTCAAACCTAAGATCAAGAAGTGGAAAACGGGCATCTGATGGAATCCTTATTTCATATAGAAAGCATGGAAAGACCGGTGTGAAGAACTTTTTAGTTACTTCCCGCAAATATTAAAAAAGATATGGGTAAATGCAACTCATGGTAAAATTAGTTGACGGCTTTTTGTCCAAGCTTTGTCTACACAATGATCCCAGCCTTCCCAAACAGATCTCGGAAGATATATGAAATGAGCTACCGATATAATATAACATAAACTCAGGAGAAAGAATTACTTACAAAAAGCAAAGTGCAGACAAAAACTGCTCATAGAACGAATTTCAAATATAATGACCAAGACCAAGACTTTGAAATACAGCCAGTATAATTTTCCCTTTATCCATACAAGAGACCGATTTTTGGCTCAGATCCAGCACTTCCGAAGGCATTCCTCTAAAAGATGTTGCTAATATTTTCAGCATGCTTAAAATGGCTTCGCGGGAACAACAAAATAAAGAAGCAGGTCAGCCCTGTATTCTCTAAAACGAACCACCTGAGGGGATATCATATTTTAACGTAAAACTCCGTTCCGTTCTTTAAAAAAAATCGCTATTAAAAAAACCCGCTTTCCATAAACCTTTGCATAAATAATAGCCATGGACTCACGTTGCGTCGGTATAGAGCTACAAAATCATTTAATCCACGGAGCAATAGCAAATAAAAATTTAAAAATATACAGGAACCGGTGCTTTACTTAGAATTCTCCAGCTCTACGGGGTATAAAGGGCCTCAGAATATAAAGAAAGAGAGATTATTTTTTGAGAAAATCAATTTGCCCCGCCTTTAAATAATGCTGCGAAGTTTAGCGCGGCGCGTGACTTTGAAGGCGAATTAAAATTAACAAAAAAAAAGGCCAACGTGAGAGTAAAAAGGAAATAAAGGAAGAATTTCACTCAGGGGTAGGGGTAGTCAGGGGCAACGGGCTGAGAACACAGAAATCTTTAATGCTCGTGAAGTAAGCTATATGTTAGTTTAAAAGGCCATTTCACACGCAAATATCTCTTTAACTTAAGATTTTTCTGCCGCTGATCAAAACAATCACGTACTTACCTACTTAAAAAAACAAATGTCCTTTAAAAGCAACGCTTTCGCTTATGACCAGGGATGAATTTTACTAACCCCATGTGCTGAAAGACGAGTGTAGCTCTTCATCAGATTTGCATGATTTTAGCACTATTTAGGGAAAAAGTATTAATATTTTGTTAATATTAATATGAAGTTAAACAATGTGAAAACATCGATGATGTACATAAAGACCTCATATTTCATGAAATATGCGAAGATTCGCAAACAATTGAAAGTAATAAAATGATTTTGCTTGTGTAGCGACAGCTGTATTCTCAACGTATTCAACGAGATACTTAAAACTGAAATAATAATCACTTTTTATTTCACTATTCTACGTTGATTGTAACAAAAATATCATTAAAATAAAAAATATTGAACTTATAAAGAACCACAGAAAAAATAAGTAGTCATTAGGAGCATGATATTCAGTTTATGCATTTAAATGGATTGGGTAAATAGTAATTATATAATCCTGTACAATTAAACTGACCTGATGTTATAATGGGATAAGTCCACACGAAGAAAGATATTTGATTAAAATTATCAAACCGCTATGACAGGGAGTTTTTTTGTTCGATATACTAAGCACTTGATTTATTTTATCAAATGCTCTTGATACATTTTATCGAACATATTGCTATTTTATAATTTGATCCATTGTACGAAGACGTTAGGTAAAAAATAACTGAATAAATACGATACGCTTCTGAGTTAAGTAACTTTTATCGAAGTTATTATTAATTTTACAAATGCGCTTGCTTGTTTGGTGACAATTATCTAACTTTTGTTTTGTACGGTTTGATAGAATTTACTAATCGTTATTCGTAATCTGTCCAACGGTCTTTCTTTCCTGTTTTGTTTATACCAATACACAATTGCAGAAGAAAGATTCCTAAACAGACCTTACTCAAAAGAAAGGTTTGTAGAAATGATTATATCTTCCTTATTTGTCTTGGCGAGCACGTTTTAATTTTGTTTAAGCTCATTTTTATATTTATTTCTGCTTTAATGCGCAATGGTATCCGTAAGCTGGTGCAATAAAGACATTGAATACTACAATGCGTAGGACAAGTCCACTTATAGGTATTTGATTTTCAATTGTTTGTACTACGAAGAACACGATTCATTGAGTGACAAAGTTATTTAGCTTTTAACATCTCCAGAATCATAACTTTTGTAATATCTTGTTTATCAAAGGTTGTCATCTGTGGCTAACAAGATGATTTAATAGCATATTATCGTGGATATAGCTGTAAGGAAATTTTTATGCATTCCAACTACCGATTTGGGATAGTTGTTAAAGAGTCCGCTGCTACCACGCGGGAGACCACCTTTCCATGTTTCCTGAGATCGTATTTTTTATCCATCTTTTTGTACTTCTTTTGCTAAAACTAACGTTAAACTCCTAGGCATTAGGAGGAGGCGACACACAGCTGAAATTATTTGCTCCATGAAGGAAGGGTATGGAAGGTAGGGTGGAGAGAAACCCGGCGTCGGCATTAGCCTGCCTTAACGAAAGACACCTAGGGGACCACGGCTTAACGTTCCATCCGACGGACGGAGTGTTGCGCTTGAAATGTTCTCCGCACAGCACTCAAGCAGGGATCGAGCAGTCTCTGAAAAATCTCTGCCAACGCCGGGATTTGAACCCGAATCACCAGGGTGGGAACCCAACACTCTAGCCACCACCCGAGTGTTTCTTCCTCGTCAGTTTTTGTCTCTTGCAAGTTCTTCTACCAATATTTCATCATATAGCGAACGACATTCAATACGATGCCCTACGAGCAATGTCGTAGCCAGGAATTTCGTTCGGAGAGGTATCCAAAACCAGGGGGGAAAATTTTTTAAAAACAGGGTACTAAGGTGAGGGTTATAAAATAATTTTAACAGTTTCCATGTTCGGAAAAACTCCATATGATGAAAAAATATTTTGTAAATTCATAATTTTTCAATGTCTTTTTCCTTTTGTGAAGGAAAATAATTGTTTTCATATTTTGTGGGAGGTTCGGACCCCCCCTAGCTACGCCACTGCCTGCGAACCACCTCTATGGCATGATAAGGGGTTAAGTAGGTCTCCCTAACACGTACTAATCTCCACGTATGTAAGGGCGTACCTAGGATTAAAACTAGGGGGGACAAGCCATGGTCGTTCAAGTTACAGGGCCACCCACGTAGGGAGGGGCAGGATGGGCTGACTGCCCCAGGCCACAGAGTAAAGGGGCCGGTAATTTAAATTAGTAAATGTTCAAATGCTATGTTTCTCTTCGGATGAGGTGGGCCTCACACCCAAACTCGAACCCGGGCCACAAGGAGTCCGTGGGCGGCCCTGCCAAGTTGTAACATTTTAGCTGTGAAACGGTGAATCAAACCAACGTTTTAAGAAAATTATTACAGCGCTTTATTACTTTTTTAAATGAGTTGCTTGAAAAAAATTAATTTAGTTTCATGTCTTACTCTTATATAATATTTTGCGGGTTAAAAGAAAATTTGCGGAAAACTTTCGTTTCAATCCAGTCCTGATTTTCCTCAAAGACTTTTGCAATTTTTTTCTTTGGGGGTGACAGATGCCCCCTCCTGCCCCCCGCTGGGTACGCCAATGCATGTAGGTGCTACCTGCAATTGTATGACCGGACCATCTGGATAATGATACAGCACTCTAGCTACCATTAGAACCCGTTTCTCTATTCAAGGAATACTCAGTTTTCTTATTCAAGGAATTCTCAGAGACATTTAATAGGCGATAAAAGTAAAAAATATAATTTTATATATTTTCTTTCATTTTTATACCAGTGTATTTTTTACCCGAGAGCTCATTGATAAAAGTAAATTTCTCTGGTATCAAGTTGGTGCGAAGGCTTCCGCGGTGCGCTGGTAATGTAGGTTGCATTAAAAATATCCAAACATCCTCATAATTTCAATGGAGAGGATAGCTACCAACTCCACAGTACGTGGAAGAGACTCTTCGCCCCATACCACGATGCTAATGGCCGCAAGGCGACCAATCAGGGAGAACATACACCACTGGGTTGCCTATATAACGGCGGCCAAAACACGGCGTAATCACTTCGATCTGAAGACGTCTGCTGGAATGCTGGAGAAACTGTTATCTCCAACGCAACCACAACGCGGTGAAACCCGGAAAATGCAGTCTACATTCCCTCGTATCGTTCATTGAGGAAATTTCCCGCGGTACGTGATGCATATAATGAGTACACGTGAGTAGAGTAGAATTTTATGTTCTGTCCAGAGATTTAATTTATGCTTTTTCTATAGCAAATACCGTTAATTTGACCCCCCCACATCGATGGGGAGTACCCCCCCCCCTCCTCCTTCCACTTCTGATTATTGCGAGACTGTTCAGGTTGTTAAAAATTCATATTTTTACGATGGAGACTTTGGCGAGAAATAAATTTAATTTACGATGGGTCAGAAATAAATTATTAATATAATAAGTTCTCATAGTCATACAGTCTCCCCAGCCCTGAATAAAATACTATAATTACAAATAGCTATCGCAGTTCACAATGAAAAATACGTAAGAGAAACGCAGCTGAAAAGAGATACTCCATTCTCAAATGGATCGTACGACTTTTAGTCCTACTTTCCACACACACACACACCTTTTGCATTATAATGAATGCATCATAAATACCTTCGGTCAACCTCGGTCACCGTTGAAAGAACTGCATGCTTGATTCGACACGCATCTTTTGCATGCAAATGAAGGCAGGTGAAAGGTTTGTCTCCTCAATTCCTTCCTGCATACTAATGTCCCCCATTATCATGGTTCCATTCCGTATATAAAGGCGTGCATAGGCGTACCTTCCTCACTTGCTCGTTCACTACACACATCCGCCTAACGAGAATAAAGTTTATATTTATATCACGGAGCGTGTTTTTTTAGTCTTCAACTGTCATCTGCGAGAGATACATCTTCAAATTGTAAGTAAAACCATACTTTGTAATTTCTCCCATTAATTTCTGTTCCTCGTTGAATTCAGTTTTAAATCTAATCCTTCTATTTCAGTTACCCTTTTTAATTTCACATCATGTCATCAGTCACTTCATTATTTAACATTTCTATATCCACTATTTCCAAAGATATTGTTCATACCGCATGGATTCGAACGCTTAACGATCGAACGCTTATCGATCGATCGTTTGTGCAACCCCTACGAACAGTTATGCAGAATAATGTGGATGCGTTATTAAATAACTTTTATGATATGCTTCCTCACTGTATATTTGATCGTTTAACAGTGTATACAATAGTAGAAGAATACTATTTTTTATACTTAGAGGGATTTGACATAATCCAAACGCGGTATGATCAAACATTCTCTAAGCTTTTTAATTTTTATTCAGATACCTAATTCTATATAAATTAAATACTTTATACAAATTTTTATGAATTTTTTGTACATTCAATCATTTCAGATTTTACGCATCAATCATGTCAAACATTCGAGACATTATCGACAATTTCAAAAACAACACATATAAAACAAAAGAAGATTTAGAACAGGCTATTATTAATATTCACGAGCGTATTGCATTGAACAATGATGTCATAGACGATATGGAATCCTTTAGTTTGATGAAAGATGAGCTAGATCATCTAAAAAGGAGATGTTTTTGTATGTATTGTGAAAATTTTTATAGCTTGGACGAAGCCTTACCGCATGAAAATGCTAACGAACATAGACGTAATGTAACTTTGCAACAAGGAAGAGGTTTCAATGAAATTCAATCAGCTATTGCATCGCGAGTAAAAACATTTTGGATTACTCCTGAAGAAGACGGGAATAGTGACATAGTTTCATTTTTAGACGATAATAAGGCACAGACTATTGCCAAAATCAATGAACAGACTGTGGAAAATAACTCAATAAAGTTTAATTTAGTCCTTATTTGCCAATTTAAAAAAAGTGAGGGAGAGCATTTGGAAACATCATTTAAAACGCAAAATCGACGCGTGCTCATCTCTGATGATATCGAGGAGATAATTAACACAGCTTTTTCCAAACTTTTAAAGGAAAAGTCAGAGTTCCAAGCCAAAGGATCGGGATGGTCCTTATCCGAAGTCTTTGGCTTGGAATTGCGCATTAACAAGTATACACCCTTAAGAGGCTCTAGTTACATTCCACTCCCAACAAAGATCAGTAGGAAAAAGGCTGTAATTAACGTTAAAAACAGTGATCAATGCTGCTTTAAATATGCAATTTGGACAAAGAATGTCTTACGCCCAGATTGGTTTCCAAATTTTAACACTAACGAATTTCATGAAGCTTACGACTGGGATTGCATCACTTATCCCACCCAACTGAACGATATTCCTAAATTCGAACGTATCAACAACATTTCAATCAATGTATTTGGACTGGATGATAAAAATAACGTTTACCCCATAAAAATTGTAGATCAAGAGCTAGAAAATCATCGCGACCTCCTTTATATCACCAATGAAACAACCGCGCACTACTGCTGGATCAAGAACTTTGAAAGACTGGTACGCTCCCAAATTACAAAACATTGTAGTAGAATCTTTATTTGCAAACGCTGCCTCACTCATTACAGTGACGAAGCGAGACTCGAAGCTCACAAAGAACTATGCCGAGGTACGGGTGAACCCACAAAAATTGTAATGCCTAGCGAAGAAGATAAAACTTTGAAATTTACGCATGTCAATCATTCCTTTAGAGTACCTTATGTGATTTACGCAGACTTTGAATGTCTCCTCGAGAATGTTAGCACGTGTGAATCAAATCCCCATGCCTCTTTCACACTCAACGTACAAAAACACGAGCCGTTCAGCTTCTGCTACTTGTTAATGACACCAGAAGGATGCGAGGAACCTCATCTCTATCGTGGTCCAAACGCAGCGCGAGTTTTTATTCAGTGCATGAAACAGGAGGCTGAAAAAGTATATTCGATTTACAAAAAAACAATTCCTATAAATCCTCTCACTCGAGAGGAAGAATTAGAATTTAAAACTGCTAACACGTGTCACATTTGCGAAAAAGAATTGCACGAAGATAGGGTTAAGGATCACGACCATTTGACAGGAATGTATAGAGGACCTGCACACAATAATTGTAACATCAATTATAAAATGCCAAAATTTCTATCAATCTTCATACATAACTTGACGGCGTATGATGGTCATTTCATCGTACGAGAGCTGGACTATGATGAGAGACAGATATTCGTTCTTCCAAATTCAGAAGAAAAGTATATTTCTTTCGGGAAATCTATTAATGACAATTTCAGCATCAGATTTATCGATACCTATCGCTTCATGTCAGCATCTTTAGCCTCATTGGTTACAAATTTGAAAGAGTTAAAATTTACTGAGAAAATATTTGGTGAAAAAACACCTCTTGTCGCTCGAAAGGGAGTTTACCCCTACGAATACACTGATTCTTGGGAAAAACTCGATGAAAAACAATTGCCAACGATAGAAAAATTTTTTAGTAGGCTTACAATGGAAAATATTTCAAACGAAGATTATGAACATGCAATCAATGTGTGGAATACCTTCAACTGTAACACTCTCGGACAATATAGTGATATCTACCTGAAAAGCGATGTGACACTTTTAGCCGACGTCTTTGAAAATTTTCGCAACGTCTGCTATAGCATGTACAAATTAGATCCTACATGGTATTACACGGCTCCATCATTAACCTTTGACGCGATGTTGAAATACACGAGAATAGAATTGGAATTGCTGACGGATTATGACATGTTACTGATGATAGAGAAGGGAATCCGAGGAGGAATATCTCAATGTAGCAAAAGATATTGTGTGGCAAATAATAAATACGTGGAGGCTCATGACAGTAAAAAAGAAATTAATTACTTGACATATTTGGATGCAAATAACTTGTATGGTTGGGCTCTTTCTAAACCCCTGCCTCACTCAAATTTTAGATGGCTGTCGTCAAAGGAAATTGAAAGCTTAAAAATTCTGGATATTTCAGATGAGGGTGATGTCGGATATGTACTCGAAGTCGATCTATATTACCCACAAAACCTTCACGACTTACATTCTGATTTTCCTCTTTGTCCTGAAAATAAGATTCCACCCGGTGGAAAACACAAAAAACTTTTAACTACTCTTTATGACAAGTCAAAATATATAATTCACTACGTAAATCTGAAACAGGCTCTTTCGTTAGGTCTTGTTCTAAAAAAGGTGCATAGAGCCATTGAGTTCAACCAATCCCCTTGGTTGAAACCATACATTGATCTCAATACTGATCGTAGAAAAATGGCGACAAATGATTTTGAAAAGGATTTCTATAAGTACATGTCAAATTCCCTTTTTGGACGTTGTTGTATGAATGTACGCAAGCATATAAACATGAAATTAGTATCTAGTGAAAAAAGATTGGAGAAACTAATCAATAAATCACAGTTCTTGGACAGGACAATCTTTACTGAGTCTCTTGTCGGTGTTCATTTGAGAAAAACTGCTATTAAAATGAATATTCCCCTTTACATTGGTTTTTGCGTTTTAGACCTCAGCAAGACTTTAATGTATGATTTTCACTACCGGACAATGCTTCCCAAGTACGACAAAAAAATTTCCTTAGCCTATAGTGACACAGATAGTTTTATCTACGATGTTAAAACAGATGACTTTTACAGTGATATGCTAGGAAACCTAGACACATTTGATACATCGAATTATCCAAAAAATCACCCCTGTTATTCGGAAAACAACAAGAAAGTGTTAGGAAAATTTAAAGATGAATGTAATGGGCAAACAATGTCTCATTTTGTGGGGTTGCGAAGTAAACTGTACTCTTACAAAGTTCACGGATCTAAAGATAAAAAGAAGGCAAAGGGCATTTCAAAATCAGTTATTGCAAAAAGCATCAATTTCGATGATTATATCCACTGTTTACAAGAAAATTCTACAGAATTTCGTAAAATGTGCGTTATCCGCAGTAAATTACACCAAATTTACTCTATGGAAATGAATAAGGTTGCATTGAACGCATTTGATGACAAGCGATACATTTGTGAAGATGGAATTCACACGCTTCCT
The DNA here is from genome assembly GCF_921293095.1 of Ischnura elegans. Taxonomy (NCBI): domain Eukaryota; kingdom Metazoa; phylum Arthropoda; class Insecta; order Odonata; family Coenagrionidae; genus Ischnura; species Ischnura elegans. Next base: position 15,298,908 of record NC_060257.1, read on the forward strand.
TGGGGGCATTATAAGATTCCTCGAAAACGCACGCATCATCAGGCATTCGGTAACGATTAAAATTATAAAAGAATGACCTTTTTAATCAAAAATTCCAGTATTAATCATGACGTTAGCCTGGAAACATCCTTTTACATGCATCTGCGCAGGACCATCAGGTTGTGGGAAGACTACATTTGTGGCAAAGTTTTTAGAAAACTTAAATCATATGTTAAATAGTCCTATACATACAATAGTTTGGTGTTGTAGCCCAGGAAGTGAACCTAAAATACGAATACCAGTTCAATTTTACTCTGAAATACCACCTTTTGAAGAATTTGAAGGCGTTCCAACTATGTACGTTATAGATGATTTGATGAGTGAGGGAGCCTACAGCAAAGATGTGTGTAAATTATTCACCAGAGGAAGTCATCATTTTAACGTTTCAGTATTTCTCATAACACAGAACATTTTTTATCAAAGCTCTCATTCGAGAAATATATCTTTGAATTCAAAGTATATTGTTGCGTTCAAAAATCCCAGAGATAAGTTACAATTTGGACATTTGGCTAGGCAGGTATATCCGGAAAAATCGGGGGAATTGGAGAGAGTATATAAACAGGCTACGCAAGAACCATTTGGTTATTTAGTTTTGGACCTCGGACAGGATACAGACGAAAGATTCCGTTTTAGAACAAAAATATTTCCCGAAGACGGGGCCACCGTCATTTACATGCCCCAACACGATGAAAAGATTGAAGAACAATAAACATTTGCTCCATGCATTAAAGTGTGCAAGACCGAAATTGCGCGCTGCGATATTAAAATCTTCCGACAACGAATTGATTAAAGCCATCTGTGATTGTTGCCTGAATACGCTGAACGGAAACCATAAGATTGATATTAGATTGAAACATAAATTATCCAAGCATCGAAAAACGCTGAGAACGTTGGCTGAACGGGGAACGAGTTTAAAGAGAAAAAGATTGCTTCTCGTACAAAAAGGTGGATTTCTACCATTATTATTAGGTTCTATTTTAAGCGGTGTGATCGGTAGCCTGCTGGGAAAATGAGTTTAAAAAAAATGCTCGTAGTGAGTCCCGAAGTCTTTGATCGAAGCCATGCAAAGGCTAGGCTAAGTACATTGGACAAGCAAATGAAAGGTGTGTTGGCGAGGAAAGGACTCAAGGACATTGACAAGTGGCATTTGTATAAAAGAATACTCGATAAATATCTCGACTCAGTGTCAGACTTTAAATCTCCCGTACACGTTCCAATAGTGAAACACTCACCACCATCACGACTAGATGAGGGTAGCGATGCAATGAGAAGGCGGTTAGCCGAAATTAAGAGGACAAATTCAGAGTTGGATTCGACATGGGCACGAATAAAGGAACAAATCGAAAGCGATTCTCCACCGAGAAAAATGAAGCGGATAATAGCGACTCCAAGAGAGCCAAGCACACCTCCAAGGGAGCAAAGAACATCTCCAAAGGAGCGATGGACATCTCCGAGAGCGATTCCAAGGCGAACCAAGCGAAAAAGGGTACCAAAAATGTTCGGGTCAGAGTGGGACACGACGTAATAGCTAGCGTGTACAACAACCCCGCACATCCTGCTGGTTTTTCTACAGATAAAAAATTAAATAAAGCGACTGGAGTACCGATAAAAACGATTCGCGAGTGGTTGGAATCTCAAGAAGCGTACACGCGTCACAAGTCGGTGAGAAAAAAGTTTGTTAGAAACCGTTACGAAGTAAGCTATATAGATGAGTGTTGGCAGTGCGATTTAAATGATTTGAGAAGTTTGAAAAAATACAACAATGGGTTCTGTTACATTTTAACCGTAATAGACATTTTTTCCCGTTATGCGTGGGCTAGTCCTCTCAAATCAAAGAGACCAGAGGAAATTATAGAAGCATTTAAGGTCATATTTCGCGAGCGCAAACCATTGAAAGTTCAGAGCGATAAGGGAGGGGAATTTGTTAATAGCAAGTTTAAAAGTTTTCTCTCGAATCAAGGTGTAAAGTTTTACACCTCAAATAACCCGGTAATTAAGGCTAGTCTCGTGGAACGCTTTAATCGAACTCTCAAGACAAAAATGTATAAATATTTTACAAAATACGCAACCTATAAATATATCGATGTAATTCCAAAACTAATTAGATCTTATAACCATACTGCACAGTCAAGCATTGGGATCTCTCCCTCTAAAGTGAATGCAAAAAATGCATTTATCATTGCTACTCGGAGAAAAAGCTTAAAGAAGACGGATGCAAAATTTAATGAAGGTGAATACGTAAGGATTAGCAAAGAGAAGCTTCCATTCACCAAAGGATACACACCAAATTATACTAAGGAAATATTTCAAGTTTCAAACATTGATCGATTAAAACCAATACCAACCTATAAATTGAAGGATTTTAACGGGGAGGATATAAAGGGTAGTTTCTATGCGGAAGAATTAGTCAAAGTTAACGTGTCTCCTGACACGGAGTACAGGATCGAGAAAATTTTGAGACATCGAGGGAGTGGTCCTAATTTGGAGTACTTTATCAAATGGGACGGATACCCATCATCTTTTAACTCATGGATATCAGCTTCTTCAGTACGCAAAATATGAACGAATTTTATCTCACACTACCCAGCGATAGCTCGAGGGAATTTTTCCCGAGAAATACAATCGCTCATTATCGAACAAAGTTGAGTCATCGAATTGATTTGGAAAACAATAAGTGGTATGTCGGTCTTGCTGAGATTTCGATTCCTTCTATTGAGGTAAAAAAAGCTCCCGAAGACACACCTGCTGAAATTTCGATTCCTTCTATTGAGGTAAAAAAAGTTCCCGAAGACACACCTGCAGTTATCGATAACTTTACCCCAGCGTCTCGCGGAGCATACGAATTACCTCCGAAGGATAATAGGACCCGGACTGAAGAGGGATTAGTTCGAGGGGATAAAGATGTTATAAATGTGAAACTTCAAGATGGTTCATACTTTACAATTTCCATTGGTACTTACGGCAGTATTGCGGATGCATTTGCAAGACCATATATTACCTCCAGTACTCAAAAACAAACTTACATTTCCAATGAAGTAATGCGTTATATTGATAGACTGAGTGTAAGGATTAATCAGGTTGGAGTTGATGAACGCATATTACCACGGTCTGTGAAAATTTTTGCGAGCGGAGTAAAATACTCGTTGTCTCCGGGGACGTATGATTCGTTTGCCAGATTATTCAATGAAACTTTGTCAGGCTTCAGTGGAAAAGGCAAGGAAAAGATAAAAAATGACCTATCGTTATTATCGGCTGTTCTTATTAGATTATCATTTAAAGACTCAACGTTGACAGATGAAGAGCTATCTGAAATCATCGATAGTGCCAGGGTAGAGATTAACGCTGAAGGTAGCATAGGAAAAAGAGAAAAAAGAAGCATTGCAACCTCATCAACAAATCTTTACGTTTACACAGATATAATAAAACCTCAGCTAGTCGGAGACACCTTAAGTCGTTGCATTCGTATCACGAATTCAAAAGCTGGGGAATATCAAACATTCAATCCTATTTACTATTACCCTGTCGAGAAAAACAATATTGAGAGTATCGAAATTCTTTTGGCGGATAAATTCGGTGAATCAATTTTTTTTCATAGTGGAGAGCAAAGCTCGATAGTGGTGCTACACTTTATAAAAAAGAACTGATTAACAATAATACATCATTTTACGGAGAGATGGCGCCGGTGTCGGATCGATATTATAGTTATTATTCTAAACAGGTGGGAGGAGAGATAGGACCCCTGTATAGGGCTTCTTATAGGGTGCAAAAGGGACGGGGTATCGGAAGTTTTCTCGCTGGTCTATGGAGATTTGCCAAACCTTTGCTATTTAGTGGGATGAAGACCGTAGGTAAGGAGGTCGCGAGCGCTGGAGCATCAGCTCTTGGAGACCTCGGTACAAAACCGGTTAAGGAAATACTACGCAGTAGAATAAACGAGGCAGGTCAGAACTTGAAACGTAAGGCCGAGGAAAAGATAAAAGGCATGTCTGGAGGAGGGTTGAGAATCGTGAAACGTCCACGGTTAAATAAAATAAAACCTAGTGATGCGAGAAAAAAGCGACAGTCAATGAGAAGTCGAAGAGGAAAGAAGGTCGTTGGAGGAGATATTTTTTCGTGATAATGGCGGAGCATATGCTGACTTCGTTGGATTTATTCCAACCCAATCCACCGATTCAAACTAACATCTTAGCAAAAAGACTTGTGTCCTACAAACCCATATCTTCGCTAGATAATAGATCGGTTATAGAATTCGTGATCAAAGACTCTGGGGATGCGTACAAGGATTTGAATAGTATATATCTTAGACTTAAAGTGAAACTTTGCAAAAAAGACGGGATTGATTACAATGAATCCGCTACCAATCAACCGGGAGTAGTAAATAATATTTTGCACTCTCTCTTCGAGCAGTGTAACGTTTATTTCAATGGGACGTTGGTCACACCATCAGAGGATAATTACCATTACAGAAGCTACCTGGAAAATGTGTTAAATTATGGAACAGATGCGAGCAAAACACATTTACGAAATGTGGGGTGGGAGTTGGACACGGGAGACGATATTAACTTGACAGATACTTCAAATTCTGGTTATACAAGGCGTAAGGGTTGGTTTAAGAACAGTGCAGAGGTTGAGTTGTATGGTAAACTGCACGTAGATGTTTTTAATCAGATACAATTAATGATGGATCGAGTAGACATCGGTATAAGACTATTGCTCTCTAATCATGCTTTCCATCTTATGGGAGGGAATGATGATGGACTATTAAAAATTTTAGACGCAACTTTATACGTTCAACATTTCGATATTAATCCATCCATTTTAGTTGCACATAATAAAATCCTGGAAAACAACAATGCCAAATATCACTACAAACGTACGGAACTGAAAACTTTTACTGTTCCTTCTGGTGGACGAACTTTAAGCCTTGACAATGCGATCGTGGGTCGAATACCTAATGTAATTATTTTTACAATGGTGGATAATGAAGCATATGCGGGAAGTTTGAATAAGAATCCATTTGCTCTCTCTCACTATTCGCTCGAGAATTTTTCACTCTTTGTGAACGGTGTGCAAATTCCATCCGAGGGATTACAATGCAATTTTTCAAGTAAAAAGTATTGGGCGCGAGCGTATGACACAATATTCTCAGGAAGTGGGATTAAGCATTACAATAGGGGTAATCAAATCACTTACGACATGTTTGGACACGGTTATTTTATGCTAGTCTTCGATCTAACACCCGATGATTCGGGTAATGAGGATTATATAAGTTTAGGTGATAGAGGTGTGGTGAGAATAGAGGCGAGATTTGAAAACGAATTATCGAGAACGGTTACGTGTTTACTTTTCTCAGAGTATGATGCAACAGTGGAAATTGATAAAAACAGAAACATTATCACAAACTTTTAGTCATGGATGGAATTCAAATTAACAGGTTACTAAGACCACTCAATATATTTCGCGGAGTTTACGCCTCTGATAGGTTACCAAAATCACCGCAAAATGGAGTTTACATAATAAATTTAGATCCATCAAATTTACCGGGTTCACACTGGGTGGTGGTACATTTAAACAAATATTTTGCCGAGTACTTTGATTCGTACGGATTACCTCCTTTCGTCTCAAATGTAAGAAAATTTTTAAAGCCATTCTCAGTCACTCGCAATCACGTTCAAATTCAAAGTTTTCATTCGGATATTTGCGGTGAATACTGCTGTCTCTATACCGTTAGTAAATCAGTAGGTCAAACACTACACAAATTCCTCAGACACTTTCATCACACCACTCCTCATCTCAACGACTGCCGAGCCCTGAATTTGTTTCATCAGACCTTCAAGCGGGTGAGGCAAGCCAAATGTCATCCCAGAGCTCAGCGGTGCTGTTCCCGAATAAATATGATGAGCAGAAAGAGGAGGTGATTATTTGAGAAGAGTCTGTTGCAGAATGCAGATCGTGGTATCTGTGACTTATAGCCAAGGCGGGGTGACGGAGCTTGCAGCCGTCGACGTTGATTCAAATCGTCTATTTTGGGGCAGTTTCAAGAAACATGGGAAGCTCACCGCTGGAGGAAAGAAGCTGCGTTTCCCAGACCTCCTACAACGGGATGAGACATCATTCAACGAGGGATTCATTTCTCACGCCGAACTTTCATCTACCTTGGAAGCTATGACTGAGGGTGCAACCGCTCTCTACGCATTCAGCGAAGCAGAGTGTGAGTTCCTGACCGATCTCACGGGACACACTTTCATCTCTCTCGAAAAAGAGCTAAACTGTCCCCCTCCCGAAAAATGTTCCTTTCTTGCCTTTACCTGCCTCAATCCCTGTCACAAGTTGCGAAACAGCACTTGCGCATTGAGAGATGCACATTCATTAGCGCAATGGTTTCAATACAACCGTCTAAAGGTGGAAGTTGATCCTTGCCCCGATGACTGCTCCCCCATCCCTCCACCTACATCTACCTCTAAATAAAGACAATCACGTCACCATACATCAGTCGTCATGCAGACGTCGGGGACACCGGATGTGCATCCTCCACCGGTGAAGAGAAAGAGACCAGCTGAACTCCCCATTCCTACTTCATTCCACAACTTTAACAATTTAGTGCTTCAAACTGTGTATTACTTGAACAGTGCAAAAACAAAGACTGTATGTCTTGGATATGATCCCAGCAGTGACTTTGATTCAGTGGTGCGATTTAATCAAGTTGGAAAAAAAAGTGTAAATGTTTCACAAAGCGAGTGGGTAAACATCTTGAAGTGTGAAAAGGACGTGGATTTGTTCTTTTACAAAGGGGAAAAGCATTTTTTAACTTCCTGTTTGGTGTATGCAAATTACTTTGGGAAGACACATTTGGTTATCAAAAAATCTTTTAACTTAAAGAAGGATGAATGGGATGCATTGATGAAACTCTCCAAGTTGATTAATCTTTTCCTTCAGAGACTGTCGGTCAGTCGTGACAAAGTGAGACATTTTCTCGCCACCAAACTATCAAAGAATATCACAGATTGTGATTATGAACGACTTGAATTAGAGATGGAACTCATAGCGTTTGGTTCGGCTGATAATCAAAAGTTGTCAGCTTGAGTGTGGATGAAAGATAAGCTAACCTCTGGCGTGAATGAAAGTTCCGTAAGTTAGTTTATCTTGATATGCGATCAACCCCTGGCATTTGAGCTTAACGGCTTTGTAAGCTGATCACATATCACGATGAGCGCCATTCTCGAGTTTCAAGGATTTACTGGTAGCAATGGAAATTTCATTGTCAAAGAATTGGCAATCATCGCTGTTCAGAATAAATGCTGTAATTCGTGGTTATTTAAATCACCGCAGAGTTTGCTCTTTACAAAAGAGTCTGCTTGGTTGAGAAATAATTATCACGGCTTGACAGAATATTATGGGGATGTAGATTATTCTGAATTGGAGAGCATACTTCACAATTATACTAAAAATTTTAAATATCTATTCACAAAGGGTGCACAAAAAGCTGCCTTCTTAACCAGTCTTCTTCCCAAGGGTATTTGTGTGGCTAATCTGGAACTTTATGGTTGTCCCTCTCTCAATAAATTAACCACAAACGAGGGATGTTTAATTGAAATTCATATGGATGGTAATCTACAGTGTGCCAGAAAAAATTGTTTTAAGCTGGCTGATTGGTGTATACGAAATAAAATATGTTAGATTTTCTAGTCAATTTTATCATTTTATTGTTTTACATCATCATGTTCACTTTGATCATTTACGATGCTATACAATTGAGACAATATGATTGTATCTTGGGATATTTAATCGAATGTGGTTATTTAAACGAGAGTGTTAATGGACTCTCTGCGCTCAGACGTGCTGTTCAATTGTTTCAAGAGGATTATAACATAAGTATGAGTGGGGAAATGAACTATGAAACCATGTATATGGTGAACAATGTAACAAACTCATCTGTGTGTGGTTGAAGAAAATAAACTTTTGTTGTTAAAATTTACCCTGGTCTTTCATTTGAAAATAAAAAAACACATAATATAGTATTTAATATATTTATTGTTAATAAATATACATATCAACTTCAATTTTGAGTATAAACTTTATCACTCTCAGACGGGTACCTTTAGTAGCCTCTGTGGTACCGTAATCCACTTTAGATTTTCTATGGTCTGTATAACACACTGGTTTTGGTCCATCAATACAATCACTTTGAGTCCTCGTTCCACTTCCTTTTGCGTAGACTCGGGGTTGGTAGCACTCGTACACATCCAACCAGATGATTGGGTGCTGCTTGTCCGCGAGGCGTCGCTTTTCCGGATCGGTAATGTCATCCTGGTTCGTTATGTTAAATCTCTCCACTACACCATTCTCATTCTCGAAGCCGGAGAAAGTCACTTTCTGTCCGATCACTTCAAATATCTTTCTCTGGTGCCGGAATACGCAGTAGTAAACTTCGTTAAAAAGTACCGAGAGCACAAAATCTGTGCCTCGTTGAGGGATATACACGATGTAAGTATCCGGATCTGGCTGCTTCTCCACCCGGAGATTGATGTACTTCACGGAGGCTTCAGGACCTCTTTGCAGCTCAGCAACTGTTCTGGAGGCCATGGTAGCGTTGAATGAGTTGATAATCATTCGGGAGTTGTTTATACATGATGATGGAAGGGGGAGGGAAAATACAATTAATTTCGCAACCAATCAGATTAAACTTTACGACAGACCAGTAGACCGCCTCGTATTTCGATGAGGAGATAGTTTAAGCGGTCACCGCACTGTGTGCACACATGCAGTCGCACTATGAATGTAGGGTAAATTCTTATCGAATCAAGCATGCAGTTCTTTCAACGGTGACCAAGGTTGGCCGAAGGTATTTGTGATGCATTCATTGTAATGCAAAAGGTGTGTGGAGCATGCAGGACACACGATTTGAGAAAGTGGGACATGGAATTTTAACAGCTGCGTTTCTCTTACGTATTTTTCATTGTGAACTGCGATAGCTATTTGTAATTATAGTATTTTATTCAGGGCTGGGGAGACTGTATGACTATGAGAACTTATTATATTAATAATTTATTTCTGACCCATCGTAAATTAAATTTATTTCTCGCCAAAGTCTCCATCGTAAAAATATGAATTTTTAACAACCTGAACAGTCTCGCAATAATCAGAAGTGGAAGGAGGAGGGGGGGGTACTCCCCATCGATGTGGGGGGGGTCAAATTAACGGTATTTGCTATAGAAAAAGCATAAATTAAATCTCTGGACAGAACATACAATTCTACTCTACTCACGTGTTTCCCAAATAAGGTTCTGGCTACTCCCTCTCCGCTATTAGCCTTCCTCCAAAAATTATTGGCGCTTTCGAAAATTCCCTTAGTAGCCCCTAATATCTATCTACTTCCTAAAGCTCCCAGATGTACTACATAGTAAACGTCGAGCTCTATCGAACGCGATAGGTGGAAATAGAGTTTATCTGCGCATACCCATCGCTGCATTTTCCGCCTAATGTAATCACAACACGAGCTTTTGCGGGAGTCATATACACCCATGATGAAATTCGCTATTGAAAAATTATTTGGCTCAGCCAGGATTCGTAGCCTAAACACAATGGACGAGTCGGTAATTAAATCTTTAGACGGTATGGAGAAAATGGAGAGACAAGAAAAAAAATCAGGAGATTAAAATAAAAAGAATATTATTTACAACAAGACAATCATAGAAGTAAGAAAACAATTTTTCAGATATATACGCCGTGAATTAAAATCGCTAGGAAAAACAATTCGGTTCACCGTAATTCAAACCTAGATATGCAGATTCCCGGTAAGGTATTTTACTCGTTGCAACAATAATATACCTTCTTCCAAGGCTAATCGTACACTTAAATCAACCGAACAAGGTGCTGACGTCTCGAGAATATCACACCAGCAATTTTTCGAGCCACTAAACCACATCTGTAATTCCTGCACATTACAAACTTATGACGAAATTAGAATATTTCAAATGTATTTCCATACAATTAATTTTTAATTGATAATATCTTTCAATAAAGACTTCCGCCAGTCGATGTAGGTGGTAAGGAGAAGTGCCCCTTTTTGTTTTATTTTTTGACCGATGGTCTAATTATTGAACATAATCAGGACCATCTCAAGTCCACCCTGTGGTAAAGGATACGAAGGTCGTACGTATTACATAATAATAATAAAATTTATTTATTCGGGCGAAGTTGAGATTAAGAAGTCCCCTCTTCCACCTCACCCCTCCATATCGTCAATGCAAACATATTAAAAAATAATAGACAAACGTTAACAATACGAAGGTTATACAATATACAATACTTGTGAAATGTCAAAAATATAAACAACTGTATGTGGACATTTTGTGTAAAAAAGATTTCTGTTTGTGGGAAAAAACAAGTGTATGATATCAGTGTAGGATAAATCACTCCTTACGTTTATATGACGTAAGCTAACTCGGCGTAAGCTATCTCTGTGTCTCATCGATCGGCGACATCTAAAGTAGGTACCCTAGCGAACACTACGACAGTAGATGCACCACCAGCAGACTAGTAAAAGGCTCCACTTTTAGGGTCACTCCGCACGCTTCAGGCATACGGCATGAATGCAGTTTTACCACTCGTCACTTACTGGTGTACGAGGTAGGCCAAATGTTATACCCATCCCCACACAGTCACTTAACTTTATGACGATAATAAAACATCCGAAGATGCCAAACCGATGACGTCGGAGGTTACGTCAATAAATTTTATGGCATCCACTTTTATACATTGAGATCAAGATATTAGATAGTCTGGGCTAGTCTAGTTTTAATCTACGGCCAATCGGAAGTGCTGAATTATTAACCCTTCCGTGACTGTGCAGGGTAACTCAGTAACCTTAAATTATGTTAATGATGTATTATTTTTTATTGTACTATTACTATGAATAATATATCCACATTTTGGACAAATCAAAATAATAATAAATCTTGTATGATGTTGGGCACAATATGGTGGAAGTTCTCAATATTTCCACTGAGTTTTAGTATGACACTACGCGTTTCGTCGTTACAAACACTTGATAATGTTGTTTGTAACGATGAAACACGTAGTGTCATAGTAAAACTCAGTGGAAATATTGCAATGTCTTATTTAAAAAATAATAAATCTATTAAATTTATATCAGTATATTAATTTCAATGGCAGGCATTCCTCCAATTGTAATAATTTACTTATATTTAGATCTCATATTAAATATACAAGTAGCTTTCAAAGCTTCAATTAAAAGTGATAAGCTTTTAGGTCTTAGTTTGTGTAGACAACTTTAGAAATGCAAATTAATGGTTTTTTTTGCTATAAAACCTAGCAAGAGAGGGGTAAATCCTCGTAATTAGATTTACAATCTAATTTCTATTTCTTTTATTTCGTCCCTTTGATATTTTTTGTATTCGAACTCAACCACTTCGTCATTATTTAGGTGACGAATGTTTTTTTTACTGTTAAATGTTTTTTGAGAACTTCAATTACTATTGGAGGGTTAACTGAGTTACCCCGCACAGCCGTTGGCGGGATGTTATATGAGAGCAGGGATAAAAGTAGAAATTAATAAATTTTATAATATTATGAATTCAATAACGCTAATATTCCACATGATGGGATCTTTTGTACTCATTTCTTCGTAGCATGTTAGTCAATGCAAATTTACAATAGCAAAATATGAAAGACGAGCGTGATGCGCCCGCTCCCAGCGGGCTTCCCCTGCTCTTTTCAATGCAGGTCCACAGAGGGATGGGCGCGCTTCTAATTTTGAAATGTAGAAAAAAAGGCAGGATCTTATGTACAAATTCAATTGGAATGTTCATGTACAAATCGAGGTCAGAGGACCTCTTTTAACACAACATTGGAAGTAATTACACTATCCTCTGTTAAACGCACATGATGACTCATACTTACGTATCAACAGGAGACTTGAATGTGGAATCAGCCGCATTTTGATAAAAGTTATATAAGAATGCGAGAATTTGTTGCAAATGAACAAAAGTATCTGTTTGTGCGCCGTTAACGTCAGGAATATTTACAGTTTTTTTTATTAATTAAAAACCAATAAGAAAGACTAAAATACAATATTTAATTTAATAATTATAACTGGGGTACCTGAGGTACCCCTCACAGTCGTTGGCGTAAGTTTTCGAAGCCCAGTCACGGATGGGGTAAATCCTTCGGTTGAGACGGAGGGAATGGGTAGCTTTAAGGAGATGTTCTAATTTTAAGATACCTACTCTATTTTTTCATATTTTCAATTTATAAACTGTGCTCAAGTGAAACATTAACACATATAAATGTTTTTATAAACAGCTACGTAACCCGAAAAAAATATTTTCTGCGCCATATTGAAAACAAATTACGCACGATAAACGAATTATATAGACGAATTTAATAACAATTTTATGTTCATCTGCGAGTTTATGATGCGAGGAACTTTGTTATATGACTCATTTGAATTGCATTACATATTAAAATATTATTCTAACAGAAATATTGCACCTCTTGCGAGGCATTTATTGAAAGCATCTATTTGTACCAGCTGTATTGTTCTTCGCCATGGTCACCGCGAATTGGAAAATTCAATTGTCATCAAACGTATTTTAAAGCAATAAAAATGAATGTTTAATACATGCTTAAAGTATGCTATCGATTAGTTGTTATATGAGACCCTCACGGTAAGTCCACGAAATATTCTCGCATTATTGTCAAATCACTGAAAACTTTTTGTTGGCATGATCACCTAATGTAAACGCAATATTTGCTTCGTAAGCTGCCCCTTAGATACTTCATCCCCTTCATTCAACTCGTATATAAGGTATTTACTGCTTGGCTCCATTTTTAACGTTCAAATCTAATTAAATGGCTAGATAGGTAAAGAAATGGTGACAAATACTTCTCTGAAATCATACTACATGGCTTTAACTAATACTGCAATGGTAGAATAATACAGTACAGGCTACGAGTCTCTTCTTTGCTCTGAAATAAATGAATATTTATCTCAATGAAGCTATGTACATATTTTAATTGGATAGCCATATTCCAGAAATATTGATGATAGGTAAGCTTAAATTAACAGAAATTTCAATAATATTTTCAGGGCTCGAGAATATCACACTAGCAATTTTTCGAGCCACTAAACCACACCTGTAATTCCTGCACATTACAAATTTATGACGAAATTAGAATATTTCAAATCTATTTCCATACAATAAATTTTTAATTGATAATATCTTTCAATATAGACTTCCGCCAGTCGATGTAGACAGTAGGGATTAGTGACCCCTTTTGTTTTATTTTTTGATCAATGGTCTAATTCTTGAACATAATCAGGACCGTAGAACTACCTACAGATTTATTACAGCAAAGCTAATCCCCGATATACTATACCATATGGATTTGCGAGAGATGAAAATTATAATATCTTAGTCAGTTGTGAAGCGGGAGAATATCTGTCGATCCTAAGCATCCACTTCACTCGTTACCTGAGGAATTCATGCTGAAATCCTTCTCACGAAAAAGCTATTACGTGCAAGAAAATCTGCTAAGATAAATATTTTCTCCTCCGATATTAAAGCCACAAGATTATAACCGAGAATAAAACTTCCACCTAATGCCGGAAAAGATGGCTTATGGTGAGCTTTATAAAATCTTGTTTGAACAGATCACGCTGTGCAATATCCCAAGGTGCGCCGGGGCAAAGGAGAATTCTGCATGATTCAAATACCATAATATTTCCCCCACTTAAAAACTTGGAATGACTATCTCCGCTTAAAATCTGTCATGGCAATGAAACTTTTCCGACGAATTTTGACTGCTTGGATGCAAAGGGAATAAAATTTTCTTAGTGAGTCTCATTTCCTTCATAAAAAATTATGGCGTTAAAAAGTTAGTAATGTGAAATTTTTCCCGAGCTTTTACGGAAAGATTTTGACTGGCTGACTTTTATGGCAGAAAAATAAAAAAATAGTTTCCAAAAGTTCTTTTCATGATTAACACACTGATTTAGAATTATCCTGATATCTTTTAAAATAGCTTCGAAATTAAACTTTGTGCAAACCACATTTTTCATCAAAATTTGCCCAGCCGCCCTTTTACAAATGACTGCGAAAAAAAATATGGATTGTGAATTTTTTTCTAATTGTGTTTTATGATTGTCTACTTGGAGGGAACTAATGATAAAAAAAATCAGGATAATTAAAAAGGTTGAGCCAAATTGCCAGGGTGATTGGAAATGGATTGACCTCGAGGTGATATAAAAAAATAATTTCATGTCTTAAATTTATTTTTTCATAGTGTCTTCACTAATTTCACGACGAATATATATAATCCTTTACCTCAACTCTTCAAAGTAAAAATACAGCCCGCCTCTATTTCAAGGTGGTGGTATAAAAATCTCCTGGCACTGATTTTTTTCGTAAGGAATCAATCCTGGGTGACCTTAGCTCCTCTGTGGAAAATGGTGTTGAAATTCCTAACAAAACACATTTTCCCGAAAACCTGGAAGACCGCAAAACTCACGCATATATTTAACGGGGGGATAGGGAAAATCCTAATGATTACAGTTCTTGAATTCATTTCTTCCAAAATCTTGGAACGCATATTAATTTATTATATGGTATATATTAATTACCAAAGGGCGTAAAATAATTTTACTATATCCCAGCTTCTATTTCACTGAACAAAAATTATAGCTTCCGTTGCTAGCATAAAAATAACGAACAAATGAACGAACATCGGAACACCGAAAGATGACCTGGGCCTCAAGACGTCGGGAGTATACAGCATCCCATGTGAATGTGGCCACGTTTACATTGGGGAAACAGGCCGCACCACAGAAAAAAGGCTGACGGAACACGAACGATGCATACGCTTGTTCCACCCACTGAAATCAGCTGTGGCAGAGCATTGCCTGGACATAGGTCACCGAGTAGATTTTAAAAGTACCAAAGTGCTATGCCGCACAGACAACTACTGGGATCGAATTGTCAAAGAAGCCATACAAATCAACATACACCAAAAGAACCTAAACAGAGACAAAGGCTTCCAGTTAAGTAATACGTGGAAGTCAGTGATCAATCACTATAAATCACCCCAATTCAGAAAGGGCCAATCAGGACCCACTTGAACGGCCCTCATGAGTATAAATACCGGAGAAAAAACTTGGCTCAACATTAACCCCTGATGACGATGACGGACTTAGTCATGGAAACGTTGGGAACTACACCCCGATACGACACCCGGTGGGAAACCCGAGAAATATTCCTGCATAACGAACAAATCTTATGCATGTGAGCGGGAGTTTTCGCAAGCGCCAAAAATTAAATTAACTTGATTACCGATCTCTAACGGAAAAGAATCATGATATTATCGCTGCGTTACTGACCTCGGCACTACGGGTACCAAAATATTAAATTAGAATATTTTATTCAACGGAGTTCCCTTGCTAGGTATCATGGGATATATTCAATGCTCATTTTTAGAACTGGATGATGTCCGCTAGATGTCTCGTCCTTGGGTTGTAAATCGCAATGTGTCGTATAAGTACGTTGTACATTACTGTCATTCGCCATCAAGACAACTCGAAATCAAATTAACTTGATTGATGGCGTTCTTGGAAACGTTAAAAGTTTCCTCAGGCAAGGATGATTTCGATTCAGTGTTTTTATGAACATAGGGTGTGCATATCAATGGCTAACTTCTAGCAACACGTATCTGAAAAATAGAAACTTTTCAGGAGAGCAAAATAAGGATTAATTTCTTTTACTTTCACACTGAAATTAAAAACCAAGATTTCATAAAACTGAAAAAGAAGCATTTATATGCAAATGAAGAGTTGTTTTTGTTTGTGTTTTATTTTTCAATGTTATTACACTTTGTTTAACCCATTAGTGAATTGCGTCAGATATGTCGGACGCGCGTATTGAATTTTTTCCGGGCTCCAGTTGACTTATGCTACATTTTGACACTATATTAAGTTCAAATGGGTGTCTGTCTTCACCACCCTGCTAATATTTTAGCTGATTCCTTGAATTGATCGACTTGAGAAGCATTTATGTGAGACATGAAACTGAAAGAATTTTCAGTCACCTGCACGGGATAAGTAAATTATTTTTACTGTAGTATTTTGCTCAATATGTTGATAACTTTCATCTCATTTTTCTTCTGAAGAATGATCTTTTTATTTTCTTTAATATCAAGTTTTTCTGTTCTATTTTTAATCTGTAATCAACACTGAAAACTGACCGTCCGATTTATCAGAATATATATTATTGAAACTATTGATTGTAAAAATTTAAAAATTGCAGAAACAAGTTAAAATGAACCTTATTAGCCATAATAATTACTTTCTAAATGGAATTCAGCAAACATAACTTTATGCACTAATGGTTAAGATGCCTGTCTCAAACCCACCGAATTTGAAATACGTATTATTAGAACATAGCCATCGATAAGGAGATTGTTTTGCATGTAGCATGCTGGTGATTGATTAACCTCGACCATTGAAGTAGATCGTAGTTTTTATAGAGATTTAGATTATTTTAGGATTGGCCCTGCGAATCCTCTACTTGTAAGTATAGGTACTCTAGAGTCTTTACAAAGTCAAACACTCCGGAAATCAGGCCTCAGACAACATAATTGATTTTTGCTGAAAATATAGAGACCTTAAAATAGGAGATTAGGCCCTAGAATATTTTCATATATGAGTCAATCAAACTATTTCCACAGGCAGTTGCATTTCCCGTCTTCATTTTGACACGCACCTTTTTATCCTTTAAGCCATTGAATTTTGTGAGCTATTCTTGGCCGCGTGGAGGCCGTTTCTATATCCCTTCCATTAAAAAAAAGGCGTATAAAGCACGCAGACAACCCCCAGCCAATTCCCAATCTCCCCCGGCTCTCCGTGAAAGTATTCCTGCCCTCTATCGATTTTCACACTGAACCAATATTTACATCGCCCCTCTTCACGCCCCTTTCTCATTTCCTATCAACCTATTTCCCTACTGCCCCACAAAATCCCAACAGAACCTTTTTTTCAAACGATATACTCGGTGCATGCTGTTTGTAGAAACACCGTATCAACGAGTATATTCTTGGTTTATTTTAAGCAGACGCCATCTCGTGTTGGCCAAGTAATAACGAAAATAAAAATACATGCGTAAACATTTTAAATTCTAGAAAGATTATCAGATCTTTTATCCTCTTCATAAATTTGTATTTTTAGCGTAGTTGGTGAAAACTACTTGCATGGAGCAATGCATGATCGTTGAGAGCTCACGCATTAGCCAAAATCTTTTAACCAACGAACATTTCACGTCATAAATAACGTGAAAGGGTAACGTCCTAACTGATAATTGGGAATCACGCAAACACAAACATATTTTTGTTTCAAGAAAGGCTGACTTAGAAAAAGTTTAATGAAATCCAAGGAAGCTTTTGTAAACATTTTAATAATCTCTTATGCCTTCACGTATCAATTTAATGTAATTGTATTCATTCATATCCTTGAAAAAGATAAAAATAAATATGTCAAACGTTGGCAAATAATTTTAGACCTCTACTCAGTGCCGTAAATCAACATTAAAAAGTTAAGGTCAATAAAAGAAAAAATAATCGATTAATCAAAACAATCAAATAATTTTTTCTCGGGTTCTAATCCAGGGAGATTCCCTCCACCTTCACGAGATCTAACACGTTTCTAGTCATAGAGAAAGATGCTAGTGCCATGAACGCGGACGGTATTTACACTTGTATAGCTGTAAAGCTTCCTATCGTTTGGCACCGTTTTCATCCTCCGATGACTCAAAATTTTCCAACACTAACTACCAAGTGTTTTTCAGTGAGTATCCGGTGTCTCTGATAATATACTAAAAAATATGAAGAGAATACAACTGCGGTACTAGCACAAATTCAGTTCCCTTAAATGGTACCAGCGTAATTCCATGCTGAGAATGAACAAGTTGGATCTCCAAACGTAGAAAAATTGACATTGGACAAAAATATTAAAGAAATGCACTAACAAATAGTTCGATTTAATGGAGGAGTAGCTTGTAACTTTTCTTTCCACTAGGTGTATCACATTGTGGTAAAAGCGAGAATGTATTTTTTCGAAACAATTTGAAGTGCTCTTTTATACGCAGTTAGTGTGTACTATTCCACTTCACAGACCTCTTTTTAAGCTCAGACCCTATACCAATATCAAGTTAAAATTGAACGATTACTTGTTATTAAAACACCATCGTGTGCTCTGAATTGTTGAGGCCTTTACTTTGTAGAATTCCATTATTAGTCCAGGAAATGAAGCATTTTGGCTTGCAATTTTTTCAAACTGAATCGATTTTCTTGAAATTTTCACAATAAGTAGGGAATATACCAAGAATCAAAATCTATATCATGCCGACGGGCGCTTTTACCCTGGGGGTGGTTTCCACCCCATCTCGGGGGTGGACATTTTTAATTATATTTTGACCAATGAAATCGATAGAAAAACGAATTCTAAGAATAAAATGTTCTATCCATTTTTTGCGTAAAATTAATACTTTTCGAGTTATTTGCGATTGAAAGTAACAGTTTTTTGACGAAAAAATCAACGATTTTAATCGATTATAGGCAAATAACTTGAAAAGTATTAATTTTATTAAGAAATTAAGAATTACAAAACTGTAGCTTGTAAAACATTAAATAAAAATGTTATTTTATATTTCCTTTATGACCAATTCGAACCGAGCTACAACTTGTTGATGGTCATGTATTGTTTGCCATACGCTAAATTTGAAAGATTCAATACCAAATAGCGGGAAAAATGTAATTTTTGAGGAAAAATTATGTGATCTGTTTAAAAGTGTTTTTAAAAAACTTTCTTATAATGAGGTGAAAAAATTTTTATCATAAAATTTGAGCGAGTTATGATTAAAAATAAGATCAGTCCCTACTTTTTTGTACGAAAAAATCAGGGAAAACAACTCCTTATTACCACACTAGACAAAATTTATCAATGCCCTTCAGTATTTCTCTTTATTTAAGTATTGTTAATTGATCCTAGAAGTTTTTTTAATGTACAACTGTAAACTTTGAAAAAATTGGAGGAAAAAGTGAAAAGTCATTTTCTACAATTTCGTTAAAAATGCTCTTTTTTCAAAATAACTCCAAAAAAACTGGAGATATGAAAAACATGCTAGAGTATTAAATTGTAGCTTCTTTATTTTCAAATATTTTGGTGTGTTTTAATTTTGTATATAATAAATATTTGGTGAGATATTGATAATTAAAATCTCCATTTCCAAGGGAGCTCCACCTTATTTAAACCCTTAAATCCCTCCCCTTTCAAAAATAATGACTCGAAAATAAATGTAATTCACATGACCTTGTAGTCAGTAAAAACCCTACAAAATACAATTTAAATGAACTTTCTATCATAAAAAATAAAGGAGCTATGTTTGAAATACCAATCAAATTTATTTTCGAAAAATTCGAAATCCACAATTCAGAGCATAATATTCCTCATAATCAGCATATACTTTGTGTACTGTACGTTAGAAGCTAACGATACACTCAAATTTGCTACAAAATAAACACATATACCCATAAGATGTATATATACATACACATATGTGAGTATGTGTGCTCTCGCTCACAATGACCTGTGAGCATGCATGTGATGGGAAGACTGGAAGCCATACAGTCTCCGTTTGATTGTGTTTCATGTAATGTCTACATAAATGTAGATTTATTTGTTTATGTTACCATGACGAAGTTTGTTCTGTTTATCCTATTGTTATATCTTTTCTGTGCTGTGATTAAAATCATGAGAGAAAAAAGTGAATACATAATAAAAGGAGTAAGAAAGTGAATAAGATGATACAATGTGATAAATAATTTTTATTTTTAGGGTAAATAATTTTTTTTGCATTAACCCCCAATAAGGGTTGATTATTATGGGTTGAAACGCCTCAAAATTATTTTCCAAACAAAAAAATAACTATACAAATAATTGAAACTAAATTTTACTCGTATTTATCTTTAAAATATAATTTTTTAAGTTTTACCTTTTAGGGGTTGTTTTCACCCCTAAAAAATAAAAGGCGTCCTTGGGCTTAATATAGATTTTGAAGGAGGGGGTATGATTAGTCTAATCCCAAATATTTATGCAAATCGATTCGGTTTGAAAACAATTTTTAAAGGAGGTATGGTTAGTATAATTACAAATTTTTATGCAAATCGATTCAGTTTGAAAATTCTTTTTTACATTAACCCCCAATAAGGGTTGATTATTATGGGTTAAAACGCCTTAAAATTATTTACCAAACATAAAAAAATAATTATACATATAATTGAAACTAAATTTTACTCGTATTTAGCTTTAAAATATAATTTTTTAAGTTTCAGCTTTTAGGGGTAGTTTTCACCCCTAAAAAATAAAAGGCTCCCTTGGGCTTAATATAGATTTTGAAGGAGGGGGTATGATTAGTCTAATCCCAAATATTTATGCAAATGGATTCGGTTTGAAAAAAAATTTTAAAGGAGGTATGATTAGTATAAACACAAATTTTTATGCAAATCGATTCAGTTTGAAAATTCTTTTTTACATTAACCCCCAATAAGGGTTGATTATTATGGGTTGAAACGCCTTAAAATTATTTACCAAACATAAAAAAATAATTATACATATAATTTAAACTAAATTTTACACGTATTTAATTTAAAAAATAATTTTTTAAGTTCCAGCTTTTAGGGGTAGTTTTCACCCCTAAAAAATAAAAAGCGCCCTACGGCATAATATAGATTTTGAAGTAGGGGGTATAATTAGTCTAATCCCAAATTTTGGTGCAAATCGATTCAGTTTGAAAAAATTGCAAGGTTTTTCACTTTTATGAGCTTCATTTCCTGGACTATATATGGTTGGAAGGAAATTACTTTGCTTTTCTACAAAACACACACTTTATTGCCGACTAGTTTCGGTACACTGTACCTTTTTCAAGACTAGTGTCTACACTAGTCTTAAAATGGTACAGTGTACCGAAACTAGTCGGCAATAAAGTGTGTGTTTTGTAGAAAAGCAAAGTAATTACTTTCCAACCATACACCATCGAGTGTTTCATTTTTATTATATGTAATAATTTTTTATTATAATA
Organism: Ischnura elegans; assembly: GCF_921293095.1. Classification (NCBI taxonomy): domain Eukaryota; kingdom Metazoa; phylum Arthropoda; class Insecta; order Odonata; family Coenagrionidae; genus Ischnura; species Ischnura elegans. Next base: position 15,320,090 of record NC_060257.1, read on the forward strand.
TAATATTGATGTATATTCCAGTAGTTTCATTATGCGGGAACGCTGTTCCGGAACTGTTCAAAAAAGGCATAATAGTCAAATAACACCTTTATCAATTTTTTTGCCTCCAAATCTCTAATATATACATTCGTAACCAAACCAAAGTTATGGAAAGTGCGTTCCAGCAATGCTAATTTTGCTATGACATCACTGATATTCCTTGTTTCCAATTCCTGGCTTGGATTTATGGTCTTTGTCATTATATTGGTACATAAATAGTTATAGGTAGGTACATAGATATTTATCCACTAAATAAATGTGTATTTTTACAGTAGTTAGTGAAAACTACTAACATAAATCAATGCATGATCGTTGAAGACTCACACCGTCTGCTGGAACGAGCATATGCAATGGCCTTTTCTTTCGATGACTACGAAAACGTAGAGTGTTGCATGTTGGTGTATACTCACCCCCTGCCTAACACCCTTGAGGTGGCTCCCTGGAAGTATTACGTAGATGTATATATTACCCCACGGTCTCCCCAGCCTTTAAATTTTCAAACTTTCTAATTTTTACTTCATATTCATTGACTTATTGTTGTTTGCCTTCGCCATGGTAAATCAAAGATCAATTTTACTGTTGAATATAAAGAATAAATAGATATTTCCAGTCGTCTAGATAAATTGACAAGAAAAAGTTATTTCCAAGGGGGGCAAGCCATCCCGTGGAATATATTCAGAACAGGATATGGAAATCCCTTTCCTTGATACACCTAGCTACTTTTATGAGTCTATCGAACACCTTTCGAGGTTATGGTGCCTTATATCCAAAACCAATCTCCCGAAAATGTGAGCGGTGTATTTTATGTCCACAACAGAAACAGCCGTGCTATAGCACGCACTGGGATATTTCCTAGAAGCCACATTGATCATTTACAGTGGGAACTACGAAAATATTTCCTTAGTACCGCAATGCTTCGTTGTTTAGGAGTACTCTTTATATCTCCTTAGGTTTACTATACATATCTCCTCATTCATAAAGTTTTACGCCGCTGATTCGCCAAAAGTGGAAATAATGGTTTATTATCCCTTACTCCGTCCAACGAAGACCGACTTAAGTAATCGTTTGATTTTTAAATTGACGGTGTTAGATCTGAGCTTTCAGGATGTCAGTGAAAGTGCAATATCATACCAGGGGTTGTCTGGAGTGATTGGGGGCCCTCGCCTGGGGCTCATGATGGGGCCATCCTTACCGGGGGTGCTAGGGTGCCCCGCCCCGAAAAACCCCGGAAAAGTTTAGGAAATAGCCCGGAAACGGATTTGGACGCTACTCTGGCTTTTTATAACCTGGATAAAAGTTAATAAAAACTAACAAGTTCCTGCGAAATGCTATGAAAAATGAGAATTTCACAGCTTTTGTACGTTAATGATTTATTATGGTTCTATTATCTATTTCTAAAATCTGTTAAGTACTTGAAACTAAAGTGAAATCTAAAAGACCTCCAAAATAGCACTATCGAATAACCCTTTTCAAAAAAGCATCAGGTTCTCATTTATCTTCTGACCCATTAAGTATAATAAAAAATACCTGGGCATTGATGCAAACAGGGGAATGAGGGGCAAGAGTACGCATCTAGCAAACAATTATAAAAATTATGCATTCAGTTTCAAGCTATTATTTTTATTTTTTCACAATTTGTTCCCTGTTTCATGTACTACAATACTGATCTTCCATTGCTGCAGAATAAAATAATAATAACTGGAGTTAATAAATTAATAACTGGAGTTATTCAGCAAAATGTAAGAGGAAAACAAATAGGAAACTTGCCCCTCTCATGTGGGGCAAGAGTCCTCCCATTGTGGGGCAAGAGTCCTAATCACAGTTTTCACTTGTGAACTTTCTCTCTCCATAAAATGAAGTGCAAGGTTCTTTTCGCTATGTTTTACATTCATAGCACATTATCCAATTAACAATAACTGAGTACAATTTTCCACAACCTACATAGTCATAATCAGTTTTTCCTGTGAAGTGAATGCCCAGTTTGCCGTTCAGAAACCGCCGCTTAGTACTACAACCCTTTACTTTCTTTTTAGATGTCTTCACGGTTAGTTTCTGGGTATTGGGGGAACTCGTAAAATTTCAGACCACTTTGAATTTTTTATGCTGATTTTACGCTTGCAATGCTTTTGGATATGGTCTAATGCTCTCAAGAGAGGCATGTCTCTCCCGATGTCTGCTAGGCAAAGTATTGTTGTAAGTTGTAAGCAGTTAATAGTAAGCAGAGTAAAGTACTCAAGGTGTAAGGTTGTATGAGCATGAATTTATAAGGGTGTATTAGGAAGGAATATTTTAGGATGAAAAAGCTTCTCCGCCTTCCATGACAAAACTAGATCATCAGCTGCGAGTTTTATATATCCCTTTAAATGCTTTAGCCAGTCATTATAAATGTGTAAATTAATGAATGCTGAATATTTCGTTAGCAAAAGAGTTCCTGGAGGTGCTCCAACTGCAAGCTTATTTTCAAACGCTTTCTCGGAAACATAAGGACTGGGGGAATGTACACTCATGCCTGTTCAAGGGTAGGTCGGGCAACAACAGGCAGTATGATGCATATCTACGAATGAAACGAGTCTGAAATTCTGGAGATAGGTAATATTTTTCGAATTCCCAATAATTGTATGCTATATGATCTATTGCACATACAGTCTTAAGACGTGTACGAAGACAATATCTCCAAAATGTGTTATCATATTGCTTCCCAATATGTTTTTCTCTTACAGTTTCCGCATTTTCTTTCAATACAGTTATTAAAAAAGTAAATACAATATTTATGGCAGAAGCTATAAAGTCATAGAAAAAGCAATCCTAAAAAGTTGGACAGGAGTCAGCGCCCATCCGCATGCGGACACTTGCCCCAGGACTCTTGCCCCAACAGCACTTGCTACACCTAATACGCCATAACACAACCATATAGTGGCCTGCGAACCTGCTGACTGTATGAATTTTTTAGGCAAAGAATACATATAAAGGAATGCTAGAGAAACGTAGCAATAAAATAAATACCCGAAGCACATATAAAAATTACGCGGCCCTACAAATTAGATAAACGTTGCGTAATACTGAAAAATTAGAAAAACTCACGTTCTGTCGTTCGTTGTCTTCCACTAAACGCACCCCTGTCTTACATTCAGTCACGTTAATGAAACTGATTGACTACAAGTAGCATCATTCTGGTATTTAGAGAAATATTTTGGATAAGGAGTCTTGCCCCATGCGAAATCTTGCCCCTCACTCCCCTACTACACTTACCTATAGTTCCTAAATTAAGTCCATTCAATGTCTGAACGTAAAAAATATTAAAACATGCAATGAGTCTCCTTAGCGAGTGACTTAAGAAATTTTATTCATCGAGTCAACGTTAAAGAATGACATTTTGAACCTTTTTTTGCAATCTATTTCCTTAATTTCTTCTCGTGATCACGTCTACCATAGCATTAGTAAAATATGATGAAAATACTAGCACAGACTGTAAAAGTTTGATCAATGGAAATGCGTTCCAACGTGGTGAAAAATAATCTTCTTACCTCATAAAATATTAATTGATGAATACCAAAGACATTGAACCTTTCTATACCTGAGCAAAGTAATAATTCTCTTTTCGGATAAATGGACGATGACCTTGTGTATTTTGACGAAACACACAGCTCCTAAGATATTCAAAAGGTAAGAGCAGCATTCACAAATATCCTCACATGTTTCCTTTTCAAATCAAGTCAATCTTGGCAGAGGTTTTTTTTACATATGGCAGACATAACTGTAAATCGGTCAACAATGACCCACACCCCGTAAAGATAAATTAATAAAAAGTGGAGGCATTCCTTCACCAAACGATAGGCGACCTTGACTCCGCTTCGACCACGAGAAGCCGTCTCAACATCTATTTGCAGCCAACATATTTATTGCCTGCACGGTATTTCACCTGTGTGTAATTTCCAATTCTAATCCTAAGACCTCCTCTTCTTTCTTTCCCAGCTGGTAAAAAATTTACTTATAATATATTATTTTCTAGACACGCAACAAATGTATATGCTCTATCCGACGAATCCAAATGGAAACATTTTTTAAAATTTTATCGATTTGATTTAATTAAAAATCAAACATTTGACTTTATTTAATAACTGTTCTAATTTTTCGTAAATCATGTATAAATCGATAGTTTTAATTTGCATTCACACAAAAACATCGCATTACACTTAAACAATGACCCTTTTGTCACCATATTTATAAATATGTTTCTGTGAACTGGCTGGTTTCGGTAAGTTTTGGACTCACCGAAAAACATCCTCACTGCCATTATCATAATGAGTGATCAGATACAATTAGACTAATTCCATTTCGACCACAATCATTGCGTTAATACTTATGATATTTAAACTCAAACGATTGGATCCCTATCTCATTATGAAGACGATATCGCTTGTCTGTATTGTGCTGATTTTCATTTGAAATAACATCTTTACACATTTCAATGTCTGCAATGAGGGTAAACTATCAGGATATTTGCAAAAAATACTTCCTATCTCTCATTTGATAACACGACCCATTTCCTACAGTAATGCTGAAGTTGGGGTTTCTTATGTCGGCCCCAACTTTCAGTCACTACTATCTCCATCTACATAATACCCTGTGAACCATCTCGAGGGTATTTGGTGGGAGAACTGCGCCTGTTATCTTACCAACAATAACATCTATATAAAAAATTTATATACATAAATCAGAGGCTAAAAATGCGGCCTGACTGGCAAAATTTTTATCTCCTAACTTCCTGATTTATCTCCTGGCTTTTTCTATCTACCACAGCACCGTTGTCCACCTCCTTTTTCTATTAAGTGTTCCAGTCCCTTTTGTACTTTACCTGTGAATCGTAGAAAGAGATAAGGAAATAAAGATAATATCAAAGTAAAGTAGATTTATTACCTTGGTCTGTCACCTAGATCATTTTCGTTCAAATTTACTCCTAGTGCTCACATTAACTAGAAAATAAGGAAAGGATTTCTTCACATCAAATAATCATGAAATAATATTCAATTCTCTAATTTATTCCACCTAGCAAAGCTATACTGATGCTGAGGATTTCAATTTGTTCTTCAGAATTTGGTTACTAAGCTTGCTATCTTTGCAAAAAGCGTATATGCAACACTCCGATGGTGTGTCGGTCAGGATCGTCTTACATTCAGCATGGTAATGATTTTTCACCCGCTGCCTAGCCCCCTACTGGTTGCTCACAGGGTATTATGTAGATATAAACGGTTCATGAAGTATATCATAATTGGTTCATGAGAAACAGACAGTCAAAAATGGTTAACATTCCGCGGAAAGAGATTTAAATCACATCATCGAACAATAGATAGCGACAAGCTCATAAAATACAGAACGAGCGTGATGCGCCCGCTCCCAGCGGGCTTCCCCCGCTCTTTTCTGTTCAATGCAGGTCCACAGAGGGATAGGCGCGTTTCTAATTTTAAAATGTAGAAAAAAAGGCAGGGTCTTATGTACAAATTTCATTGGAATGTTCATGTACAAATTGAGGTCAGAGGACCTCATTAAACACAACATTGGAAGTAATTACACTATCCTCTGTTAAACGCACATGATGACTCATACATACGTATCAACAGGAAACTTGAATGTGGAATCAGCCGCATTTCGATAAAGGTTATTTCAAGAATGCGATATATTGTTGCAAATGAACAAATGTATCAGTTTGTGCGCCGTTAAAGTCAGGAATATTTACCGTTTTTTTTGTTTTTTTTTATTGTTTAAAAACCAATTTTAGGAAACAACAGCAATATTTAGGAAGTACGATATGCCGTCGCATGTTCTCTGATAAATTATGAGCATTTTGGTACCTCATTTGTAGAGTTTGGTTGCGCATAGCTTGAGAAAGAGGTATCTATACTGTAGAAATAATGTAGAAGATTAGGTAGGTCAAGAATGGTTCGCACGTCGCAAAAGGAGAATTACAATAGGTGCCGCATGAATCGATTGCTTCCCCACCCGATAGTCGACCTTGGATTCGTTTCGACCGCGAGGAGACGTCTCAATATCTCCTGCAGCCGGCTTATTTATTGCCCGCATCGCAATTCACCAAACGCCCCTCCACTCCGATCGCCAATCCCATTCCAAAGGCCTTTTCCTCTTCTTTCTTCCTTCCCAAATGGCAAAACCTTCTTGCCGTCGACCTCTTTGGAAATCCAGGAATTCCGTAAAAGTCGCCCCGAATCAATTTCAGCAGAGACGCTCTTCCCACTGCTGCTTATAAGTCCCAACCAATCCGGAAGAAAGGCCGCCTCACTCCAACCTCAGTAGCCACTCTCGGCTTTGACAATAAAAGTAGCCTTCTTCACCACTTTTCATATTTTTGTCTCCTACGGTACGCTTTATCGATGTAAATTTATTTCGATTCAATAAATCTATTAAATATCTTTCCACGGAGTATTAATCACTTTTCACTGACTTTTTCCTGTTTATTGTGAAACTTTTATGATATAAAAAAAGATCAGATGCTTTCTTGGAGTATGCTAGTAGTGAAGGCTATTCGAGTTCTCCACCGGGTAATCTCCTTCATGGCTGCCTTATGAACCACTTTATGAACCATTAATTTTAATCTGGACTATTGATATTAATTCCTTTCCTGCGGTGTGTGAATCATTCATAACCTACCCAATTATATATTTATGAAAACTAGTATTTAATCTGTTTCCATCTATAGCTTGATTATGTAAGATAATTTAGCCTCTTTTCACGGTCTTTGAATCGCTTTTTACTGATTTATTTCTGTTTTTATGAGCCTACTATTACAGACTTAATGAAATATCTGTGATGTCTCCACCTTACTACTATTTTTACTCAGAACCTTTCGAAAGGAATAATTACAATCTCTAAAACCGTCAACCATTTGCAAGCTTGTTTATTCAACAACTCAACTATCGGTAGGGCTCCAGGGTAATCTTTTAGAAATAAATTCTGTTTTACATAAACAGAAATTAACACAAAATATTAAATTGAATACATTACAATATCTACATTTGCATAGGAGAGTAATTCAAAAAGATATATCGCGCATTTTTTAGTTAACTATATTTTGTCCTATTTTGCTTTTTCGGTTAAATTAAGTATTAAATATGGTGACTGGTTTTGTTTCTGACATACATACAAAACGGTATACTTATATCATTCTTTTGTTAGAGGTAACAATTATTTTTGTAAAATATTATCTCGCAGTGTCTATCCCGTATGCTGCGGGTGACACGCCTAACCTATAAGGATCGATAAAGCATTCTAAATTGCAACATTCGAAATTTTAGACTCCCTCGTTTACGGTTTAAAATTCTTTTTCAAGAAAAAAAATACTTTAGAGGCATTTCATCATTTTAAGGATGATAAAAATACTTCTAATTAAATCCATAGTTGTCCAGGGCACTTCGTGGACATTTATTTTAATAAGATAGAAACAGGTGTGGGAAGCTTCAACACAATTCACGTAACCGGTTTCAACTTTTACACGACATTATAAAGGGCCCTCTGAATAGCTTATTCAGAGGGCCCTTTATTCAGACAGCTGTTGTTGTTGACGCGTAAATATTGAAATCGATTGAGTGAATAAAATCGTGTGCGAAAAATTACAGCTGTTTCTATCTTGTCACTTGTAATTTAAACACTCGATAGCAATTTTCACAGTTAGGTAGATGAATCAATTAATATTATTATTTATGCACTGAATATTACCTGTCATTTATTTTTTATTAATAAATGCTGTTTGTCTGGCAAAATAACAGGTTTTCTAAAACAAAATAACGGCGTATCAACTTGTTAACCATATATTCTTGGATTGAGCCTTTATCCATTCTATGCGAATGTGAGCACAGGATAAAATCCGAAGATTCAAGCGTGATGAGGTGGAGTTTTTCCACATTGAAAAAATATATTATTTTTTATCCTCCGGGATTCAAAATGATTTTTTGTTATTAAATTTTGTAGCAAAAACTACACCTACAGCTTGTCATCACCACCATCGTCATCACTAGGCATAAATCCGATGATTGGGTTCACGGTTGCTCGCCAACGAAATCTTCGTTCAGCTAATTTTTTCAAGCCCACGTTTTCCTTAGCTTTCAAATTCTTCTTTACTTTTAATTGCCATTAAAAAAAATACATTTCTATATTACCTATGATTAGAATACGGCGAAGACGCACAAAATACTCTTGGAAGAGGGCAAGTTTAGGCAGCGTAAAATTATTTTCTAAGCATCTGAGAGACATTTTTTAATAAATTCCTTCAGCCTGGACGATTTAATAGATCATAAAGTTTGGAAAAGTAACAGTTGATGATAAAGGAATGATTTTTTTCAGTAATTCTCTCATGCAATGGCTTTAATTCAGCGACCAGATCTACTTCTTAATACCGCCATTCATCCCTTTCTCACCCGCAGGCGCTGTCGTCGCCAATTGTAATTTTTTTTTCATCCTCAATGGCACATCGAAGCCGCCTCCTGCTTTAATGTCCTCACCATCCTTGCAGAGGAGCTCCCACCATAATGGCTACACATTCCACCCACTACAACGCGAGGCAATTTATATTCACCACCTACGAATGCGAACGAGTCAAGGACTTTCCGCTCCGCAGTCTAAAACGCAGTCATTACAGATTTATGTGCACGCTGCAGATATAATTCCCAGTGAATAATACATGAAATGTGAAATAGTGTAAATAAAAATTTTTGAACCTCAATACGGGCTCAATCTGTTGGAGTTCGTCTCATGGTGGACTCACTTATTAATAAATTTAAAGTGTAATACATGAAATGTGAAATACGGTTGGTAAAAATTCATTATCCCTCACGCAGACAGAATCCGGTGGAATTTATCTCATGGCGGACTCACATATTCATTAAAAGTAAATGGCAATTCTTCGAAAATACTTCAATTTCACTTCATGAGCGGTTTAGCGAACTTAGCGAATTTCACTTCATGAGCGAACATAGTATATTGTCTTCAGGTGAAAATGTGACAAAATGTATTGAAGCAACTCGTGAAGAAAACTATAAGAGTTTGTGGAAAACCATCCGTAATTGACTAACCCTTCACTAACCTAAATTACTCATATATTTGATTACCGTTAGTAAGTTAGTAAACTAAGTATCTTAACGTCAAAATGAAATTAACTGGAATAATTCGATAATGATGTTAAATTCAGGTCGGATTTTCTGAATGAAATGTCTTGATGATAATATAACGAATCTATTTCTATTTTGAATGAATTCTTCTTGGGTTAGGCTTTGCATGTTGTTAGGATATGGTGTTAAGATTTGCAGGTTGGAGACCCGAGAAGAATTAATTCAAGTCATTCACCGGGAACAACTCAGACTCTTATTTCTATTTTAAATACATAATCACAGTGATTTTGCTTAAATATTTCAAAATTTTCAATTTATTACGGGTTTTTTTAGGTGACAAGGCTTGCAATTCAGTCATGACCGTGGCTTATTCACATTATTTGATGGAATGAGGTTGAATAGCTACATAAAAAGACAGAATATACGTCAAAGAAATTGCCAGGAGTGGCTACGAATTTTAAACGTCATACCTCGCAGAGAAAAGTGTTGTTTTTGATCCCACATCGACGCCGCCTCCAGCTTTTAAGTCCTCACCCTCCGTTCCCAGGACCTTCCACACATCATCCTCCCCCACGCGAGGCACTTTTTTGCACCCGCTATGAATGCAATCGAGTCAAGGACTCTTTGCACGGAGGAATTTTTCTCTTTAGTCCAAAATTCTCTCCTTGCGGTCTTCTTATCGCCACACTAACACATTTACTCAGATAAACCATCATATTTTCGAACTTATCCACCTGACTTTATGCGAAATGTACGGATAAATTAAATGATATGATTAGAGATTTGTGACAATCGCACTTTCAATAACAGTTTATCGCATTTTGTAGCGTCTATTTTTTTATTTTCATAAAAAGGTAGATGACGATAAAATGTAAAGAAACAAAGTTTTATGATAAAATACCGAATATTTTAAGTAATTATGTTTTAGAACAATAATAAATTAAGGAATAAGACATATAGTGGCGGAGGTGTAGCGTGCCCGCGCCCACTTGTAGTTCGCAGCCACGTAGAGTGCCAGCCAACTAGCAGCTGGCCAGTCGCTCAAATGCTTTAAGCGGTGATTGACGGCGGAGAATTAAAACTGCACTCGGCACAAAACGTACGAATTTTGCCGTCGAAAAGGCAAATATGCGTAAAAATCTCATCAAAGTCCAGTCATCGCATCTATGTCTTATTTATTTGCGCACATCGCATCTATATCGCATTTGCGATTTGCACGCATCTCTAGATATGATATACTTAGATTAACTTTAAAGTTGAACAGTACGGTTATAAAACTATCAATCTACATCCAACCGGAAAAGTAACAAAATATAATTATGAATCTAAGAAAATGTGTGCTTGAGGACAGGAAGACAGCAATTAATACATTTAAAATTGTAGAGAAACATTCATCCGTATAAAATCTCCTTAACTCGATCGCATTCGTAGTGGGTATAAAATAAATTGCCAGCACTAAATTAAATTCAGTAGAGAATTAAGTTTTCCGAATTTCATATGAACACGTTTTTCTTTCACTAAACACTCATAGTAGTTATGTTTCTATATCACATTAACGTCATTATCATAATTATTTCCCTTAAATATCTCTTTTCGCACGAATTATGCGAGGTATATTTCATAAATAGGTACGTAATTGCGAAATAACCCTCGCTATTTTTTTTTAATTATGGTAGAGAAAGAATAAATAGTAAAACAGAAATCACAGCATATAAATCGCTTTAGATGGATGCACACGCGGTAGCTAGCACGGGAAACTGATGCTTTGAATGCCACGACAACGCATTAATGTCCTCACTCGAAATTCCCAGGAGCTTCCACGAAAATGCCTACACACTCCTCCGTCCTCGTTTTGCACGGGAGACTCCCACTGCACCCAAAAATGCACTTTATGCAGTCTTTTTTATGTGTTAAAAACACGTTTAGTCGGTACATTACATACCTATGAACGTTCTACAACCTTCTATATTATATCTACTGTGTAGATACCTTTTTCTCAACTTCTACGCAACCAAACTCCACAAATGAGGTAAAAAAAATGCACAGAATTTATCAGAGAACATGCGACGGTATATCTTACTTCCTAAACATTGCTATTGTTTCCTAAAATTGGTTTTTAAATAATTTAAAAAAAACCTGTAAATATTCCTGACGTTAACGGCGCACAAACTGATACATTTGTTCATTTGCAACAATATCTCGCATTCTTTAAATAACTTTTGTCAAAATGCGGCTGATTCCACACTCAAGCCTCCTGTCGATGCGTAAGTATGAGTCATCATGTGCGTTTAACAGAGGATAGTGTAATTACTTCCAATGTTGTGTTTAAAGAGGTCCTCTGACCTCAATTTGTACATGAACATTCCAATTAAATTTGTTCATAAGACCCTGCCTTTTTTTCTACATTTTAATATTAGAAACGCGCCTATCCATCTGTGGACCTGCATTGAAAAGAGCGGGGGAAGCTCGCTTGAAGCGGGCGCAGCACACTCGTACTTTTAAAACGTTCAGATCGATTGTAGACGAGTTCACTCATTGCCAGTGGAAATCTATATTAGTAAGACACAAACAACCGTAGTAATTTTCCTCACAAATTTATTCGGTTTCAATGGTTTTGATAGATCTTGATTAAGACATGTAAACGTTGAAACCGACGAAAGGAATGTATTACTTAAAACACTTTCATGAACCTTTATTTGTATTTAAATGTATTGTGAATAATAAATGGTTTAGTAGTAAAACAATAGTTTTCATACAAAAAGTGTTTTCATGTTAATTCAGAGTTAAATAAACGTTACGGAGAAGTGATTGGCGATCTTAAGATGCAGTGATACTTTAACAATGAGACGTTACCTTTGCTTTAAGTAGAAATTTTAAATTCTTCCTTAAACCAAAACTAATTAAGTGAAAATAATTGCGGTTTGACAGCCAAATTACAGCCAGCGTATACTTCATAAAACACAATTATCGAATTCATAAATCACATTCGTCGCTTGAAATGTCTTATTTATTTAATCGTCATAATTTCTCATAAAACTTAGGGGTCAAAAGAGTAAAGAGAGATTATTTGCACATACCATCAAGTTCTATGCTCAAATTCTGTGCGCAACCGCCTTAAAAATGCCTCGCTGAAAACTCAACCATCAAGTTCCATGTAGATCCAAGCAGCCAGCGGGTCGAGGCATCGAGCCCCTGAAAAAAAAATAATCTTCACCATATGATACAAATTATTAACTGAATACATAAATTCAACAGGACTACAATCATGAGACGTCCTGACAAGAAAATGCAATTGGGTGGTTTCCTATTATTTTTTTATTGCCTAAATCGAGAGGTTATTACTCCTGGAGTACGAATTTCACACTTTTAGATTTTTAAATGACGATATCTATTTTTCGCGATTAAACGAAAAGTAAAAAATTTCAAGCGCGCGAAAACGCGACGGCTAAGTAGGAATGATGGGAAAAAGTCCGTGTGACGTATTTCTGGTTCCCCCTGCCGCCTTGTGAGGTGACCTTGGGGCGAGGATGTGTGCGCCGCTGCGATGCAGGTTGCTAGCAGGTAGCAGAGTACCCTGCTAGCAGTTAGCGCTTGGCGCAAATAAGGATTATTAATACCCTATCAAACGAAGGAAACTTTCCGACCATAGGAAATTTTAATAAGTGAAGTTACTAAGAGATGTTTCCCTGAGCTCTGTGCCTCATGCATGCATTAGTATTCTCAGACGATGTAAAACTCCGATCTACTCGTACAGAAACTAGGTACCTGTGACATCACGTGGAGCGGAATCGCATTGGCGCCAATCTGGCCTTTTTCAAATGAGGTTAAAATTGACCCTGGCCATTCGTCTAATCTGGGATTTCTAAAACCAAATGATTTGTATATTATGGATACACTAATGGTGAGTACGGAATCGCAATCATTGCATTTCGTTTTCTATGATGAAGGAAACTACCCTATTATAAATTAAATTAAATCATAAATATAAAAATTTCACTGTTTCTCATTCTTATGCACTATCAAAATATGGACCATGAACGTTAACAAAATTTGAATGGTACATTGAGTGACTTAGTAGAACTGTGTGATTCGTACAAACTGCTGAGTTTTCTTCCTCTCCTATACGGTCGATATATTTAATGAGTTAAATGAGGCGGAACAATAAAGCAAGATTTCTTGCCATCATTTACACAGCGAGCATTAATAACTTCCACTAATTTCGAGATTGTTAGTTTGATGAATACAAGTGTTTAATAATACGGTTACCACAGTACTAGTTTTTAAAAAGTTTAAACATATCAACGTTGCATTTCAAAAATTAAGAGATTTAGTTTTTTAACCTCATCTCGCTGCTTGAAATGATTTGCAAGAGGGTTTGAAGGAAAAAATTCGCCTTTCATAGCAATGCACATATGACCTAGTTTTACTATAGACATCATCCAAAAGGTCTTCAGAACGATAATCTCTTGAAACGAAGACAACGAATAAAGCAGAAGCCTATGCTATTTTTTGCCCTTCTCATTATTTTGGAAATGATATCATCCTGTTAGAGACCCTTATGGTGCACATGTACCAAAAAATTCGTAAAAATTCTGAAATACCCAGTCAAATCTTATAATAAACCTTAAAGAAAGATTCGTTTAATGAAAGACATTTACGCAGCTATTGCGACGACGTCTCTTTAAAATGCGGCGTTTCAACAGAAAGCGTTTTCTTCCTTAGAAAAAATGTATCAACTGACGTCAGGAAAAATGGAGGATGCTTTCTGCAAAAAAGAATTTCTATTTCTAAACGTTAATCACTTACAAAATTACCTAAATTAATTGAAAATAAGACAAGGCTTAAGTAGACTCACTTCTAAATCATATGTCTCAACATTAAGTACACAAATTGTGAAAAACAGGCTAAATATAAGGGCAAAATCTGAAGAAAATAATCAGTGATTTACCTCTTTTAAAAATTTTCTACAACAGACATTAAGATGGGAAATATTCTAAATGATCCATAATATCTTTTTCTTGTCTGCCTTGCATATTTGCAATTATATCTCTTTTTTACAATTTTTTAGGTGTACACCATCATTTCCTAAGACTCACGGTTTGCTCTGGTACCCAGTATTTACCCTTTTACCCACGATTACTATGGCACATAATCTGTCTCCGTACATTTTTTACTCGCGTGGAATTTCCCTGTTGGACCCCACTCAATGTTGACATTCTCTATTCAGCTAGTCATGATATTCCTCATCAATGTGCTCTTTATTTTCTCGAGTGAATAACACACTAATTAACCATCACACGTGTGTCATTTGTAGAAAAAATATAATATTTCGCGCTAATTCTGTAGCAGTAAACAGGAAGATTACCCGGAATAACCAAAGCCGCAAATGACAGTACACGCAAACCACAAGTAGCACGAACAGATGCACTCAGCACTTTAATAATTATTAGAGCTAAGTACTATAAAAACGTAATAAAAAACTGATTAAAAATAACTCGCATACGGGTTTATGCCGCGTGTCGTAATGGAGATTGCCCCGATGTTTCGTGACCAACTGCTGGTCACCTTTTCATGGGAATAATGCTGGGATTGGTTTTTGTTGCCTTTTTTATATTTCAGGTGGGAGGGGTGGGCGGAGGGTGTGATTCTTAATCCGGTATCTCTATTGTAGTTGTTCTTGTTCTTCTTTATTTCTATAGCCTCGCGGATGAGTCGGGTTTTAAAATGTTTTATCCTCGCGATGACTCTTGATTTTTCGAAGTCGATGGCATTACCGGTGGCTCCGTGCTCCGCTACGGCTGACTTTGAAGAGTAACCCAGTCGAATTTTGTGCTTGTGTTCTCAGCAATACCTGGAACCCAGTCATCCTCAACATTTCGTTATCTTCCCCCTCCAGTCCTAACTCCTCACACCCTCCGCCCACCCCTCCCGCCTGAAATATAAAAAAAGGCAACAAAAACCAATCTCAGCATTATTCCCCTGAAAAAGTGACCAGCAGTCGGTCGCGAAACGTCGGAGCAATCTCCATTACGACACGCGGCATACACTCGTATGCGAGTTATTTTTAATCATCATGAGCCGAGAAAGCTTCAATCGAGTAATAAAAAAACTGGTTGAAAAGAGCATTTGGTATGCTTAGCAACATCAACTTCAGTGGAAATGTTTCCGAATGTTATTCTGTGATTAGTAAAAAAAACTTTGCCGGGAAATTAATGAAATGTCAAATGAAAGTGATTGTAGCGCCCGAAACTTTGTGGAGATCAATATCAAACTTTACAAGCAATTAAACTTTGGTAATTCCACTCAATATATGTAAAGTGCATTATATGCAAATGAAATACGTTATGAACGCTCATTATACAACTCAATGTTATCACGAGTAGTTAGTAGTACGCGGCAATTAACCTTCACACGTGCATCATTTATGGTATATCTATGACGCACTCTACAGTAACTCGAAGGATATTCTAGAATAAGCAATTCTGAAAATGAAGCATACTGAATTCTGCAGCATACTAATCCCACCGATATACGCTTAAAAATAACGCCTATTAGCAACGCCCATAGAGTGGAAATAAGATGAGTAGGCACTCTATAAAAACATGAAAACTGAGGGAAAAAAGGTATCGAGCGATCCTACATAATACTGGGATACAGCTTCGATGGCATTGTTGGATACAAAAGCCTCGATTGGATACACAGTTCGAGAGGAAGTTCATTAAATTTAAAATTTTTCCATGAAAAAGGCAGAGGAGCTGAGGGTAAGTGCAGGAAAATTACAGGATATATCGTCCGTTTCTTCTGCACAGCAAAAATAATGCTAGATCCAAATAAACGATCATATAAGTAATGCACATTTGCAAAACTTTCGTTTATTTTACGTTCTATCATTGCGTCTTTTCAATTAATATATACCAATTATTTTCAGTACAATACTGCTAAATCGCTACGCTACATTAAGTATAGAAAAAAATCTTTAATGTTCCAAAATTTGGAGCTGCAAATATTTTGTTAGCGTTCATCACGTATCCAGCAATCAGTTCCGCTTACGTGCATGTATGCGTTATTTATGAAACGGAGCTTTTTATAGCGGAATCTAACGCATTCAACAAGTTTTTGAGTGCTATTAATTTGTTTCAAATATAAAATGACAATATTAATGGCGATAAAATATGTCACCAACCTAAAAC
This sequence comes from Ischnura elegans, assembly GCF_921293095.1. Classification (NCBI taxonomy): domain Eukaryota; kingdom Metazoa; phylum Arthropoda; class Insecta; order Odonata; family Coenagrionidae; genus Ischnura; species Ischnura elegans. The sequence continues at coordinate 15,336,435 of NC_060257.1, forward strand.
CTTGTGGAAAGCTGATACGATGCGATCCAGGCATAAATAAATGACATAGATCGGTCCTCCTTCATGAAGTATATATCGAAAAAATTACCACGAATTAAAAATTCTAAAAATCGAACAAAGAAGAAATCACCAAATTGGAATATTAATGTAAAAACTTCAAGAAAACTGACTCACCTTTCCTATATTTTTCCGCCTTATTTGAATAAGTTAGTTGGAAAAAACGAAGATTACTAAAAGTAAAATAATTTTATTGTAACGTGTGACAAAATCAATATGAACCACAGTTCTTATTGTGCAAAATTTTTCTAAATATCTAGTTCAATTCCTCAAGATTTGAGGAATATTAAGACAAGAGAGAGGCTTAATATATTTTATTTCGTTTGAATATCCATTAATTTTTCTAAACTTTTGAAATAAAAGGAATGAATGCATTCAATTTTCCTATCATAATCGAGCATATATGCTGAATTTGACATTGTTCCTGCTTATTTTTAGTCGTGAGGAATTTAAAATTCATGATTCGATTTCTCCGAGAGTACCATAGTTTTACCAGGTCACACCAGAGCTGTCCGACCTGTATTTTTTATACAGATGAATGAATTGAATAGTGATGCAGCCCGAAGATTAGTTTGGTGAGGGTAAGGCTCAGCCCAGACTAAGTCACGGGAGTGTGAACAGCACACATTCAGGGTAGAGGAGCCAGTTCCTTTCCCTGGGCTACCTATCACATGAGTTTTTTAATTTTGGTTCCCCTAAGACTTCACCCGAGATTCGAACCGGGTACTCCTCGATCAACATTAATGTACCAAGCAAGTACCACAGGAAGTAGCCATTGAGCTACCACGCTCCCACTACTAAAAACATTATTAGTTATAAAATCAAGACAGATACAGATCTTGTCAAATTAACTTAAGTGATACATGTACCGCTATCATAATTGGTCAACTTAATAAGCTTAAAAATTAGTTTTTGTAGGTGTAAACCTTGTAAACACAATGAAGTCCCTCAGAGTCGCCAGCAGTTGTTCATGTATGCAAAAATTAGTAATTCCGACCAATGGTTTAATTAGTCTTTTGCAATAGCACGTCGGTGTAACTATAGAGGAATAATATTACAATTACTATTAAAAAAGATAAATTTATTGCACATACTTTATAAATAAAAAGTGCATGATTGAGAATGAAAATCCGTATTACTAGGTTACCAATCAATAATTTTTAAGCCATAAGACTTACCATAGGTAGCTCTGCTCTACTATTAATCGTAATGCTTCTTTCTGAAAGCTTGTGCGTACCGAGTGAAATTTGCAGGTAGCATTACCAACTAAAAATTAATTGAAGCCAAAAGTAAATTATAAATAACTACCTACTTCTTGAGAGCCATCTCATGAAACATTAATAACATAGACCGCCTTCTTCATGGGCACTACCAAGGAATAAAAAAATCAACTTCGGTCAAAAAACTTTATTCTCCCCTTTCACCTTTCCAAAGCTTCAATTTTAGGCCGACAGGAGTTAGACATTTCCATTCACGGATAGCAGCGTGCCGTAAAAATGAACATCAAAGACCCTCTCGGAGAGTCCATTACAAAAATTATAATTTATTAGCATTGACATTATGTCATCTCATATTATATCATTTCATGCTTCAAAGAAGATAAATCCCTCATCAAATCAAGTATATTCTTATATTCTCCGATATTTGCTGCTTAAAGAGCACGCGGTATCATGTTCAGCGCAAAATTTTAAAGATGAAGATGCAGACTTTAGTACGAGCTTTGGCCTTGGCGCAAGAGTCACGAATTCGATTCTTGAACGAGATCATTCTGTCCTTATTCCAACACTTGACAATCGAGGAACGTGCATTTTTTTTCCTCCATTTTCCGCGAAGTCACGTCATCCAAATCCCACGCGCTACGACCTCCAACGACAAACATTCCGACCCAACATTTCAATATCACAAATACCAAAAAATATGAAAAGAAATGAAATATTTCTGTCTCCATGAAGGTCATGAAAAAATGTGGAAATGACTAGATTTTCTCAAACCCCATAGGCGCGACTAAATGTATAGCATGTGGTCTACTCTGATGGAATACTGAGATAAGTGTAGCTACTCCGATATTAAGCAGTGAAACAAAGTAACTAAAATTTCATCAACAGAAAAGGCGAAGGTGCATAAGGGAGATATTTACAATTCAAATGTATGAAACAGATAAACGTCCACATTTTATTTCGGTTTGAAATAATCAAAGACAAAAACTTTATCTGTTCATTCGCCATTGTACTTCATACGGAACATCATTCCTACTATGGTATGCATTAGAGATCTCCTCGTATTTATAAGCACCTCGGGCGTTGAATCTCGGAAGAAACTGTTATAAATGCATAATAAACTACCGTCATCCCTTGCTTTCGCTATAAATTTCACCGAATTACGTCGGTGCTTAATGAATTTCAACGTGGCAACGAGCAGATCATACGCTCGTGCATTGGTAAAGGTAGCTTCGTTTACATAATTTATTGCTTATGGATTTACGGAAGCCCATATTATTCTGTCTTCTGTTTACTATGGAGTCTATTTTGAGATCCTTTTTAACCGATGCAAATTAATTATTTAGCCAAAAGTGGGCAATGTTTAATGAGATTTTTTATAATAAATTAGCATTTTTGCAAATACACTTATTTGCACTGTCCTTCATGCTGTACTTACTATTTTAAAATGTAAAATAACATTTACCACTCAAATATGGAATTGTTGACCGATTGGGAGGTGAGGAAGTAATTGATACGAAGAATTCAAAGGCTTCGATGTATTTAGATATTATTTTTTAGCACCGAGAAAAAGACGATTACAGAGTCCATGGGCAGAGGAAGATAGGAAAATTTTAGCAATGAGAGCCGGGGAATTGTAAAATGTGGCCCTCCTGAATGTTATTAAATTAAAACAATTAGTATAAAAACTCAAGGTCGCAACCACAGAGAGGCTGGGGGAGGGGGTATTCTCCCTCCCCAGCACGATAGGGGGGGGGGGGCAGCCCTCATCTGAAGAAAGGCTTTTTTTCTCTCTTTTAAAGGTCACTCCCGAGTCTGCAAAATTATTAGCGCCTCCATACCCAGGGACTAGCCTCTGATTTTGAACGCTCCGCAAAATCATGCGTTTCACTCATTATGCCTGAAAGCCAAATCGACTAACGAAAATAAACGTTTAAGGTAAAATTTTTATCATACTCATGCACAAAACTGTCAACGTGACAGCGAAGGAATTAAACCATTGCTTTTTGCCTACAAAAGAGACATAGAAAACCTCCACACTATCAATTCGCACCAGTGATTGAGGAAAGGTAAGTAGATATTCTGAAACTGACAGCATGCAGTAACACCTACTAAAAATATCACGCCCATGCATAGTGCTAACATGATAAATTACAAATACGATATTTCTTGTGTTTTACCCTCCCATTTGGAGTTAATCTTTGACTACCTGGCACACAGAGAAATATATTTTTGAAAAAATTGATTCTAATTCTGTGAGATTTTTTTATATCATGAAATCAGTAAATGTTGAATTTATGAGCAAAACAACCTGGACAGCCTAGCCGGCCTTCCTGCCCGTCCCTTAACATATTGGAACAAGGTTGACCTTGGAACATATGGTTGAGATTTGGAACATAACGCTGGGATTAATACACGGGTTGTTTACAAGTATATCGCCTCCGGGAGGTGACCAGGGAATATACGTGAGAGGGTGAGAAGCCAAGTGGTACAAGTGATTTCATTTTCTACACAGAGTTAGGTACATAAATTACGTTTAGAAAACAAACGAGATCAATTAGATGTTTAGTAGTTCATTTGTTCGGTAAACTTCCTTTTCGTATTTGCCGCCGAGTGGTGCATTTTGTTTTTCTTTTGTTTTTTTGTTGTGTGTTCACCGTAAGAGGGCAAAAGGTTCTCAGTTGTTGAATTGAAATCAATTGTTGGAAGTAGTAAATACGGAACTCGTGTGCTTCGGACATCCAGGAGAACCTGCTACAGAGACCACGTCCCAGCTCGCCATTGAAATGACACCTCCGAATTTTCGTAAGTACCATTCGGCGGCAATACAATTTAATACAGTCCACTTTTCACCTTTTTGAATATTTAACATCATTTGATTTTTCACTCGATGTCATCACAAATCAAAGATGCACTCGTATCCCTCGGCAACCAAGTTTCTGCGTATTTCTTCTAGCAATTAACGTTACCTAACCCTGCTGAGGAAAATATCACTTGGCTTCTCAACCCCTCACGTGTAGACGCTACCCCATAGGGTCATCAGCAATCTTAAGGATAAGAGGAGGTCAAGACTGCGATGTATGGTGGACAATTACGAGGAAGTCAAAGGAGAGAAAGGGTATGGAATGAAAGTGGTTAGAACAGAAACACTTAAATCCTTGTTTCCTTTAATCCCCTTTTCCTTTCATTTACCAATATATTTTAAGATTAAGAGTTTATCATCGTCATTATCATCATAACTGGTACACAATCCTAATATTGGTTTGACGCAGCTCTCCACTCAATTCTCCTATCAGCTTATCTTTTCACGCCTATGTATTTTTTTTCTTTTTCTTATCCTTTTTTACCTGCTCCATATTTTTCATTCGAGGTCTTCCTTTTTCATTCTTGCCATCCACTTGTCCCTCTACGATTCTCTTTATCAGGCCATCATGTCTCAAGATGTACCCTATAAGGCTGGTCTTCTTGTTAAGGTTTTCATGAGGCTTCTCTTCTCTCCTACTCTTCTTAGGACTTCCTCGTTACTAACTCGGTCGATCCAATTGCTAAACAATTCGAACTTCCTCGTCGGCCTACCTACATCTCGCCCAACCCTTAGCATAGTGTAACCCAAGGATATCACAAGCATTAAGGGTTAGTGAGTTTAAAAATCTTGGTGTAAGAAACCAAGCTGCCAATGAAACATTCTAGTTTCTGAAGGGTAGATACTCTGAATCCCCATAATGCGTCGAGACAACTTAAAATAAGACTGTACAATAGGCCGGCCCTTATTTTTCAGAATTGCGAAAAGTTATGTTTTCCTAGTCTCAAAATGATCCAAATGAGGTTTGTTTTCACGTGTTAAAATTTGGTTACTTTAAAATAACGGCAACCCGTGCCCCAAGGGCCCTAAGTACTAAGGACCCTCAATTGAGTTTTTTGGGGTTGAAAAAAGACTATTCCTATGTAAAAAGTAAAAGTAAAGCCCTTTAGGACCAATTTTCTGTTTGTTTTGACCTATCTCTAAGCGTTTAGGAGATATCGTCCGTCGTAATGCAATCCCCCCAGGGCGCCACCCCGCACCGTGGCACCGCTGAGGTACGGCCCGCACCGCTTACTAGAGACTTCCCCTCCACCCCCTCCCCTCCCTCGGCAAAGATTTTGCTCCTGATGACAAGATTTACATGCTAGTGGTACAGTATTGAATGGGTTGTTCCTCTTGTGTCATGATTAATGTGGTTAAAGCCTATAATAATGTCAATTTTAACCCTTCCCGTGCTCTTCCGTTTACAGGGGCAACCTGTATCTTCAAACTGATGATACCATCTACGGATATTACTGTCACTTGGAGGATAACGACCAAATTTAATGCAGAACGCACGTTGTATAGATTCAGTCTTTGCAAGCTGTAAAACAGAAAACGCTTTCTGTTTACTATTGGCCATCTTTGCTACTACCGCTATCTAGCGGATCGCCCCGGAAACATTTTACGCACATGTGCATTGTTGCTAAAAAAAACTGTTTGAGTTGCTTTTTCATTTGTCATATAATATATAACTATAAGTATAATGTAATAAATATTATAAGGCGTCAAAACCCCAACATTCAATTATAAACACCCGGTACTTTCATCTCCAAGAAAGAGGACCCGGGATTGCAAAAATTCTAAATCCTGGATGCGACGGAGGAGGGAGAAAGTCAGGAGGATGGATAGAAGGGAGGCCGTGGGCGCAGAGAAAGATAAGGATTTAAGGAATGACTTTCTCTCAGCGTCGGCCCCGAAGCGAACGCGGCCAACGGGGAATGCTCCAAAAATTTCAGCGGGTAGATCAATAGGGACCCACCCAGATCTCATCCCTCGGATTCACTCTCTAAGAAAATATAGAAGTGAGAGGCCTGGCGTGGGAGAGAGAGACGAAAGATAAAAAAGATACATAAAAAATACCATCTCGTGGAGGCGTTTCCCGTGGAAAAAGAGATGAGCTATTGAAAGGACGCAGTTGGGGGTTGAGATATATATAAAAAGTAGGCACTGGGAAAAAATTCCAGGATTAAATCAAAGCATCAGAAAAATTGTTTTTCAATTCATGCTGTAAGCCGAGTAATGCAAATATAAGTACGGATTGTCGTTACGAATTTATGCGGTGCCTATCTATTAGTAGAATAGTAAGTATATGGCAACTTTTTCAATTTTTAAACAAAAAAAAAAGAATTAGGAAGACACGACGTAACTATTACATTCGATAAAACACGTTTTTTAAGTGTTTTTTTGCCGTAGGTCGACTATGAATAGCTACATACCAAGAAAAAAATAATGAATACATGTACGAACTGAATATAATGTCTTTTCTTCTTTTTCACATCCTTTTAATGAATTTTATGCTCTTGTCATAGTTTTAGTAAACGAATACCGAGGTTGAAAGACAGACCAAATTTCGTCAGTAATTATTTTTCGATATGATAGATATTTACAAATAGCTGTAATAGACATATATAAATGGATATTTATTTGTAGTTTAACACCAAAGCAATGTCTACTTTAGTTTGTGTAATGTTTGAGGCAAATAATCCCCTGAACTTAATCCAAATTAACGTTACCCATTCACTCTTTTAAGGTAAAGAAGGACTTGCGCCGAAAAATAGAAACACGTGAAAGGTAACCTAACTGGGAACATATTTCACGGCGACATTTTAAATTTCTATGAAAAATTTTGTTAAAATCGGCCACATACATCTATGAGGTACCGTGTCAGCTACCATTAGGGTGTGTGACACGGAGTGATTTCACTCTAGACATGCAGTATTCATCCTAGCATAAATCGGACACGCTCTCGTTCGCTAGACTCAGGCCAAGCACTCAACAACAGGAACAGGGAGAGTGCTAAGGACATAAATATGCTATGAAGCAAATAAAATTTTCAGTTAATGACAGAAAAAGGAAAAGTTAGCGCAGCAATTAATTCATGGATGAGTTAAATCATGCCAAAAAAATTAATGCAGATACTTAGCATTTGCATTAATAACATTAAATTCATATCTTTCTACTTTGCATATTGCAGTCTCGAACCTACTCCTTCAGTTCTCGGCACGGATTCAGTCTAAAAAAATGTAGAGGAAAAGGGCCTGGCGAAAGAAAGATAAAAAGATATAAAAATATACCAGCTCGCGGAGGCGTTTTCCGTGGAAAAGAAGAAGAGCTATTGAAAGGAAGCAGTTGGGGATGGATATATTTATAAAGTAGAATTCTCCCAATAATATCGGGATTAAATCATCTCACTGATTTCTACTCCATCCAGTATGAGTACCGAGTAATTTTCCTATACGTAAAAAATGTTATTCTGGATATTTTAAGTGTACATGATTCACTGCCAATTTTTCGTTCGAACCCAATCATACGTTAATTCTAACCTTAAATACTTGTAATTAATAGTAGCGGGCGTAACTTGGTGTAAATCCATAAACGCAGGAATAGAAGGATCAACAACTTTGCTATTTCCAGATAGTAATTTATTGAGACCGACCATGGTTTCGTTACAGAGTAACATTATCAAGGTCACCCCTGCCGAGTAGGTGACTCTTGCCAAGGTGATCATGCAGAGTAACATTATCAAGGTGACAAGGCGACCTTGATAATGTTACTCTGTAACGAAACCATGGTCGGTCTCAATAAATTACTATGTGGAAATAGCAAAGTTGTTCATCCTTCTATTCCTTCCCTTGAATACTTGTTTACATTTTATCAATACATTTTTTTCAAGTCGTGTTATATTTTTCCTCCGAAAATCTTAAAATTTCATTAGTTATTATTCTACGAATACGTAGGCAGAATAAAAAAAGCAATAATCACTCCATTCAGTTACATTACTCGACCTGTATTATGCGTTGTGTGAAAAGTTCTTGGTAGACTGATTTTATTCAGGTATTTTTGTGCCCAATTCCATCCTTATCTATTGATAGCCACCCCTGACTAAATCCTCTCAATGGCAAATCTCTTCGCAACGGCTTAATCCCACTCGATATGATGTTTATATAAATCTGTTTATATTCCTCACTCCCTTGCCACGCCTATCTCTTATTCCATATTTTCTTAGAGAGTGAATTCGGAGTTTGAGTTTTATTTGAGAGGTTTGGTGAGCGAAATCAGCAAAAAATAATAAAAATCGCCATCAATGATTTTTATAATCTGTGAAAGTAATGCCCGTTCCCCTTTAAGTTCTTTTTTCGTCAATTCTTATCTTGAAACTTAACGTTACCTTATGTGCTGATACTACTTGAGTGTAGAAAAGTAGTTTGGAGTTCGTTTTGAATATTCGTTGGCTGAAATTCAAAATAATTCTGACTGATTCCAGGAAAATATTTCTAATTTATGCCTTTTTTCAAAATATGGCGTGAACAATGATTTAATTAATAATTCAGTATTCGGGGATTTATTTTATTTTATTCCCAAAACCACTGAATACTGCTGATACTGTGCATTTTTTCATCGGGGTACGCAAAAAATTCAACAATTAGACGCACACGGACATCCATGCCCTTGAAAGAGGAAACTTAACCAGGCGAGGCTCGAACCCTCGACCTATTGTCTGGCAGGCGAGAATTATACCCCGTCGCCACCGAGGCCGGCCAATTATTAGATTTTTTAGAATTCGGGACATCCAAGTTTGTAACCTGGCCTAGGAAAATGAGCTTGCATCACTCACTCTACTTTATATTCATTTGCGAGTGACTCCGTTACGGTAGGCCACTGGCTAGTCCACCGTAACGACAAGTTAAATGACAATAGGGTAGTTTCCTTCATGAAAAAAAAAACGAAAGGCATTGATGGCGATTCGTTACCCACCATTAGTGTATTCATAACATACAAATTATTTCGTTTTACACATCCCAGTTTAGACGAATGGCAATGGTCAATTTTAACCTCATTTGAAAAAGGCCAGATTGGCGCCCATGCGATTCCACTCCACGTGACGTCACAGGGACCTAGTTTCTACACGAGAGGATAGGAGTTTTACATCGTCTGAGATTACCAATGCATGCATGAGGCCCAGAGCTCAGGTAAACATCTCTTAATAATCAATTATTAAAATTGCCTAAGGTCGGAAAGTTTCCTTCGTTTGATAAGGCAGTAATAATCCATATTTAAGCCAAGTGCTACCTGCTAGCAGGGTACTCAGCTATCTGCTAGCAGCCTGCGTCGTATCAGCGTTCAAGCTTCCCCTCAAGGTCACCTCAGAGGGCGGCAGCAGGAACCAGAAATACGTCACACGGAATTTTTCCCATCATTCCTACTTGGCCGTCGCGTTTTCGCGCGCTTGAAATTTTTCACTTTTCATTTAATCACGAAAAATAGATATCGTCATTCGAAAAAAAAGCGTGAAAACTAATAGCGTGAAATGCGTTCTTCAGGAGTAATAATCTTTCGATTTAGGCAATAAAAAATAATAGGAAACCACCCTATTATCGTTGAAGGGCAGGTGGAAGGGAAGAAGTGCAGAGGATGAGATGAGTGCATCAGATGATGAATTATGTAAAGAAATTTACGAATTGCTTTGGAGAAATATTAGCCGACAGGGGAATTGAGTGGAGAGCTCCGTTAAAACAATCTCAGCATTAATGATTTGCTGATAGCTTTAAAAATATGCCTTTCATTACGATATGTGAGGATGAGACGCCAATGGGTACAAGTGATATTCTTTTCAAAAACGGATTTCGGTTTAGATATTTGGTAAAAAAACAAATTAAATCAATTAGATATTATTTAGTAGTGCATTTAATTTTCCACTCGATGTCAGCACACAACAGAGACTCACTCGTATCCCTTAGCCACCAAGTTTTTTGTATATTACTTCTATCAATGGGGAACATGCATGAACTTTTTCATCATGCTAGCAAGTCTCACTGAATAGACAATTTTCCAAATATATAAGCCAAAACCGTCTTGTATTCCACAAACGTCATTAAATGCTTATTAAAAGTGCTCAAATATCGCCTGAAGTCACATGACCTGAAACGCCTTCTGACGTCACCGGACGGTACACCATTCACTTCGCTTAGAGAGTGGAGCGGTAGAGCCTTGAATGCAAGATATCGAAGTAAAAATAGCAATTATTTTCGCCATATTTGCGTTTTAGCCCTGCATAGACCGATTTTCTATCCACTTCCTCAGTCTGGCATCGGTGGATACCGTGCCGTGACGTCACGCTCCGATGACGTCGTGTTTTCAAGCAGCTGATGAAGATTAAATTTTTAAAGACTAATAACTCAGCTAAAAAACATTATTCATGCGCTAGATTTTCGGCGAGTACATTTAAGGCAGGGACATTTTTATTCTAGTAATTTAAAAAATTATGCATGTTCCACATTCCTGTACGTAAATCTGTTGAGAAAAAAATCTCTTTTACCCTTGGCTTCTCACCCACGCATATGTAGACATTGTACAGAAATCAGCATGTGATATATTTCATACGCCTGGCTAAACAAACTCTGAACCATCACTCCACACTCATGTGCTATTAGTACATAAACGAACCAACAATAATTGTGTCGCAAGTTAGAAATGTCTGAAAAGAAACAATAAAAAGGAATCAGAAAAGAGAGCAATGCTACATAACCGCGTGTCGTTGTCCTGTATGCTTGGCATGTGTCGTGCGCACGAGCGCGTTTCTCATTAACCCTCGAGCAGGCGCGCTGGCTTATGAAGTACGCCAATCTTCGAAAACCAAGGATTTCAACATTTTACGTGCGTTCTGGTACAAAATGGCCCCGTGTATTCTTACATTGAACTTTGACTATTTATATTGCGACTTTTCATTGCTCGAAGTATGGTGGCTAATTTATTTCTAGACCGTTGATAGATGAACCGACACCCGTGGCGAACAAAGTGCGCCGCGCGATCGGCCGTTTACATCGAGCTTTGCTTTTCTTGAATGGCCTCGTGTATTCTCACAATATCATTTTGACTGTCTATAGCGTGAGTTTTAAAGCACAAAGTATTGTAGCAATTTTGTTTTAGATCGCCAAGAGGAACACACCAACCTTGGCGTATAACTTACGCCGCGCGACAGGCCGTGTACTACCTCTGTACCTTTATATCTGTATCACCTATTAATGTACAAGCACGAACTAATTTTTACAAATAAAAATAAATTTTAACAAAAATTAAGTGTTATCATATAAATGCATATATATCATAAATGTATATGCATATCGTGGACAAAAAACGCCACACGCCCGGTCGTGTAAAAATATCAGGCGCGCCCGTTCGAGGGTTAAGGCTTGGATGAGTGCTGCATGTCTTATGTGCAGAGTACCTCGCAGAAGTGAGGAGCGGAACTGTGACATTCCAATCAATTCGCTACCTGTGACTGCTACTCATCAGTAACGGTGATTGTTAACTGTCATTACGATCACCGAGGAGAATCACTATTAAAAGTAAGCGGTGATTTGAGGCGCTGCTATTCCTGCTACTTTGTCCAATTCCAACGAATGAACTCACCGCAAGAGGAAATAATAGACTTATTGAAAATTGAGATATTAGGCAAAATATTTATTTGTTTCAATTATTATGATTCTGAGTTTATATTACGATGATTAAGTAAATTTGATATGGTAAAGGAATTGATAAGGGGCAGTCATTAAAATCCCGTTGGCATAATTTTAACATACTTATTTTATATTCAAACCGTTAACTGCATATTTCGTAAAGAATATCTTATTCATCATAAAGTATGAATAAGGCATCCTTTATTATACTGTTGGTAGCAATGGTAGCAGCCGAAGCTATCTTCACCGTATTCAGAGTCGCAGTGATTTCGAGTGTATAGTGATTAAGTCACTGGCAGTAATCGGCTACTTCTCTTCCATCACAGGTAGCAATCTATCGCTCATCACTTGGTAGCAGCCTGTGCTTTCATCGCCAAATCTAGTGATCCAATCACAGTGATTTCGAGTATTAAATCACCGACAGTGATTCCTACTTTTCAGTAACGGTAATTCAATCACAGTTAGCCAAATATCGCCCATCACTACCTCGTAAATGAAGATAAAAACAACTAATAATGCATTAAATTTTATGTATTTATTAAAATTTGAGAGTGACAGTGAAACATAATACCGTTCAAATTCCAATTGCGTAATGGGTTCATGGGAAGAGCTTTCCCTGTACTGTGTGCCATATATATGTACTGAGCGAAAGAGATGCACACAGCCTGGACAGGATCGACTGGGTTTAGCTAGTATGCCTGCAAGAAAGCGAGGAGAGTGGTGGTCTGGTAAGAGGCTAGAGATGTTCTGGAGGGTAAGAGGCTTTTAGAATGGCGGGCCAAGGGCGAAAAAAATAATATAATATAAGGGAGAGAAAAAGGGAAGAATAAGAAGGAGTAGAGATAAGAGAGTTGTGAGGAGGCGATACCGCGCGAAATCAGATTGCTTCCGCTGGGATATCCAAAAAAAAGGGTAAGGGGGAAGGGGACCCTTTATATACCCTTCCCACCTTCCAAAAGGGAACAGAAAAAGGGTACACCCCCCTCCTTATATCAGTCTCCTTCCTTCCAGGGATCTAGAGAGGTCCCCCCTAAGGGGCAGAGGGACCCCCCCCTCTCACTCCTCCTCTCGCCTTATTACCCCGGCCAGCCAGCCAGCCCCCCCTGGTGTCTCTGTGGTGGAAAGCGGGTGGAGAACCCTGGCCCTATATACCCTTATTCACTCTCCGGCACCCTGGCTTGGTGGTCTCTCCGGCCGAATTATTCATGCTAGGGTGACGCGCTCCTCGGGAAGAGTGGGGTTGGAGCCTCGCACAGCCCTCCGAGACGGAAGATGACTTCCTCTTGCCTATTCTCCCTTTCACCTTTTTCCCTTCCTTTAATACCACTTCCTTCCTATTCCAGGTTTCCTCCTCGAAGTGCTCCCGTAACGTGGGCGAATAAGATGGCAATAACGGGCAAAGATTCAAAGATATGACGAGTATACTTTCTGACATTACTTGGTGAAACTCCATACTGAAATATATGTGCATTCATCTATCAATCAAAATAATTTTGTCAATTCCTAATAGTATACAATATAACTCGCGTATAACAAATTTCAGGGGAAAATTAAGTTTTTCTGGATATACACAATTACTTATACCACTTTTTTATATAAGAGCGCGACCCGGGTTTCAATGAATAATCATCATCATCAGGCGCTAATTATGATTTGTTTATCTTATTGTTACTTAGTTACTTCATGAATTTCAAATCGGATGCCAGAATAGGGGAAAAGGATGGGTAGAGATATTCATTTATAAGAGTACTGTCTTGACTTTCAATAATTTTTAAAATTTCTAACTATTCCCTAGAATCCAAATCCGCCGCGAACTGGATTCTAGGGAACAGTTAGAAATTTTAAAAATTATTGAAAGTCAAGACAGTACTCTTATAAATGAATATCTCTACCCATCCTTTTCCCTTATTCTGGCATCCGATTTGAAATTCATCAAGTAACTAAGTAACAATAAGATAAACAAATCATAATTAGCGCCTGATGATGATGATTATTCATTGAAACCCGGGTCGCGCTCTTATATAAAAAAGTGGTATAAGTAATTGCGTATATCCAGAAAAAACTATAATGGAATACCAACCACAAGGTTAACCAAGAATTAGTAAACAATAGTTCTATTTTGTTTTAAATCGGATTTCGATACATCAGTTGAAGTTAATGAATTAATCAATTGCTAATTTAAATTAAAAGAAATAGGCAAAAGGGTTGCCAAGGGTCAAGAGTTGTTGATAAGTTACAGGATAAGATGAATCAGTTAAAGAGACAACAACGGCGTGTATAATTTGAGATTAATAAGATCATTAATTACATTAGTACTGTGTCTAATAGTTATTTATGAAACAGAAGAAGAATTAAACTCAATAAATTCTATAATAAAGGGTTTTGCTACATACACCACAGAGTATCAGGATAATACTCCGTAACCCGTCTTTATTCAAGCAACAGACGCGTAACAACCACCCCAGGGACCAAAGAATAGTTCGTAATAGCGGGATTTTCGTATCATCCGTAGCCGCTCTACAAACGGGAAATTAGCATTGGCGATCATAGGAAAGTACAGGAGACCGAAAACTCATCTCGTTATATGCGGGATTTCGTTACATGCGTGGTCGTTAGAAGTGAGTTTAATTTTCTTTATTGATCCGACCGCGGTTTCAACTGTACACAACATTTTCCAGCAAGGTCCTATGACCTTGCTGGATTACTACCGCGTCAGTAACTGTTGAGTAAAAGAAAGTTTCGCTTGCAATACTGGAAGCGTCTTCATTTCCGGCAGTCACTCCTTCCTTCATGGACTTTCCTCTTTAATTCACGATTAGGCCTACTCCCTTCCGTTGTGTCAAAAAATCATATTGTAGGTTCGAAGATTTTCGCGGCGTTGATTAGATGAACTCTGCATTCTATTCGGGTTTTCACCTAGTCCGTTGTGTTTTAGCGACAACAGTTTAGTTTGTGTTTTAGCGACAGTAACAACAACGGACGCGGTGATTACCCGAATAGAATGCAGAGTTCAAAAAATCTTACTCTCTTCCTTTACCTGGCATTCCTCGTCTACCCTGTAGCACTGTTTCTAACACCCCCTCCCCGCTCAGTACTCCCTCCATCTATACTTTCTGTCTCTTCCGTATCTCATCTATAAGCTGCCTCTCGTCACCCACCATATCCAACACTTCGTCGTTTCTCCTCGTCTCCGTCCGCTTCACCTTCTACATTCCCATATCTCAAACACCTCCAGTCTTTTCTCGTCCTCCTCATGTGTCCATGTTTCCGCACCGTAGAACGCTTCACTCAATATCAAACCCTTCACAAGCCTTTCTTTAAACTCTCGTACAAAGATACTCTCATTGGCTCTTCATAGGCATGAGATATTGACGACGGACTCGACATCAGACTCGCCATCGAGGTCATGGGTACTCCTGAGGAGTATCACTTCAACGTCGGACAATTCGAGGATATAGTGGCAGAATTTCCCTTAGCGAAAAAACTGTTGAAATTTCAACAGCTAATTGGGACCATTGTTGAATCCAACAGTAACAGTTGAATTCAACAGTCAATTGGGACCACTGTTAAAACTAACAATAACTGTTAAAACTAAAAGTAACTATTAAAACTAACAGTAACTGTTAAAACTAAAAGTAACTGTTAAAACTAACAGTACCTGTTAAAACTAACCATAACTGTAAACTCTGACAGTAACTAATTGATCCAAAAGTTATTGATGAATTCAGAAGTTACTGTTGGATTCAGCAGTTACTGATGGATTCAGCATTTACTGTTGGATTCAACAGTTGTCACAATTAGCTGTTGAAATTTCAACAGTTTTTTCGCTAAGGGTTATCCTGGAGATAAACAAAATGCTGTGATTTTCGTCAAAAACTGCTAAGGGCGAACAGTGTGTGCTGCGCAGCATTTATAAAAACATGGCTAGCAGCCGTTGGAGACCCATAGGCTTCGTGTCATGTTAGACATCAAGTTAGACAAGATTAATTGAGATATTCAGGATTGATATTTTTCATAGCGAAAAGGAAATCATCATCATTGAAACTCAATATTTTTCTAGTTCCTTATGAGAGAAACGATAAAGTAAGGGAGATATTAGATGGATTAAAATAAGGTTAAATATATTTGTTTTTCCGTCGATAAAAAAAGAATTTTAATATATTCCAGGTGGCAGTCAAACCTCTGACCACACAACTTATTTCCTATTTTTATAAACGGATATTGTCACAATAATGCCTACACTGGCCTATTGAGGCAAGTTCCTGGGTGATATGCAGACGTGCATGACTAACTCTAAAGAAAGTATATTCATCTACATCGGCATAATACACCGCAAGTCGCCTAAATGGCGTTTGGCAGGAGGTGTTAGGACACCAGCCGTTTACAAATAAAAAGGAAGTGCTTTAAGGAAATTATGACCAGCATTTATTGAAGTCCTTTGTTGTTCGGGGGAAAATGCCATTCTTTCCTCGTACTATTAAGGATAGCAACGTTGTCTCAATTGATAGGATTAATGGCGTCACTCACTAGGATGACTTATTGCATGTTTTTTTTCCATAGTTCTAACATTGCATGTATTTTCTCTCGGAATTACTAACCATTAGCGAGTTTTTTTCAATGAATAAGCATGTATATTTTGGTAGCATGCGTAATATTTCTATGACCGAGCGGTGTGCATGTGGCGGTCCTCTTTCATGCTGCATTTTGGTGATTGGTCACGCCCTGCCAAACACCCTAGAGGTAGCCCGGAGGGTATTACGTAGATTTAGAAAAACTAATTCCCATATCTATAAGTTTGGCTAAATATCTCTCTTCATTTATCGCTTCTTTCGGACCTGGGTATATAGTGGAGCTCTAATATTATGTTCTCCGTGTCTCCATTTTCAATTGTTCAAGCAATCTAAGCCTAGCGCGCAGCATCCGGAGATATTCATGCAAATCTACGGGGTACTATGCAAGCCCCCACCGGAATGTATAAACGACAGGGTATTTCATTGCTAAGGCTGTTAAACTCGTTTCCGTAACGAAGGTTAAGTCAGGATGTGCTGACGCTAATGCCAAGAAATGGTTTTCCATTTTTTTTACCGGCCGATAGTCTTCCGTGGTCATTCATCGTGGAAAATAGCTACTTCTCATCCGCTTCCTGAAAATCCGACGTTCACTGGTAGACCTTCGGAAACCTTTTTCGGTGAAAGTCCGCTAATTATAATACACGACGCACTGCCCTCTGGGAGTGATTAATGGCTATGGCATCGTAAATTTTCGGCCTTAAAAAAAAGCACCGCGGCGTTAAAATGGAGTAATACTTAAATTGCCCCGTGCATGCATGATCGACGTTTCGGAAATAGGGTGAAAGGCGATAGCACAACCCCCAACCTCCATTCATCACACTAATTTTGTATAAACACCCTTATCCAGGTATCCACGAATCCAGCCTGATCTATTCTTGAGGCAAAATAATGCAATTTTTCCGGCAAAATTTTCCCATTCATCTTAGGCCACTGAAAAACATTGATGGAATGTATCTCATTTATCTCTACTTCATTGCAGTACGAGCGAGCGAGACCTTATTTGCGAAATATTTTCTTGGCCAAAACAGACACTTGCGTTAAAAATTAGGAGACAACCACAAACTCCGTATTATACATAGACAGTGTTACCCAGATGTTAAGCGAATTAGGCTGGGAGCCGTTGGAGACTCGGAGGCTGCACGCTAGGCTTAGATTGCTTGAACAATTGAGAATGGATATCTTTAAGAGCGGCACAGTGAACATAATATTAGAGCCACAATATATTTCCAGGTCCGATAGAAGCGATAAATTAAGAGAGATTTTTTACCGAACGGATAGATGTGAGAATTCATTTTTCCCCGAGCCATAAAGGACTTTAATAAACGCTAGTCCCAACCTCGCTAGAGCACTTCATTTTTTTTTTTTTTTTTAACGGCTGGTGTCCTAACATACCCCGCCACACGCTTTTTAGGCGACTCGCGGGGTATTATGTAGATGTAGATACCTATTTCTATCTAATCTAAATGTAAAAATATTTATCCTACATCTACATCTACATATACACAATACCCCGCAAGCCGCCTATAAGGCATGTGCCAGGGGGTGTTAGGACACCAGCCGTTTACAGCTAAAAAAAATGAAATGCTTTAACGAAGTTGGGACTAGCGTTTATTAAAGTCCTTTATGGTTCGGGGAAAAAACGAATTCCCATATATATCCGTTCGGCAAAACATCTCTCTTAATTTTTCGCTTCTATCGGACCTGGATATATAGGGTGGCTCTAATATTAGGTTCTCTGTGTCGCTCTTAAAGATGCGGTTGACCAATCTGGATCTCCCTATGGCGGAAATGTTCATAATAATTATCTCCTACGCATGACTTGTGTACATGAAAACGGTAGAAGTAAAATATTTTTCTAGGCTTAGTCATCATTTATTTG
Source organism: Ischnura elegans (assembly GCF_921293095.1). Lineage (NCBI taxonomy): Eukaryota > Metazoa > Arthropoda > Insecta > Odonata > Coenagrionidae > Ischnura > Ischnura elegans. The sequence goes on from NC_060257.1 coordinate 15,354,680, forward strand.
GTAAGATAACCTGTTTATAAACTCCATGGCCGACAAGGAAATTAAGGGAATTAAAGAACTAAAGCTAAAAAACTATATATAATACATTTATCCCCAATACGTAGGTGAAATATCTCCAGATGAGAACCAAAACTTATTAATACCGGTCTAGTGAAAACCTTATTCAACTTCTTGTAAGCTATTTAATTGTATTCTGTATCGTACGACAAAGTTAACTCTTTATAATTCTACCAATAGTAACATAAGGTTTGATGGAAGCTCTAAGGAGCACTCTCTTTTGATAGTATGATTCGTCTTCAATAAAAACGCCACCAATCATACGTTCAACCAGTTGGGAAAGATACCGGAACACTTTACTGCTTAGAGTTAAAGTTATTCTCTGTCAAAATAAATTTGTTCATGTTAAATGCCACAATTCTAAAAAGAAAGTGACTGATTGAAGTTGAACTTGAAAATGTTAAATTTCTTATATTTCTTGGAGAATTTCTTCACGTGTAGTCGTGTTTCTTCGCCAAAAATTGCTTTCAAAAATTTATACAATAACTCCACTAAGCCCCGATGACGACGACGTAATGTTGTCTATTATAACTTGTGCTTTACTATTAACTTTTCATTATACTTCAAATTTAGCTTATCACTTTAATTATTATAGTATTCTACCGATTAAAGTAGGTTTCCATGGAGTATTCAAGAAGTGATCTGGGAGCCGCCCTTTCCTTCCAGCACTGCCTTTTTTAACTCACTCCAAATCAAACTCTTCACTAACCTTTTCTTTAAACTCTTTCATAACGATCCTCTCGGAAGCTCCTTCCCGTTCATGAACGCCACCTTTGCTAGTGCAATTTGCTTCCAGATGTCCTTATTAGTTTAATAACTTAAATAATTAACTATTACCTTTTTCCAGGTAAAATTTAAATTAAATGTTCCGACTTTTATTCGATATCGATTAAATTAAATATTTAATTTAATTTTTTAGCGATTTATTTTAACTCCATTTTTTTTAATCGCTAATGCCTACTACATATTCAACCGCTTCTTTTGGAGATACTCGACACAGCGAATCGATCACAATCCTCCGCTGCTGTGTTAAAAGAGGCCGTTCCCACGCCAATTCTCATTTCCTGCTTTCCCTGTACACGTCCACCTTTCCTTCCTTCCACGCCGGTACTCCACCGCACCCACACACACAGACAGACAAAGAGAGGCACGCAATCAATTCCCAAAGGTGCATCGCCCATCCGAGGCTGCCGGAATCGTTCACCGACAGGATGAGGGGAGCAGGAAAGGGCCGACATTCACGGCGATTGCAAGCGACCGAAAGGGAGAAAGCTTTCCCCCAATGAGACAAGGATTTAGAGGCCGACGTAACGAAATAACAGGTCAACGCCGCAGATAAAAAAGGCTATTTTCGTCTGTAGACGTTTACTTATTAATCATGGAACTTAAACAAATGCATGTACTATAAAGCCCAATGCTGACCACTGACTGAGTGCCTGTTTCAAACAAATGTTTGCAATGAACTAAACGAGTTACAGGCAACGTCACAGATGAAAAGGCAATCTACGTCTGTAAATATTTACTTATTAATCCTGTAACTTAAATAAAAATATCTAATGTAAACCCCACTTACCACTACTGACTGACTGATTTATTGAAATTTTTGGTGTCAACGAGACAAGATACAGGCAATAGGCAACGCCGCAGATAAATGGGCTATTTTCTCTTGCAGGCACACGCCTATTAATCCTGTAAGTTAGGCATATATATATACCATAAAATCCACTCCTAACAACTGACTGACTGATTCATACGAACTTTTGGGTGAGGTGAACGAGACGAAATATGACAAAAAGTCATAGAGTTGACCCCTTTTAAAATATATTTGAGTACTAGGAAAAATTGTCGAAATATTATATTTTCAGCCTATTGCAGAGTTGCAATCTACTATTTAAGGGTGGTCAAAAATATCCTGTTTATTAAGTCCCTGACAATATCATGGGTTTTCCCGGACAATTTAAAATTTTTCCATGACGAATCGCCAATATATCACCCGTTACTGGAAAAAAAATTTCATAAAACTCAGAAAATGCACAAATGAAAACTGGGCCAATTATTCGATGATTTTTTCTCTGCGCCTATGTTCCATAATTATTACCTGGTAACGGAAAGTAGAAAATTTTCATATCTTTTGTCCGTTCAAATGACTAGATGGGCAATTATGATTGAGGAAACAAGAAGAATAATATTTGAATGTTCCACTGATTTATAAGGCATATTCTATGCGTGTGAGCTATGAAAATTAATTTTATCCTGAGAATAAAAGTGGAGGGGAAGATAAAGGCATGAAAACACATTGATATTAAAATAAAGAGAATTTCCAATCCAAGCTTCCCCCGACATTTCCATTTTTCCGCGACGCTTGCAACCCTGAAGCTGTAATTTTGATATTTTTAAATAAAATAATTAGAATTAAAAATTTAGGGTCCTCATTTGACACTCAATTCCATCGAAAAGTTATTGGCAAGAATTCTGCTTGACCGAAGGATTCGTCGGTAGCTCTTTTCTAATGAGGGTTTTTAAGCATTAATTTCTTAACACTAGAACCGCGGAGGGGACTTTTTTGTCCCATCGCCCTTTGCAAACGTTTGCCATTCATGTACTAGTGGTTTGATCTCTTTGAAATGACTGACTATTTCTCATTTCTTATGCTCCTTCGAATGGTCATATCGAAAATATTGTACGATGTTTGGTTCGCGAGAAAAACGACGATTTACCTAGAACCGCGGGATGGGACTTTTTTGTCCCATATGGGGAAAACATACAATTTCAGTTTTTTTTGTACACTTATTTTGTATTTAGCATAATAACAGTTTATTACGAAGGGGATTGATGCACACATACCGTTATTCTGCCAGTTAGAAGCACAGAAAGGAATAATCTGTGCACTGCGCCGGCCGCCTACTCACGCAGCACCGGCCGCGTCACCTCTGCCCGGCGCGTCTGCAGGCCTAAGCTTGCAACCAACATGCTTCTTAATAAAACTTATATACTTAATAAAACGTTTCAAACATTACCTGAACACGTGTTTTGTTCACACAAACCACAAAAAACCGTCAATTATACTTAAACCTGACAGGATCAACGTATTTTGTCAATGGGACAAAAAAGTCCCATGCAGCGGTTTTGGTGAGGTTGGAAAGTTCAGCGGTTCTAGTGTTCAAGCTAAGCAAAGTACGTGCTTCTCGTCATTCTGAATCACTACAACCCCCACTCACGAGCATATAGAGGTGCTAAATCAATTCCCAGAGGCGCAGCAGCGCCCATCCGCGGCTGCCGGAATCGTTCACTAGCGGAAGACAGGCGCAGGATGAAGCCACCCTTCGCGATAATTGCAAGCGACCGAGAGGGGAATAACAGTGCCCAAAGAGAGAGAGAACTAACGGCAGGCTTACAAACTACTTTCCTTACAAAGAGTCATTCTAAGCGCAAAAATAGGTGCAGATTGTTTTATTTTTCCAAGTGTAAATAAATATTGCAAACATTTTTACATTGAGTACAACAAATCACTTATAGAAATATAAAAATTATTACTTCGTTATCTCGGTTGCCCCATCATTAAATTTTAAGCATAAGATAAAAAATTAACACCAGCATCCTATCATTACATAAAAATTTCACATCAAAATACTATCAATAAAGTAATAAAAATTTAAATTTAAATTGCCTAAAATGATGATTTCATAATATTTGAGATATTCATCATCTGTCAACATAAAGTTTTCTTGATGCAGGATGTGAAAACGTGAAATTATTACATAAAATTTGTATGACCACAAATTTATACATTTTTAGTCTACATTTTCTCTCATCATTCGTTCACGGTCAACTAACATTAATTTATCCTATTTTCCGATTGTGTATCTGAAGGTAAAAACAAGATATATTTTGTTCAAGCGATGCTCGACCGATCATGAAATTTGAGGAACATTGTCTAGCAATCCAGTGTATCTTGAATAAGTTAAAGGTAGAGAAACCGCCATATAATTTAGCATAAAGTTACATTCTTTGCAACACATTGAATCCAAATATTATTGAACACGATGATATATGTTCCATATTATCACCTAATTTTACAGAGTAACTGATAATATTATTTACGGGCATGATAATTCGTTGGTAAGAAGTCTATCAATAATCTTTAACAGACGCGGGCCTGTTTTATTGTGATCATTCAAAATAATTTAAACTGCTCGCTTTAAATATTTACGAGCCTTTTAATGCGACGGATTAAATTTCAACACAAGTCGTATTACGTTATTGTGCTTTTTTCTTCTGGCGTTAATAACATTTACTAAAATACCCTTTATTTGTCAGGAATTTCTAATGTTTAATTGCGTTTGTATTTTTTTATGTTTGTTATAATTTGCCAATGTAAAGGGCAAATATGCTGCATGTGGGAAACTGAATAAATAAATAAATTCGTGTTGTCCTTTCAAGTTAAATTTTACCACATATCTAAAGCAATTTTTATGCGTGAAATTTTGTTGCCCTTCGCACATAGACTTTCCTTTTCCCAGAGTTTATTCCGGCGCAAAGAAAGTGAAATTTTTCACTCTCGCTGAAGAGATATAGGAGACTGGAAGAGACGTTAATTAACGGGGCAGGAAATAATGACAGGGGACCCATAGGGTGTGATGATTCGGAGAAAGTGATGGGTCCATCATAATACGAGTCCAGAGCATTGTTAGGAATGTCTATGACGCATAAGGGAAGCCTCGACAATGGAGAGAATTCCTGAAATGATGTCGCAGAGAGGATGAAAAGAAGAGTTCGATGGACCGAGAGGTTGGCTAACGAAGCAGAAATGCCGGGGGAAAGTTACAAGGTGCGCTCAAAAGGAGACGGACCAGATGATACGGGAAGAAGAGCAATAAAAAGGAATTGGTATGACGGTCGTCTCCTCCAAAATAGAATGCTCAGAATAAAAAAATTGGGATAAAAAAAAGGGTAGGGAATTTTGGGATGACTCAAGGAAATGGTATAAGTATAATAAACTTTAACTAGGGTATTACACGACTCCGGTTTGAAGATATTATAAGATCAAAAAATATATAAAAATAGGTATAAGTAATATGCAACTAACAATCGCAAGTCAGAAAGGTTTATATGGAACCTGCTGACAAGTGAAGTATATGATAACTGGTAAAAATGCCTAACTTGCCTAAAAACTGAAAAATAGCGTAGGATAAAATGATTGTTATACATAGGAATGGTATCATTCGAACAATATACCTAACAATTGTAATTGAAGAAGATGACACTATTACTGGGGTAATATGGTACTTGGTGACAAGTGTGCCCTATAACAATCAGAAAATGCTTAGTTTGCCATAAAACTGGTAAGAATTACTTAACGAATTCGTAAGCTATGAGCTACTTTGATCGCGTGTATTACCTGTATTATTAGAAAATATTTATCAAACTAATAAATCCATATATCTTTGCGTTAATGGTAGCATACATTCTAGATGACAATTTCTAAGTATTGCAGGTTACAAGTGAAGCATATGGTCATCGACAGTAATTAGAAACTTGCCATAAAGCTGGCCAGCATTACTTGAAGAAATCGTAAAATATAAGTAATTTTGGTCCCATGAATTCCCTTCATAATTTGAAAATATTTATCTTATTAATATATCCATAGATTCTTGCATCTATGGAAAAATAAATTCAAGTCCCTTATTAAAAAAGGGTTATAGGACTGAATTAGAAGATATACCAGTGGCGGATATATGGGAAGGAGGCAGAGGGGGCAGTAGCCCTCCCCCCCCATGAATATCCAATTTACACTACATAGAATGGTAATTTTGTCCGACCCCCACTACTGCTGGAATTTTAACCCCCAATTAGCCCCCCCCTTGTTCCTATCCTGGATCCGCCCCATAGATATTTTATGATTTCACTTATTTTACGATATCCCAGGCTTCGCAAACATGGTTTCGCAAAAAACATTGAGATAAAAAGGGTAGGGAATTTAGGACGAAGCAAAAAAATGGTGTAAGTGTAGTACACTTAACCTAGGTTGTTACAAAACTCAAATATTACAGACTCGATGATATATAAAGATATAAATATTCGAAGGCAGTGTAGGATCAATGAATATATAGAAATGCTATATCCCGTATAAAATGTGTAAAAGTCGTAATTGAAGAAGGTGACATATTCAATGGGTTAAAATGGTGACAAGTGCAGCATATGATAATTGGTAAAAATGCCAAACTTGCGGTAAAACTGGAAGATAGTATAGGATACAATAACATGCCTATAGAAATGGTATAATTCGTATAATGTACGTATCAATCTTAGTTAAAAAAGGTGACACTGTTACTGGATTAATATAAAACATGATGACAAGTGTATCATATGACAATTAGTAAATACAAGTAACTTGCTGTAAAGCTGGTAAGAATTTCTTCACGAATTCGTGTGCAATGAGCTATTTTGATACCATGAATAACCCTTATGACTTGATGATATTTACCTTACTGGCATCTCTATAGATCCCATTATTTATGGCAATACAAATACAAGTTGACTATTGAAAAGTGTAAAAGGACTGGATAGGAAGATATACTCAGATATATCGTAAGTTAGCATCCCAGTTTTCGACATCCTAGTCTCTGCAAATATGGCTCGTTTTCAACAGCGACCGCGGTCGCGTGCAAATAAATATATGTGGAAAAACAAAGTACAAATTTCATTCATCATGATCTGCAAGACTCGAGAAAGAGCCAATACGTACTGTTTTGAATCGAATCGATACTTATATGTCCTGTTGAGTCATGGAAATATTATTAAACTTTACAGTTCCAAATATTTTGTAAAATACATCAGATCGGCGACTTGTAAGTTGTTATTCTACTTCCCGCAGGCATAATTGATGCAATGTACGCATGTTTCAAAATGCAATAATTTATCCTAATAGAAAAAATTGTGATGGTAAACATACTGAGAGATGAAATACTAATAATATCATAGCATCAACTCAATAACATCAATGCAAAAGGCGTAAGATTTAGGGAAAACTTACCGGGGTAGTTGAAATGTCTTCTTGGGCAAAGGAAGGCATAAAAAAACCTTTGAACTGTGAAGTCAAACAACTTAAATACATGCATACTGAAGAATCAAAAGCATTATTAGAAGTTGGTAGGTTATGATTATAGGTCCTGATTAATTTTCAAATGGAATATTTGAATACCCATAAGCGGATTTTGGGTGGGGCCACGGGGGCACGTGCCCCCCCCCCCCCAAGACGCTTAAAAAATAGACAAGGTTTTCAAAGCGGTTATCATTACGTTCGTTTTTTTGGGTATTACGGAGCCTCAATCGTTAAAATTTAATATAAATGACTTTCATATCAAAATAAAGAGTACGTATTTTACAGTAATTGTTGTACATTATTTTTAATCTCAAATATTAGACAACCTGTCAGACACTTGTGCCCACCTCCAGAAAACAATCCTGGATCCGCACATGTGTTTACCTAAATTAATGAAAGATCAAAAAAATCTACCCCTAATAACACATGAAACCCCACAAGCTATCTCAAGGGTGTTTGGTAGCGGTTGAGTTGATGCCAGCATGTATGCTATATGCTCCATCTTCATAGCCATCAGGAAAAAAAAATGCCAACAACACATGCACATTCCAGCGTGTTATAAGAGCTCTCACCGATCACACATTGATTCAAGCATGTTGACATCAGCCATGCAGCAAAAACAAAATTACTAAGAGGATGAATATCCATGCAGTTGCATGAAACTAGGTACCTGGTGAATATCATTTGAGGTTCTGAATAATATTTAAAGTCGAATATTTTCACGCAGATGAGAGATTGATACACTGTGTACACAAAGATGCAATAATCATGAAAACATAGTTATTAATGCAATGCCGATCACGTTCGAGGGTGTATCTTCCCCTTGAATTGATGTATCTAGATATTCGCACCCATTGAGATCCGAGATGTTGACACTAATGCGTGCGCCCTCCGGAGTCAAGCACTTCTTTTGTTCGAGAGAGAGAGAGAGTCAGCGCGAGTGACTCCGAGTGAGAAACAAATGAATCACGTTATTCTCCATTCTAATTGGAGAGGGCGTCGTACCTCGCGTTTCGATTTCCTTTGTTCTGCGAGTCTCGAAATTGCACTTCGCTCGACACGGAAACAATGGCGACAATAAGGGTCTCTACCGGCAGAATCTGGAAGCCAAGAGAGAGAGAGAAGGTGGGGTTTATACGTGTATATATTACTCGTGAAGTTGGCCTCCTTGGTAAGTGGTGCAAAAATATAAAAAATAAAAATGAAAAAAAAATCAGGCGATGCGAGCGAGTCAATCTACAAAAAATCAGGGGAAAAATGTCATGTACTATTTCAGGTTACGTACTGACCAAAAAAAATGGGATATTAGGAATGAAATTTGAGTAGCAGCCTATTAAATATTGACATACAATGCTTTGATGGTGATTAAAATTAGAGAATATCTATTCGAATTCATTCAACTACAAGAAAACCTCGATAAAAATTGAAATACATTTACAATACCATTGAAGCTGATCACCTATAAAATTGGAAAATGTCTATCGAATTTAATTTCAATCATAAATGATTCCTATGTAAACATTTCCACAAATAACATTGCATTGCCTGCCTTACAAACATGATCATTAGCCGTAAGAAAGAGAGTGAAAATGACATTTTAACAAATAAGATGTAACATAAACTCAAAAGTCGAATTTCTGCGATGCAAGAGAAAATGGGTGCATCCAATCAAAATCATCCGGGTCAATACCGAAAAAATTTATATAGTGAGTAGCTGCCTGTTAAAAAATGATATAAATTGCGTCGCACACTTATGCAAATTGAAAACGCCTTTGGCGAATGGTTCAAATTACCTTTTTTTCGGTACATAATTTAGAAAATAGGACGACGTATGCCCAAAATATTTTATTGCCAGCCCAAAAAACTCATGTTAAAATACTTTTAAGTAGCAATACCGCAAACCACTAGATGTTAACCTAGGTGATGGCACCTCTTGTACTCATTTCTTCATAGCATGTTAGTCAGTGTACAGTTGCAACATCAAAATATGAAATATTCCTGCCATTCCTTACAAAATCAATGTAAAAACCTAAATGTAGTCTACTATCTATTTATGAATTACACAAAACAAGGTTTATACGATTAAAAACGAGCCTTGCTGCTGAATAACTGGAAAGAATAAAATACAACACATAAATAATCTTTCTCTTCCTGTGACTTTTGACTCCCTGTGTGACTTTTTCCTGCTTCAAAAATAGGTTTAAAAAAAAGAGCCTTAAAGAGTCATCGTTTTACAAGTATAGATTAAATTAAAAGAAACCGCTGGCAGAGACTAAAGTTTAAAGGCTTAAAGCTAGCCCAAAGAGCGATTGTGTTTCGGGTGTAGGAAGAGGAGCTGAAACAAGCGCAAAATATCTAATGGGGACTATGTTGAAAGCATCAGCAATAAAGCAGACGAATAAATAAATTTTCGGGAATATAATGTTGCCTTTTCATGGCCCTCATGCATTTGGTTGTTAAAAGAAATAACTCATTCAAGGAAAGCCTTAAAAATGGAATAATGAATTTACGAAACGTATGCTTTACATGTATTTTTGACTGATGAAAAAACAGAGACTTATACCCCAAGAACAATACATAGTTGTTCCAGGCTTAATCTGATGGAATTCAACCATAATAGTAAATTAAGAGTTGTTGGAATTTCCTATATTATAATTTATTTGAAAGATTCCTGCCATTTCGCACAAGATCAACGTAAAACCAAAATGTAGAAGAATAAACAGAAGTATGCCTAAAATATTTTTACAACCCATAAAACACATCTTAAATTACTTTTTTAGTAAAAATTCCACAAACCGCTAGATGCGAAGCAAAAAATTTGTGTTCATTTTACCAAGTATAATGATTATAGTGCCGTGTATAGGTACAAATGGGAAGAAACTTCAAGACGGGAACAAATGAACTTAGACTCTGTGTATGTTCATTTCTTCCCGTCACTCACGTCACTTTTTGTATGTACGTTTGTTATTCATTTCGATTATACTTCACGACAATTCATTTTGTAGAAAATAATGACAGTTTTATAGAAATCGGCTAAGAAGTAATATTATAGTATCTTTGGAAAACTATAAAATTACCAGTAACTCTGAATATACTACAAGAACAAGTCTACATATACCTATATGAATGATAAGAGTTCAAGCACAAAACTCGCCCATGTAACTACGAACGCTTTTAAGATGAGAACAAAATTCATTCGCACTATAAACAACTATAAAACGTTCCAGGACAATCTCTACCGGAAAAACCGTTGTGGCATCTATATATTTAAAAGGTCCTACGATGTTTTTATGCTAGAAGTGGCAACTCTAAAATATTTCAGTCCGTGCCTTCTCCCTTTAACCTGCGTAAAATAAGTGTGCCCTTACCACAACCAAATTTGACTTTGTTTAAAAGATGTTTTTTGTATGTAGGACCAAAGGTTTTTAATTTTTTACCCCAGTCACGCTGTTTTTCAAAGTCTTTGAAAAATCTTTTTTCCAAAATGCACATTCTTGGTTTCTCACTAAAGAAAGTTCAGAACAAAAATTGTTATAAAATATTGATGTAAATGAATTATAAATACTACTTTAGTTGTTTTTTTCATGTACGCACTTAAGCTTTGTTAGTATACATTATCAAGGTAACACAAAATGAGCTACACTATATGTAAAGCATAATGTATTATTATTTTGGATGGTAGCCTCAAACAGATTATCCTTCGCGGCTACCTAAAATTACTCAATTTTGCTATTGTCATGTGATTTGTGTGTGGAGTAATAAAATTATTTATTATTATTATTAATTACCAGCCTGTCTTCTATACTTCTAAACAGTGGCTTCTCAAGACTCATTCGCCTTGTTGAAGTGGCAGCATCACCTGTGAGCTTTCACGGATCTAATGCTGTCAAGTGAAAAAGAGATATTATGTAATTATTGGCTTGATATTGATAGGGTGCATGTGTACTTAAAGCACCTCATTATCTTAGTATTGTTATGATAAACTTCAGTCACTTGCCACTTGCGTTATCTATTTATTGCTTGTTGAATCCAGCTTGTCATTTATTTCACTTGTGTTCTTATTAAAGTTACTGCATATGTTTTGCATTTTTGTTAAGTTCCTTACACTGGTACGCTTTCTTGTGAAAGGTAGTTTCGTTGAAAATAATGAAATAATGGGAATTGATGCTATGGTGGCCTCATTGCTGTGAAAGCGCGAATAAAAGGAATTACAATGGTAATTCGCCACGATTATTTTCAAGCATACATCTTTTGTGTGCGGATGATAGATGCGCTGAAATCACAGTTTCTACACAGCAATAAATCGCTGTTACCTCCTATTCTAGCAATGCATGACCATCATTCAGGCAAGAACTGCACCGTGCAGTTAGCTAACGAAGGAGCCGAAATTTATCGTTCATCTTAACCCACCGCAAGGCGCACAAAATTAATGATCACGTCGGATCGCAGAATATAGCCACCGCAATTGGGATAAGATTGCGACTCAGGCCGAATCCAACACGCTACACTTCGAATTTCAGGCGCAGACCTAGTGAGTGGGTCATTGCTTAATCACCGCTTGTTCATGAGCCCTCTGACCTTATTAACAATCGGCATGCACTGAGCGCGCTTATCTGCGAGTGGAAACCACGCATTTGGGAGATGAGTTGATCATTAATTTCCAGGCAAATCATGAAAGGCTGAAGCACGGTCTTTAGGTGAAGTATTATTCTAAGCTGCAGTGCATATGCTGAAATAGCGAAAGATACCCCGCTGAAAGACAACATGGAACGAAGCCTTATAATTGAGGGGCTGGTAGACAAGGAGTAAACAGTGATTATTTAATAAACGCAGTTAGGTATAGAAATTAGGTAAAGAAAACAAACGAGATCAATTATATACCTATTAAAGCATATGATTGTCCACTCGATGTCAGCACAGAATAGAGACTCACTCGTATCCCTTGGCAACCAACTTTTTGTGTACTTCTTCTAACAATTAACTTTACCAAATTCTGTTGAGGAAAAAAAATCAAATGTGCCCCTTGGCTTCTCACCCCCTCAATTATAATAGCAGTGATTTTCCTGTTCATAAATGGTTTATGTATAAGCATATCCGCTACCATTTATGCTTTGAACGAATCTTTATCATATTAGAACATCATACCAGAACCTCACTGCATTTCCAGATCTGACAGAAACGATAAATTAAGAGAGTTATTTAGCCAAACGGATAAGTATTCCCATTCGTTCTTCTACCGCACATTTATTTATTTATTTATTTCATACACCACCGAAAACAGCACTGTTCGGCCTTTACATCGGGGATGATAACATTTAACAATCACAAACATCCATGCCCTGGATAAGGGGAACTTACCCAGGCGGGACTCGAACCCGCGACCTTCGGTTTGGCAGGCGAGGACTTTACCCCGCTGCCACCGAGGCCGGCAAGAGGATAATAAAAGGCGTAATTTCTTTAGAGCATTTCTTTTGATGTGTAAACAGCTGGTGTCCTAACACACACTGCCACACGCGTTTTGTGTCGGCTTGCTGGGTAGTATGCAGGTGTAAATGTAGTTATGCACCAAACAATGGTGAGCTACGATGACTACGCTTCATAATTGCCCCAAGGGAATCCAGTAGTGAATGTAATATCGTTTACTCACAAGTTTTGAATGCCTGGAAAGACCTGGTTGCTACCATTAATTTCTATTGTTCAAACGGAAGAAAACGGAATAATTCGGTAACTAAAAACTCTAAGATCAGAGGAAAACAAATTAATACGCTAAACTATGAAATGTGATTAAAGACAGCATTCCCTTTTTCTGCTGCATGATAACATTTGCACCAATCAATTCAAGCGAGGTAATTTAAAAGTACAAATGAGGTGAATTCCTCAAGGAATTCAATTTTTTCTTATGGGAGTCAAAAGCTGACTTTTAAAGTAACGTTTAAGCCCCAAATTCGGTAAAAGAGACCTCCAAAATTATTTCTGGAAAAAATATTTTCTTAGCACGCTTACGCATTACATCCTGAAATATCAATTCAGATATTCGGATTCGTGGTGAGTTTTTACGATAAAAAGTGCAGCGCATCCAATAAGTTCAGCGAGATAGAATTGGAATATTGGATCCCGTTCCTAATCACTATTTCATATATTTGTTCTCATATATTTATTGAGTTTTTTTTTCGTTTTTTAATTATTATTTTTTGCAGACATTTTTTAAATCAGTGTGACAAAATATTTATGGTAACAGATCATAATTTCCATTACATTTTGAGTCATTGTGACCCTTTTGTGGCTCATCAGAAGATTCTCTTCCTTTCACTTTTCTCATTTTTGAAGTTTAAATATGTTATATATGTGATAACAAATAGTATAATGCGTAAATGAGTAAGCATAATTTAATAAATTAATACCATTGAACCTGTGATCATATCGCCATATAAAAATTAAATGCCATAGCATATTAAAATATCGCAATATAAAAGTTATCGCAATATTAAATGAAATCACATGCAATAATAAAGTCATAGCACATGAGAAATCGCGCATCGGTAAATATACCGTTTCAATAACGTAGCACGCATTTATGTGCAATTGTTGCATTAAAATGTTTTAAACAATTTACTAAACATATTGCTTAACTATAATCACTAAAGAAGAATTATTATATTTAATAAAAATGAATATCCTTCGCAAACTCTATGTTACCGTGGGGAATTAGCGAGGTGTTTAGCGTGATCCTCTCATTTACGAGAGAGAGTTGAGGGAACTTCAAATTGAAGTAACTGAGTCAATTAAGGACTTCTTAGAATTCCATGCCTATTAAATATACGCTCGTGCACCCTGTTAAGGAATATTCTACTTACCGATCTCAATGAAAAATAACAGCTGTCTAATTGAAACGTAAAAGGAGGGCATTTCACTACAAATACCCAGGATAATTTTCGCAACAGTAAATCCGTCCCAGAGCTTCGATTAAGACCACTAATGGAACGAGGTAAGCTTCAATTCATTTGATCATGGCCTTCATTCCATCGAAGAGTAAATTATTAGCATTACGTTATCTTCCGAAGAGATCATGTTCAGCTTAATTTTGCAATTAAGTTTTAGTCCATTACAAATGAACCGTCAGGTATTAAACTCAACCAGGGCTTTGCTAAGTTTGAGAGCGATTAAAATGTCATCTGATATATGAATACAAGACTATGGCAGCGAGAATATTGGCGAGCAAAGACATAATCAGTGGACCAAATATGATACGAAGGAAAGCTGCGCGATTAGTCAAAAATTGCTATGAGCAAACACTTAGCGTTTCAAGTCTTTTATATCAATTAGGCTGGCAGTTACTGTAGATTCGGAAAGCTAAGCGCTAGGCTTAGATTATTTTAGCTATTAAGAATAGATATCTTTCTCGGTGACATGGACAAAATAATCTTAGAAAGTCTCACTATATGTCTAGGTCCAACAGAAACGATCATTCATTTTTGCAAAACCTATGGTTTACGGAATTCCTGAAAAGCAGTGAGCATAAATGTGGTAAGGTACAGCGGTTGAAAGCATTTACTTAGAAAGAAAAATATGATGTTTTATTTTTGCATTGCCGAGTTAAAAACATCATGGAAAATAAAGTGATGATCCCTCATGATTTGGAAAAGAAGTAGTAAGAACATACAAAAAGTACCATTGAGGCATGCAATACGAATTCAAGTCATATTTCCAGGGAATTAAGAGGACTATTTCTTAAACCGAAATGGCTCATTCGAGTGAAATAAATCGTGATCAATGAGTCTAAAGTATCAATTTAGCATACTCCTTCGTACTATTTCTCATGCTAACTTTATTCCTTACTGAATATAAACTAACTTTTCGTTGATAAAAAAAGTAATAGCAAGTTAAAAATTCTGTCATTAGCATAGAAGTCACGAATACAATAGTAATTCGTGCTTAGGGACCTGAAAATAATTCACGTTTACAAATGAGGAACCAATTACCAACAGTTTAAATTTATTTCAGACGCTCTTGACGCCACTATGCCCGCAGTTTTAAATGTACAGTAAGGTACTAGCATTCTTAATTCATAGTTAGGTACTTGTAAAGCTCGATTTTAAAAAGATAAGAATAAATAGCAAGTTTATATGACAGAAACTACTGGAGTTTAAACTCGCCACGGTACATAAAAAACATCTTTCATGATAACGCTCGTATTGATAGCCACTTATGTGTAAGAGTCAGCGACTTATTCGGATTTCTCCTTACACGATGCATGCTTCACAAAACACTATGAAATTGACAACACACTTGCTCTATTACAACCTTCACGTCAAGAAAAAACTATGGCCAAAATTGTTACAGATAACGCTTAAATGTAGACGTGATGCTTATTATCTGGCCTATTCCATCCATAACAACAAAATCTGCCCTTTATACGAGGGACGTCCAATATTTTGCGATAAAAAGTGCAGCTCTTCCAATAAATTTGACGATTTAGCATATAATAAGCGAGTTAGAATATGTTAGGTGAGTTAGAATGAGAATCTTAACAGGAGCGTCCAGCCAAATATAGGTTAAATTCATTTTGTAAATTCGGAGAAGACTTATTCTCAAGAAAATCCTTACATGCACACCACACGATCGTAATAATAATACACATAGTAACAAAAAAACTTGCATATTCACGAAAATACAAAATTTACCATAAAATATTTCCTTGAATCAGGTAAGAAAGACAGAATTTTTACAAGAGCGTATTGCGTAGCGCTAAATGTACTTCATTAATTTGGGGATGATTTTTTCTCAGACGACGTTATACATTCCCTAGGTTACTTTAGTATTATGGTAGTGGTGATAACGAAAACAAATGTCATTTTCTCTTCGTACTAATAAGAATTTTTTGTTATTGTGTACTATTTTTATGACCGTCTGATGTCCACCCTGGTAATTGGTCTCCCTGATTCTGACCATTTCATTCCCTAAATTGCGTGGTGTGCATGTGGCGATTGTCTTTCATGCTGCATAATGGTGATTTGTCACCCCCTACCAAGCCCCCTAGCGGTGGCACGCAGGGTATCCTGAAAATATAGGTATATTAAACATCCACCTCTGCCAAAATATGCCTTTATTTATAAGGTTTCATGGAAAAACCGGACGGAAGTGAACGAAAATATTTCCAAAGAAGCCCCTCACTTTCGATCTCTTCACATTTTTTTTCTTGAAAAGGACCAAGACGTTCGGAAAACCCTCGCCAAATCCCTTCACCCCGCATTCTTTCAAAATGAAAGTCAACCTAGGGGGTGGTGTTGGGAATGGTGCCCTTGGGAATATAGGATGAATAGTGAAGGAGAATATGAAGATGGCCGGAGAGAAGAATGGGGTGGTTTCATCCCCTTACGACTAATGAATGTCCCCTCGGGGTTGGAAGGCGGTTGCAGTATGCAGCTTTCATAATATAATAAGACCAATAATGAGGAAAACCGGTCCTTTCCATTTAAGCCTTCGATGGGAACTTATAAAATAAGTACCCTGATAGTCGAGGATAACTGCCATACTCGTTATAAGCGGAACTTCGTCAGAGCTTTTTTTGCACGAGGGCCGTTTTTTTCAATCTCCGATGGGTCGTGATCAGGAGACGGAGTCGTTGAAAAAAATTAATTCATAGCTAAATGTTGAGCATACTTGTGGTGTGTTGTATACCTTCTTCATGGAATGTTGCCGCCAATAACTTCCAATGAATTATGCCTTTGTCCTGAAGTTCATCGCCCGTTTGAAAACGCTTCCATCCACGTCTTATCTTCATTTCAGCGTAAAGATGGAAGTCACATGGCAGTAGGTCGGCATTGCACGGCGGGTGATCGAAAATGTCCCATTGAAGTTGCTCAAGGAGCAGTTGGGCTGCATCAGCGCTGAGACGAAGGGCATTGTCATGGATCAGAACACTTCCAGAAGTAAGAATGTCCCTTCTTTTGTTTGGAATGGGAATGGACGTATTTTTTCACACTACTAAACACTCTAGCCACATTGCATTAAATAAAATTCTTTTTTAGCAGCATAAATGTTAAGACATGTCAATGCTGAACCCATTCGACAAGTTTTCTGTCTGCCTCTCCGCAGTGTACACTCAGTGAGAGAATCTATTGAGGCAGTGTAGTTAATGAGACTGCTCATCATCATCATCACTGGTCAACAATCCTTAAATTGGTTTGACGCAGCTCTCCACTCAGTTCTCCTACCAGCTAATCTTTTCACACCTACGTATTTCTTCTCTTTCGCATCCTTCTTTACTTGTTCCAAATATTTTGCTCGAGGTCTTCCTTTTCCGTTCTTGCCTTCCACTTGTCCCTCGACGATTGTCATCATCAGGTCGTCATGTCTCAAGATGTGACCAATAAGGTTGTTCCGTCTTCTTGTTAAGGTTTTCATGAGACTTCTCCTCTCTCCTACTCTTCTTAGGACTTCCTCGTTACTAACTCGGTCGATCCGTTTGATCTTCAACATTCTTCTGTAGCACCACATTTCGAAGGCCTCTATCCTTGATTTCTCCGCTGCGGTCATTGTCCACGCCTCACTTCCATATGGGAGCATACTGAGACTGCTACTGACCTTAAACTAACAAGTTACAGTCAAAAATGACTTGAGCGTGTAGTGCGGAGGATGCGCAGTTTCCCTGTCTGCGCAGTGCCCTCCTCTCGCTTCTATGGTGTTTTTGCTGAACTATCGGAGGCTGAAAAAAAACCTCCCTCGTGTGTTAATGGCTGGTGGCCTGACACTCTCCACCTCGTACGCATAGTATAAGACGCTGGGACCTTACTGTCCATGTAAGATGGCAATGTGAGGGAGAGAGAACTCCCATGAAGCCAAAACCGGATGAGAGCCTCAAACCTCAGGTAATAATAATATTTATTGTTCTTGGAAAAATTGTCCATTAAGAACGTAAAATGAATATTATATACAAAAGAGATCACAAAATAAACTTGAGCAAAATATATCAAATATTTCCGAATGGAATTCAGCAAAACTAACACATCAGGGCATAGAAATGAAATCTGAAGTTAACTCAATCAATCATATCAAGAGAACCCAAGTATGCACATATACCCATCACAACATTTAGGGTAGAACATGAAAAAATAAATAAATAGAACATGAATAATGATAAATCATTTACTCCAACAAATATGGCATTCGATTTCAAACAGACCTGAGGTTAAAGTTATAAAACATTAATTATGAATAGTTGAAATCTCAATGACGAATAAATAAATGCATACTTAACAAGTTTGAAAACCAGTAAATACTTTCCAATAGCATAGAAGGCCATAGCGGGCAATAGCAGGTAAGGCCATACATGGCAGTAATGTGCAATATTTAAATCTTCTCGCATGAACGGCGGTGAAATTCACAATAATTGCCATGAGAAATATAACCCCAGGACCGGAAATCGAACCACGGACCGTTAGTTTCCCAGGCCACTGCGGAGACAACTACGCTATCCAGGTTCCTGATTCCTCCCACCAGTGGCGTAGCGAGGGGGGGGGTCCGGACACCTCCCTCCCCCCCCCCGAAATATTTGAACGCAATATCTTTGCTTCATAAAAGAAAACAGAATATTGAAATATCATGAATTTCTCCTCTTTGTTTTGGACCCCCCCCCCCCCCCGCCCAAACGAAATTCCTAGGTACGCCATTGTCTCCATCCCGGTACAGAGGCACTTTTTCTCACGGCAATTCATTAAATTTCACCGCCGTTCACGAGGCCGGAGAAAATTATTGCCAAAATTCAACAGCTTTCGGTAAAAATTGCGATACCGAAAAAATAATGAAGTTGAGTATTGAAAATATGAGCATAAGAATCTACAAGATGATGCCTTTTTTTCTCGAAATGATCTAAATTTTCAGCAAATATCGCGAGCAAAAATGACTCACAAAAGTGAATAAAAAACTTTTTTCGCTAAACATCCTACCTAATGCACCTTTACATGTTAAAAAGGAATGTATCCTTAGCACAAAATTCCTGTATCTTCAGTTTTTAGGACTATGCACCGATAAGTGAATGTATCAGGACACGTTGCTTTAACTAACAGATTAACTTCATATGTTGCGAAAAAGTGTCCTTCAACGATTACTCAAAGCCACAGTGCGTTGGATTTACAACACTGGAATTTGGTTCAAAATAAGCAGAATCGGTGTACCGCTACTTTATCGCTAATCTTACGCCAAATAAATCGATGTAACGAGATTGCTAAACATAACGATCACCTCGATCACAGGTATCAAAATCCGATAACATATTATCCGTTATGATAAACCCGTATTCATAGAATATCTATTTTTTTAATTTGCAGGTCTCCAACCTTTCAACTGTGGCGCCATCAGTTACAAATGATACAAGGTTGAATGGTTGAAATTTCCTGTGATTTTCAACAAAGCCATGTAAAGACGATGGGGATAATGAAAAACTGTTTTGATACAAGGTCGACGAACAAAGAGGTGAAATAATGAAGATTACACAGGCCCTTTTCGGGTGAGGAATATTCAACGAGATAATCAGAAAGGGTAAAGCCGGGATGAATACCGGCTGATTAGAGGAAATTCAATGATGGGGTTGTTTAATGCCATGATGGAATACGAAAGGCGAGGTATGAGCTGATTAAAGGCATAAGAATAGGCTTTATGGGCGAAAAGTAGAATTCTGGATAGCAAGAGGAATCGAAGCATATTTTGCCTGAAGTTCGGAAGCCACCAATAAGGCCAAAGAATGGAATTACCCAGACTACTATGCAATCAGCTAATGCCTTAAAATGGATCCAGGATAAACCACCTTTCTTGCAGAGAAATGACGATAAATCAATGTCAACTTTCATACTTACCATGCTAATGGTAGCTCAATATCTAAGGCATGGAGGTTGGTCTGATAAACGAAATGAAAGTTAATTAAACGAAAACTAAAAAAACATATCCATAACATTTCATGTTCTAACAACTCTTATCTCAACAATAGCAACTTTTCAGGAGAGTAAAAAAATTATTTATTTATTTTACTTGAGCACTGAAATAAAAAACTAAAAGCCCATAAAACTGAAAAAGAAGCATTCATTTGGAAATAAAGAGTTGTTCTTTGCTTGTATTTTATTTTTTAATGTTATTACACTTTTTTAAGATACCCGTCTCAAACCGGTCGAATTTGAGATAAGTTTTTTTTAGAACTTAGCCATCGATATACATTCTTCTGAGTGTGCCATGTTTAACTCCTTCTTCATAATTAGGTTTACCATCATTATACGGTATTATCCATTGAAAATACCGGATCCATTCTCTGGATATTAGCTTGACCTTTTCGAATTTTATGTTATGCGTGGGGCCTGTCCATATGTGCTCAGCTACGATGGAGAATTTCAACTTCCTGTTCTTCGCGGCCCTTTGATGTTCCATGAGGCGGTATTTCAATGAACTGCAAGTTCACCAAATGAAGCTACTCCCACAGGAACGGAGATACAGGTATTTTGCGAAGACTATACGCGAGGTCATTGAGGTCACATTGAGAGAGAAAACTTCAATAGAGGAAAATGGCTATTCCCTCGCCCAGGAAGAGAAACGTGTTCTGGGAAAATAGGGCTACCTCCAGCAGCCAAACAGGAGCTAAGGTTAATGGTGACAGCCAATCAACAGCAAATTGACCGACAGCTGCGATATACAGGGTGTTTCAGGGGAAATCTGCAATACATTAGTCGGTGGTTGGGGAGACAATTTTAAGCACTTTTTCCATAAGCATAGAGTAGTGTCTCCTTAACCCTCTCAGTTCCAACCGATTTTCTAGATGCTATGCTAAAAGCGCCGAGGCCTTTTTGCTGAATTGCAGCAGGTTAGGAAAAAAATTAGGTCTCAAAAACAACTAAAGATGCTGATATCCAAACATGGTGCATGGCAGTTAGAATTAAATTTGAAAAAATGCGTCGTAAATAATTTCTGGAAGAGGAATAACTCCCTACAACGTAGCTATATAATTCGGGGTATAGTATTAGAGGCTGTTGAATCCGTGAAATACCTAGGAGTTAGACTCAATAATAATCTATCGTGGAATAAACATATTCAAGAAATAACCGTTCTAGCTAATCGTAAAATGGGTTTTGTTAAAAGAATATTAGGAAAGTGCGACGACAAAGTGAGAGAAATTAGCTACTTTAATTAATTTCCCTCGTTAGACCCCATTTAGAATACGCTGCCAGTGTTTGGGACCCTCATGAAAAAGGCTTACTAACAGAATTAGAACGCGTGCAAAGAAGAGCCGCCAGGTATGTGAAAGGTCGTTACGATAGTCTTGTTAGTGTAACTGACCTCTTAGATAAACTCGGATGGGAATCTCTGTCGGACCGTAGATTGAAAAATAGACTAAACCTTTTAGATAAATTCAAAAGCAGTGTCTTTCCTGACGAAGTTAACCATATCTTACGGACGCCAAAATACTACGGAAGATCAGATCATATAAAGAAAATTAGAGAGATAGATTGTAGAACAGACAGGTTCAGAATGTCTTTTTTTCCACGATCAATGAAAGATTATAACGGCAGCGATAGAACTCATAAATAGATTGCATGACTTGTAGTGTAGCCTACTAACCTATCTAAAACTTAATGCATGTTTCTTAAATTTATTATTATTTCTAACAGCATATGGTAGTATAATTTGTTAGTATGCGTGACGTTTTGGACCGTGTGGTGTGCATGTGGGAGTCCAATTGCATGCTGTTGATTGATCACCCCCTCCCAAACACCCTAGAGGTGGCTCGCAGGGTATTATGTAGATGTAGATGTAAAGATATCTATAAAAAAAACTTTAGGAAATCTTTATTATATGTGTTATCACCTTTTTTTAATGTATTATTTGACGAATGTTTGGTAATATGAGTTAATTTTTATAATGCTGCGAAAATAGGTAATGTAAAAATGAAATGAATATTGACATTTGAATGATAAGTGAACTATCAGTATCTTAGAGAGGCATTGCAGGAGGAGGGCTATTACTTTCCTGACACTTTTCGCGAGAGATAGCGATACCTACACTGCAGAAACGCTTAAAATCGCCCACCGAATCAAATCCGCTCATCTAGTAGCCCAACATACAAATCCGCTCAGCTGGCAGTGTCCAGAGCATAAACGCTCACCTCCTTGCATGGAGAATTGGAGATGAGCGTTTATGCTCCGGACACTGCCAGCTGGCGGGTTCATAATTTTGGGCTACTAGATGAGCGTATTTGATTCGGCGGGCGATGACTGAGCGTTTCTGCGGTGGATGTATCGATAGGAGGACTGCGATAGCGATACCCGGCACTCTTAAGGTTGACTACTGTGGCAACACAAAACTTTTTTTGATGCACTTTTCAGTTGCCATGAAAACTGTTTTTCTTAGGTATCCAGCATTTTCGACATTCAATTCAATACTCTCTATTTTAAATGCATGAAATAATTACGGTTGGGGGATTGTTACTCTCAATTACTCTCAAAATGGTTCAGATTGAACAATCATGGTGATGATACTAGCCCAAAGCTCTCCTTTGATTATGCTCATAGATTACTAGAAACTTAGCAGCCGCAATCCATGTTTATGGTACAAAAAATACTGAAAACTGGGTCCCCTACCACATCCTGAAGTATTGCATAGTCCTCCTGAAGCGCCCTATATATAAACGTTATACATTCGGCGGATTAAGTTTATTGCGGTTTTTTATATAGTGCGGAGAGAAGATAGGAAATTAGTCGGGAAACTAGAGGTTCATTGTTTATCACCTTATAAAAGCGGGTTGGACGATGGCAATGCAGGTTAGTTTATCAAAAAAAACTGCCCAGTGCACTAGTCAGCCATTAAATTTTTCCTAATTCAAAAACCGAATGAAACTTTTGTGACACTTTGATTATAAATAAATTTCCTTTTTGCTAAATTGATATCAAAGAGCAATTGTCTACGAAAAAGGATCAAATAAAAAATATTGAAGGCAACCGATTTAAAAAAATGTTCAAAAAAAAGAAGGCAAGAAAAATAGTCTTCATCTCGCCTCGAACTAGTGACCTCCACATCAAATATCAAGGACTACTTTATTCTCTCAAAATATAAAAAAAAACGGAAACTAAACAAAAATCCAAGAGGTCAGGTCAGCGTGTGTAAACTCTGAGTGCGTTCCATTGGAGGTTGGCAGGGTTGTTCAAGCTGATTTGCCTCTAATCAGAGACACTGACCCTAGGCCGCGCCGCCCCCGAGCAATTTCTTCGGAAAATCATTATCATAAAGACCGACCCATTGATCACCATGGTGATACTTCCCAAGTAAAAAATCTAGTGGCAGCGCTTGCGTTTTCGCGCACAAAATACTTTAATTTTGGTAAGCCTGTCCAATAAAGTGATCATTTATATTTAATTTTAATAATTAACGTCACATATTCGACGTGCACACTTAACATGAAGGTATACTTTTTAAATCGTGACAGCACCCCATTCAATGCCGCCGTAGTGTTGAGTTCATTCTTGCCCATTTGATATTTTGCAATGACTGATTTCATTTGTGGTTCCCTTGTTATTTAAGCAATACACCTAAGTTACATATAAATGTTCAAATTTAATTAAAAACCAACAGTGTAATATTTATGATTATCAAAGACAGCACATCGATGGGTATGTTCTAACAACACGTATCTTAAAAATAGCAAGTATAGCAAAGGAAACGATTTATATTTTTAATTGTACACTGAAATTAAAAACCAAAAATTCATAAAACTGAAAAAGAAGCATACAAATGTTCATGAGTTACATGCATACATTTTCAAAGAAAGAGTTATTTTTTGCATGAATTTTGTTTTTTTTTATATATGTCATTACACTTTGCTTAAGATACCTGTCTCAAACCGGTCAAATTTTCAGATACGTGTTGTTAGAACTTTTCCATCAATATATAGTTGCAAAGAAAACGGTAAGTTATAATATTTCTCTCTAATTTCAACCAGATTCTTTTTATTTTTTCAAATATACCCTTGCGCTCTAATGACGAATCTAGCTCGTCATGAACTTTCGACGCCAAACCGCGCAATGACGAGTGTATCTCGTCATCGGATTTTCATAATTTTAGCACTATTTAGAGGATTATTTTAAAATCTTAAAAATGTTAAAGCATACATTTTATGCATAAATAATTCATGTTTCATGAAAAATGATGCATTGGAAGGATTAAAATGATATCAGTCGGGTAGCGATAGCTGTGTTCTCCAGGTTTAATAATCATATTTTATTTCATGGTTCTACGTTTATTACAAATAACAAAATATCATTTCATTACCTACCAAGAGAATCACAAAAAAATGGAGAATATGAGCACAATATTCAAAAAATTAATGGAAGTGGAAGGGGTTAAAGAATAGGATTGCTTCTGCTTGTCTGCTTGGCAGCGACTACAGTAGAGACTAGTAAATCCAGTGAAATGCACAGTGGGTAATTGGCGGCCAACTGAAGATTCGTGAAATATGATTTTATGCTTTCCCGGTGAATAATGTGGGTAAAATTTTCTCGGGATTCCCACCGCGTTAATGTTTTTTTAACGGCCAACTTTTCAAGTACCGTCTCGGCACTCATCATCAGGGCTGAAATCAATATTAAATAAATCAAAAAATTATAAAAATATATTATTATATTATATAAATCAATATTCAGCCCTGATGATGAGTGCCGAGACGGTACTTGAAACGTTGGCCGTTGGAAAAACATTAACCTGGTGGGGATCCCGGGAAAACTTTACCCACCAACTGAAGATTCCTTAATTGCAATATTCGTTCGTGCACAGAAGTCACTCATTGGAGGGGGGGGGGGGGAGAAATGTCTGCTAAATCAATGCGAAACCTCAAATTACCATGATAACGTATCTCAGGTCGCATCTCAGCATTTTCTGGAAGGGAAAATGATTTTCTTTTTTTTTCAAATATCGCCGGACCTTTTGGAAGGAAAGAATTTCCTATAGAAAACTTTGAACTGGAATACTTCTCTTCCTCACCTTAGACATTTTGAAGAAGGAAAAGATGTTTCCCGTTTGCCCGTATTGCATTCGGAGCCAAAAAAAAGAAGCGCGATGCAAAATAGGCCTTATCCTATACGTTCTGCGATGGAATTGCCTCACGAAACGCTGTACTACGCAATGACAGCTCCTTCAGGGACCCACAATGCACCGTTCTGTTATCGTTCGCATGCATGAATACGAAAAAAAGATATATGCAGGACTAGAAGAAACAGAATATAGAATGTGACGTTACTCTTCTAAAAATGACATCTGCTGTGCTCACTATGGGCAATAGTAGGAATCTTGATAGGAATTCCTTTCGTGAACATCACAGAGAACTGCTCACCTATAACACTAACGTCGTCGTCAGTGACATACTCTCAAGGTAAGAAACCAAAATCTGTAGACTGCATGGAAAAAAAGCTAGCAGCAAACGAGAAACACAGCCAATCGAAGCGTCCTTCAGCATTTATCACTGAATTCCAAGGAGAAAAAATCTGAAATCAAGGCACCGTACAGCATCTTCATCGTCCAAAATAATTACATACATAATTTCAAGATGATTTTTACTTGAATGTACTCAATGGAATACAGTGCCCGTTACACTGTTGAAGAAGAAACAAAATTATTTTCAATGGACTATTTTCGCTTTTCAAATTACTTAAGAGTCGTTTTTTATCAAAAAACTGATATAAAATCATTGAAGGAAATACTGTGGAATTGTGATGTGTTACACATACCCTAGGATACCTATTAAGATACGATTTAATATGATTTTTCCCACACATTAATGGATTCCTACACGAAGTCGAAATTAAATACAACTTATATTCAGTTATTATATATATTCCACTTGGCTGTTAGCGTTGGAGGATTCATCCAAATATGTAGCTGCAATAATTATGTACTCACTGAACCAATTTAAAACTCAGAAGGAGGAGTTCATTTAATTCCGAAATGTTTGCAAGGCATGACTTTTAATTTCCCAAACTGACGAGCAGCAATCGGTATTTTTTATGTTTTTTTATCAGCAGGAGATAGCTATATTACGATGCACGTTGTGCCATTATTTTGCCAACGAGACATATAAATACACAGTTGCAATATTCAAATATTTTACTACGCGAGGATAAGAATCACCGCAAGATCCTAGACAAAAAAGTTCACATTGAAACTCATTTGCTACTGATGCAAAGCATATGATAACAAAATATTTTGCCGTCATCCAACAATACACAAATGGAAGAAAAAAATTAAATATACGTCCAGCTATACCAGCCGTTTTATTTCAGTATACCTCCTTCAGACAAAAATCTGAAAACCAGATAGAGAGATGGCGGCTATAATTTGCCCCACGCTGCAAGCACTGCGTTGAATGGAGTATATAAGAGAAAGAGGCCTCATTAGGTGCCGGCAGCAGTAGATGCTGAGGGAGGCCCTGATAACCAGTAAATCTTGTTATAATTGTTGAAAAAAAATACGGATGTCCCAGCTAATACCAGTACCGGAGAGGGCGTAAATTTATAATTTAGTTTATTACTTTTCAATGCATGTCGATACCTCCACTGCAAAAACGCTCAATAATCGCCCACCGAATCAAATCCGCTCATCTAGGTAGCCCAATAATACGAATCCGCTCAGCTGGCAGTGTCCGGAGCATAAACGCTCATCTCCAAGCTAAGAGAATAGGAATTGAGCGTTTACGTTCCGGACACTGCCTGCTGAGCGGATTCGTATTGTTGGGCAACTAGATGAGCGGATTTGATTCGTTGGGGATTGTAGAGGGTTTTTGCAGTTGAGGTTTTGATGTGTATAACTAATAAGAATGTATTTAACCGATTCCGGTTGGTTTCCATGGAGTACTTGAGAAGTATTTCGGTAGCCTGCTCTTCCATCTTGTTCTTCTCTCTTCAAATCACAATAAGGCCTACTCCCTTTCATTTTATGTAAAAATACTTCCTTCCTGTCCCTAGTTTACCCAACATTCTACCCTCTAACACAGTTTACAAAATTCCCACAGTACCTACTTGCTCCATCCATACCTTCTGTATCCTCCGTGTCTCATCTTTAAGGTGCCTCTCCTCACCCACCATGTTCAGCACTTCATTACTCCTCTGCCTACCCGCACACTTCACCTTCTTCATGCCAACACCCTGAAAGCCTCCAGTCTTCTTTTGTCTTCCTTCCTATGCTTCCACGATTCTATATAGTATAGCGGCACAATCCAGATCACAACCTTCACAAACCATTCTCAAAATTCTAGCATGTTCCCCAAATTTCAACCCATTCATAAAGCAGGATAGAGTCATACCAATTTATAAGAAATGTCAATAAAATGTGTTAGATAGGATTATCCAAAATATTTTCCACGCAAGGGCAAGTATCGCCGCCACAGATTTGGCAAAAATAATGATTTTTATACATCTGTTTACAGAGAATATAGCGTAGAATTTTTTCTATCCGTCGTTAAGAAGAAAAAATTCAGGGAACATAAAGAGAAGGGAAAAATTGAAATTTTACTAAAAATAAATTTATGAGAATCCACCTCTCTAGGCCGCAAATCTGAGAGCCCGATGGAGAGACAGCGGCTAAACTCAGCCTAAAGCTCTTAGCACGGCGTTGAATAGGAGAGAAAAAAAAAGAGAGTCCCTCCTCTGGAGTCTGAAAGAGTCCCACAGGCGGGCGGCCATTCAGGGCGGAGATAAGATGTGGACCACGGGCGAATTGAAGCCATTTCGGAAGGAGGACGTCTTCAACCGCAGACGCTATATCACGGATCCCTTTCCGCGACCCGAGAGAGAGGAAAAAAAGGGTCAATAAAGAACTCACAAGACGAGATGGTGTGCGAGAAGAAATAACCACAGACTCACCCTGGTGGGAACAGAAATAGGCCTGCGGTCTACGTCTTAAATTATAGGGTGTTTATAAATGAATACCGGGGCGTTAACGCTTTATAATATTTATAACATTATACTTACAGTTATAAATTATATATCAAATAAAAGAGCAACTCAAAAAGTTTTGTTTTTTTAGCGGCAATGCACATTTACGTGAAATGTTTCCGCCGCGATCTGCTAGATAGCGGTAGTAGCAAAGATGGTGACTATTGAGCAGAAAGCGTTTTGTGTTTTACAGTTTTCAAAGACTGAATCTGAAGTGACTGTGCAACGTGTGTTGCACAGTAACTACAGATGCGCACATTATGAGTGTTTACATGTCCACTGAGGTGAAAGGTCGGTTCATCACTGAAAGCAACATGATCCAGATAATCATCATCGTCATGAAACAACATTTCCATGGTGACGCTGGCAGGTGGTCTGTAGGCTTTAGATCCTGTAATAACTGTAACCGGTAAGGACGGGTTTTATTCCGTCAAAACTCTGGACGCGCCTACGGAAATTAGGAAAGTAATATAAATTCAAGACATTTTCATATACTCCATAAGTATTTTACCCGTTAAGTCAGATTTTCGTGTAGTTCATACAAATTATTCCAGACATCTCCCCTCTAGCCATCGATATTTCCATCTAGGTGCGGCTAAGTGCACTGTCAAAGCTCTCCGTTGAGAAGAAGGTCGCAAGGAAACGAGAGGGTTAAAAGCCAGGGTTATTGACTTAAATTCTGTCGCAGGAAGGAGTGGCATATGTAATTTATTTCCCAGAAATGAATGCGTAACTTTTACACTTCCACGCATTTCATGGGTGACTGAGAAGGGGAGGGAGAATATCTAACAAGGGAATTCCCTCAAGTGTGTCCGCCAGACTCGTTCAAATTTTGCTAAGTGATAGGGAATGGATGGCCAAGTGGTGAGGTTTGTTTCAGGTGCCAACGATCAATACTTTTCGAGATAAATGTAACGGATAGTTCTAGTAAAATCTCTACATGTACGTATAAATCGTTTCCGGCCTGCTGGAAGTTCAATATATCCATGATGAAGGAACACAAACGGTAACATCCACTCTTTTTAATTCGAAAACTCAACAACCAACCATTGTTTCAACAAATTGTGTCATTTTCAAGGCGATGGTCGGATGTTGAGTTTTGGAATTAAAAAGTGTGTAAATCACCACTTGTGTTCATTCATCTAGGCCTACATCTATGCAACCGAAAGTGCAACAATAGTCCCTTTTACTGTGTTGCTAGGGCGAAGAGCTTTAACGCCTTATTGTTGTGTGTCATTGGTTGCATAAATATCAATGGCTAAGTTCTAACAGCACGTATCTCAAAAAAAAAAACAACTTTTCAGTAGAGCAAAAAAACGATTAATTTTTTTACTTGTACACTCAAATTAAAAACCAAAAGTTCATAAAACTATCTATAAGCGCTATAGCACTCCTCCTATCTCTCACGAAAAGTCCCAGGAGCGCTATCGCGCACCTCATGCAATGTCACTCTTAGATGCTGATAATTAACTAACCATACATTGGTCAATATTCATTTTATTTTAACATTAACTATTTTAACATTAAAAAGAAGAACTTTGTGCTTTCACATTAATATTTATTCACGACCATGGTTTCAAAGTTAGACATCATCATCAGGTGATCGTGACCACCTGAAGATGACGTCTAACGTTGAAACCATGGTCGTGAACGAATATTAATGTGAAATCACAAAGTTCTTCTTTTTAATGTTAATTATGAATCGCTTTCACCAAGTTACGCCTCAAACAATCAATTTTATTAATTATTTTCTTTAAATTATTTAAAATATTAAAAAATTAACTCATAAGACCAAAAATTCATCAAATAATATAATAAAAAGGTGAAACCACATATAATTAAGATTTCCTAAAGTTTTTGAACATATACCTTTACTTGTTTTTGAGACCTAATTGTTTTCCCCTAACCTACTGCAAAATCAGTAAAACTGCCTCGGCACTTTTGGTATAGTGCCTTGAAAATCGGTTGGCACAACTAAAAATGTATTGAATATTACACAATAATGAGATAAAACTATATGATACTCTTGACATCGATTTTCCATTATTATTTACAGGACTCACGATCACAACACGTACGCTAGAAAGAGTAAACATTATTGGTCTATGACTACTGCTACGTTAATCCAATCCTTCACCCTGGAGGAGGATGAATACTATCGGGGAAAAACAGGCTTAAATTTAGGTTTTAAACAGGTTTATAATCACACTCATTTATTTGAAATAAAGGAGTAAAACTGTGTCAGGTTCACTATTATATTCAAAAACTTAAATTGAATATCACGAACCCATTAGCATGTAACGTATTGTAACTCAATTTGTCACGTGGCATCTACCAGATTCCAAAAACAATAAAGCAACAAAATGTATTCCATAAATGTGACAAAACGCATAATCAAATTGCTGACTATTGCAGAATCATAAAATTATAAGATGCAAGGAATATGAGTTCCCTAACAATGAAAATGCCACAATGAATCATTCATTGAATACTTATTTTCATGAATGGACATCAAGTGTATTGGTGACTGTTCATCGCAAAGTCTTTAAATACGTTTATAATTTAAACTGACTACTATATAAAGCATTACATATTGTATATGCGTTTTATTGTTACGAATTTTTTTGTGAAAAATATGTTTGCACCTACTGTCCAAATTCAATATGTTGATATATTTCATCAAATTTATTGGTGACTATTTCAGGAGCATAAATTAATAAGATACAAGGAATATGAGTTTCCTAACCATGAAAATATGTTTGGTTAAAGAAAAGATAATGGTCAGGCGCGCGTCTGTTAGACGCCACTCGACCAACGGAGGATTAAATACTCGCAAAGGTATTGCAAAGTCAATACTTTTGCAAGAATGTAAGAGTGACTCTACTTTCGATAAGTGACTCCAATTATATTATATACCTATTTTCCTCTGGCATAAATGTCCTTCCTCCTTCGGGGTGAAGGATTGAATCAACAAAAGGTGAAAAAAAGACTATAATTTTTTCTTATCGCTGGAGCAACTGAGGGACTGACAAAATGATCGTGTGATTCTGATTTAATCATTTATGTAAAAAAATAAAAAAATTATACACGTCTATCCTTCGAAGAAAAAAATAACCGCACGACTAGGTATTTGTATGCAGGCATCCTCTTCCGTCACCAAGGCAATCTAAAACTCGTCCCTAAGAATTGAAAGCTGTGCTTTGTAATGATTTATCCTGCTCCAGACGTGTCTTCCCAGATTCTTTTTCTCCTTGGGGTCAGTTCCCTTCTCAATGACTGCGTATTTTTCTCACGCACGGGCTTGAAAGTCTCTTACGTCCTTCGCCTTCCAACCCAACAAATCCTCCTTTTATCCCCCGCCTTATTTTTTTTTCAAGGCAAGCGGTTTACCCTCGTCACCATGACATGACCCGACCGATTGATTTTCTTGCATCCTGTGAACTTCATTTCGTTTTCTTGTATGTTTTCTCTTGAAATCATTGATATATTCTGCATTGTTGAATTTCTCTTTGAGACATGACCGGACCCATTGATTTTCTTGCGTCTTGTGAACTTCATTTCGTTTTCTTGTATGTTTTCTCTTGAAATCATTGGCATATTTTGCATTTTTTAAATATTCTCAATGTATGTTGTACACTAAATTTAATACCTCAAATATTCTACGATAATAAAATTTATTATCACTTAAGTTTCAGGGTAATTACATCATCTTCAAGGTGTAGTAGCAAAATTGAAAATTAGGTCGTAAAAAATTTCATAATCGTGGAAATATTGCAAGTATTGATTGCAATATGAAAAAAATCCGCACATTCACGACTGAAACTTGGGGTTTTATGTGTTATTTAAGCCTGATGTAGGTGTCCATGCACCCCCCGCCATACACCTGCTGAGGCGGCTAGTAGGTTTGTTTCATTTGAGTGTTGGTGCTAGATCCAAATTGGCTACACCATGCACTAGGTGTATTAAACGAATTCAAATTCCACGGGAATATTTATTGGCTATCTTAACCATTAATTTAATACGCATCCATTAAAATCGTCGGGCCGTTTAAAAGTGCAGGCCTTGAAACAATCTGAAATATCAAGCGGGTATAAAATTGCCTCGCTACCCTGGCTCCAATTTCGTGGAAGTAGATTAAATGCAATTAATAGGAGCTATATCTCGTTGTTCGAATGCATTTCTGCGTATCCAATAATCGAATGCAAGCTGCAACAGTAAATTTTAATTAAATTGCGAAATACTCTGCTTATGAGACCGTAAAATCTATTTAAGGAGCGCATATCGAGAGCGTAGGAAACAGTGACCAATTTTAATATGGCCGGCTGTTCGATTATAAGGGAACTAGGAGGAAATTCCGATTTAAAAAATGGAGGAACTTCATCGGTTAATTTATTTTTTTATGCCTGAACGGAAAATGTTCCGCAAATCCAGTCACAATGTGGAGCAAGGAAGAATGGAATATACGGGTCAAATTGACGGAAAAAAAAACTCTTTTGAGGGTATGATTTTTTTCTCGATTAGCTTCAATAGTTGCCCACTTGATTCTACAGATGATCACGAATGACTTTTTTCAATGAATGATGAATTATCAAGACATATTGTATCATTGTTTCCGTTATCCAAGTTTAATTATTGCTCCTACTAGCCATCGCTCAATCAAATTTACTAATTAGACCGTTTATAATGTTATCCCTCCAGACTATGAATTCAACTGGTATGATATTGTTTCTGACTCCCCTGCAATCAACAGGACAGGACAACGAAGTCGATCATCACAGACAGTAATTACTACGCTTCAAAGTCAGTAACATTCATATTCCTAATATTTCTGACTTCTACATAATCTTCTATATTATTTCTACTGTATACATACCTTTTTCTCAACTTATACGCAACCAAACTCTACAAATGAGGTACCAAAATGCACAGAATTTTTCAGAGAAAATGCGACGGCATATCTTACTTCCTAAATATTGCTATAGTTTCCTAAAATTGGTTTTTAAATAATTCAAAAAAAAACAAAAAACAAATACCGGTAAATATTCCTGACGTTAACGGCTCACAAACAGATATATTTGTTCATTTGCAACAATACCTCGCCTTCTTTAAATAACTTGTATTAAAATGCGGCTGATTCCACATTCAAGTCTCCTGTTGATACGTAAGTATGAGCCATCATGTGCGTTTCACAGAGGATAGTATAATTACTTCCAATGTTGTGTTAAAAGAGGTCCTCTGACCTCAAATTGTACATGAACATTCCAATTAAATTTTTACATAAGACCCTGCCTTTTATTTTTACATTTTAAAATTAGAAACGCGCCTATCCCTCTGTGGACCTGCATTGCAAAGAGCAGGGGAAGCCCGCTGGGAGCGGGCGCAGCACGCTCGTATGATACCTACTCAAAAATATGTAAAATAACAATAACAATGATATTAATGTTGCCCAAAATTACGCCTAAATGCTTAGATAATCAGTGATACAAGGCACCCCAGAAGATACATCCTTTTTAGGGATTTCCATTCAATGAAAATAAGACAGTGGTCGGCTGTACATTTCACAAAATAGTTTTAAACCAAAGCAGTACATCTATGATCCATTATGGTAACATTTATTCATAACATAAGTATAATTATATGACGAATGAAATGAATAAAAAGTACGTGCGCAAAAAAAAAATTGTTGAAAATTGAAGAGTATACGGAATTAACGTTATCCGTGGAATCCTTGTTGAGGGAAATCAAGTAGTTGTCTCAAAGAGAAATTTAAAATGACCTATTTTGCGAGTTGCCTGAGCAGAGAAACAAGAATTAGCGAACGGGACGTAAAATCAAACAGCCACCCTATCTCGCCAGAGATATAAATATTTTACATAAGATCATTTCTCACCCGACGCAGAAAATATCCATTGTTTACCGTCTTACGTTGGGAGGAGTGACGAAAATAAAGAAATTGTCGTGCGGAACAATGAGATTCAAAACTTGGTTCTGCTCTCTCACTATTAAGAATCAGTCACGCGATTAATTTTATGAATGGCGTCACTCTTTGAGAGAAAAACAATGAATGACAATAATGATGCCTTTATTTTTTTATTTTACTATCCCTGCATGGATTTTTTTTACGGGAATTGTCACTCGGCTAAATTTACTACCTAAATTCGGAGAAGATTTTTTCTCAGACGACGTGATTTATGTCCTTCATATACTCTCGCACTGAGGTAGATGCGATCTTGAGAAGAGTATAAAGGAAATACACTGCAAAACAGGTAAATTTAACATGTCATTCTTTCTTCGAACTATTAAGGATAGTAACGGTGTCTCGATTAATAAAATTAGTCGCGTCACTCGAGAAGGACCTCTAATTGCGTATTTCTAGGGATGGTCGGATCGGATACCTCGGATCCAAATATCCATAGATATTACGGATCCAAATTCGCGGAAGACATCGGATCTGCATCCGAAGTTACGTAGCAGAATTTTAGCCTTGGAAAATAAAAAAGGCAAAATACGACTGGCACATAGTGTGACTATTCCCAAGATATTGAACAATCATGGGGGGAATCTCAGCGTCGTAGGATAATAACTACGTCAAAAGTTGCAAAAGTTGCAAAAGTCACGTTGCAGATTTCAGAAAACCACCCTCGGCCGTCCATCAGCCCATGCCTCTGTTGTGTTTTTTCCGAAATCACACGGACCGTAAATCATTATCTTCGTTAGGGGGGGTCGAAACACAAGGGGGATGAATTTTTAAACAGGGTACATAGAAGAGGGTTTCAAACTAATTTTAACACCCTTCATAATCGAAAAAAAATAATTTTTCAAAGAAATCTATTGTAAATTCATGATTTTTCAATATTTTGTTTCCTTTTATGAAGGAAAGTACTTGAATAATTACTTCGTTTAATAGCAGAAATATGAAAATGCATTTGAATCCGAAAATATCCGATCCGAAAGATTCGGCTCCGAAAATCAAGGATCCGATACGAATCCGGATCCGAAAAAAATCCTGGATCCGTCCATCCCTAGTATTTGACATATTTTGCATTTGCATATATGTGCAGGCATTTTTGTTATCATGCGTAATATTTTCATCACCGAATAGTTTGAATGGTGAGATCGTCTTGCATGCAGCATGCTGGAGATTGGTCACCCTCCCCCTGCCATACACCCTTAGAGAAGGCTCGCAGGGAATGACGTAGGTGTAGACAGAACTTATGAATGAAGGAAGTTTTGAGCTAGGAGGGTGAAAGAGAAAGAGAATGAGATTTATTCATAACATGTAGTGGAGAGGGCAGCGAATATTTTGAGTGAAGAATCTGCGCAGGATCAGGTAACTCTCAAAATACTATTCAGAAACAAAATTCACTAACTCTTCATTAACATTGTGGTATTTCATTATAAGTTTTCCTGGATATCACACAATTACTTATACCACCTATTTTTTTACAGAGCTCAAGCACTTAAATGTTCTTTCTTCCTGATTTCAAAACTTCTTACTGTCTGTCCCACGTATACACCATTGCAATCGCTGCATTTCAATGAATATACCCAACATCTATCCATTCGGTCTATCTGATCCTTACATTTTACGATCAGTCTCCTTAGAGTGGCATATGGTTTAAAAGCCATGCGGAATTTGTCCTTGGGTAAATGATGAGCAATTTTCAGTGAAAGTGCATCGAGGTACGTCACTGTGCACCACTGCTTCTTTTTATCCTCGTACGCCGAAAACATTTGGTCGATAGCCAATCTTCTCTAAAAAATTAAAAAAATAAGAAAAAAATAAGTGGTAAAAATAGAAAAAAGAGTTTACAGAGTTTTTAGAGTTGTAAAAAATAAGTGGTATAAGTAATTGTGTGATATCCAGGAAAACTTGCTATTCAGAAAACCTACGCTATCTGGAAGAATACATTCAGATGAAGTCCTGTTGCTGACTGGTAGATCATTAGGAAAAATTTGGTAGCTACCCAAGATTGTAAATGCATTTCTAAGATATTACTCAATAACTTACATTTCTTAAAATCATTATTATTTTTCTTCGTATGATAAGTAGAGATGCGTGAAAATCGCAAATGCGATAAATGCGATATAGATGCGATGTGCGCAAATAAATGCGACATAGATGCGATAACTGAACATTTATGATATTTTTACGCAAATTCGCCATTTCCACGGCAAATTCGTACATTTTGTGCCGAGCGCAGATTAAATGCTCCGTCGACACTCACCGCTTAAAGCATGTGAGCGACTGGCCAGCTGCTAGTTGGCTGGGACTCAACGTGGCCGTGAACTACAAGTGGGCGCGGGCAAGCTACACCTCCGCCACTATCTTTCTTACTCCTTAATTTATTATTGTTCTACAACATAATTATTTAAAATATTCTATATATTGTCATAAAACTGTGTTTCACTACATTTTATCATCATTATCTCATTATGATAATAAAAAATAGACGCTACAAAATGCGATAAACTGTTATTGAAAGTTCGATTTTCACGTATCTCTAATGATAAGGAATCATCCCGGGCGGAAATATGGAACTTGACCTCACCTCAGTGAAGTCAAGTTTGCTTGAGCCTGAGTGTCCGAGTCTTATCTTGGCATTGGCGTGCAAAGCGTCTAAGCATGGTCTTTCATTTTGACTCCCGTATATAATAGATTCTAAACTAAACATTACAAAATATTGAGCCGCACCTATGAGTTAAAAAAATAAATGACCTTCTTTCAGCTCAATACCTGACATAAACATAGTGATACCTCATTTCAGGTAAATTATAACAACTTATTATTATTACACGACAATGGGGAACATGCATGGAATTTGTTCATCATCCTAGTTAGTCTCATTGAATAGAAAATTTTCTCACGAGTCCAAATATATGAGCCAAAACTCTCCTGGTACTCCACAAACGTCAATAAATGCTAATTAAAAATGCTCGAATATCGCTTGAAGTCACGTGACCTGAAACGCCTTCTGACGTCATCTCACGGAACACCATTCACTTCGCTGAGAGAGTAGAGTGTTAGAGGCTTGAATGCAAGATATTTAAAGTAAGAATTGCAATTATTATCGCCAAATTTGCATTTGAGCCCTCGTAGATCGATTTTCTATCCACTTCCTCAGTCTGTCATCAGTGGATGCCGTTCCGTGACGTCACGCTCCGATGACGTCGTGTTTTCAATCAGCCGATGAAGATCAATTTTTAAAGACTCGTAACTCAGCTAAAAAGCATTATTCATACGCGAAATTTTCGACGAGTACATTTGAGGTAGAGGCCTTCTTATTCCAGTACTTTAAAAAAATTGTGCATGTTCCCCATTATTTAGGCAACAATGACAAAGGCTTTCCGCTAACGCGATCAAAGTGACTTCATATAAGGAGGCCCAAGAACATGGCGGTTAAGCGCTACATCAGTTGCCGTTTCGGGCACATTATTTTCGGCGGCGCCACTACGCAGTGGTTTGTCTTTCAGTGTCACTTTCGCCATTAACAGCGGTGGAATTGGACTTTTTTAGCAGACCATCATCTCACATGCGCCAAACGTGTGGGTTATATGATTTATTGGCTCTGTTACGTATCACAGCCGCGTATTTTCTCTTGAAAAGTGGATATCATTGACAGGTAGCGCCGCGAGTGACGATTTTTAAACCTAAATTTAACGCGTTCGGAACGACAACAATTTATCGGCGAACCTGAGAATACTCAAATGCAACGGTTCCCAACCAGTGAGCGCGGGGGAGCAGCTACAAATTAACCCTGGGGGGGGGGGGGGGTTAGGTGCAGCTATTATCTGGGTGTGTGGGGGTATGGAATACCCACCAGGATAAGCGGTAGGTGCGAGATTAATAAATTGCGGAATTTTAAGATAAATGGTTCAAAACTGTGAGTTTTACGGCTTTCTGAGGGATATTCTATTAATTCTTACACTGTTCTATTAGTAAGATCAATTCAATTAAGTAAAATGGATTAAACTTAAAAATTTCTATGAGCTCTGGGGGGGGGGGTTTATCCCTCAAACCCCCCCCCCCCCTCGCTGCGTCACTGAGTGAGCGAACCTGCTCCGTGCCTGACTGCGGAAGTACATTTGTAACACGATAAACAATAATAATAGTAATGAAAGAAAAGACATCGAAAAGAATTCGTTTTAGCGAATTAAAATTTCTTTTGGCTGTCTGTAGTTTTTAAAGCGTTTAGAATATACAGGGCAATCCCATGGTTTTTCTATAAGCGGGTTGCGTGAAAGGGAGTTTTGCAGTCGCATAGCTTGCGACTTAATAAACTCGTGTATCTTTTGACTTTTATGAGCTCCTCTTATTTCTGTAATGGAAATGAGTTTGCGTTGGTTTGAGATGTAGCGCAGAGCTCGATTTTGGAATGTTTCTAATCGTTTGATATGTGTTAGGGAAGTGCTGTCGAACACTTTGCACCCGTAAAGGAGCCGAGGTCGAATATAGGACTAGTATATCGTCAACAAAATTTCCATCCTTACGATCGCAGATCGCGAATTTAGCATACAGCTGAGAGCTACTCGGGAGTAGATTCTTTGATGGTTCGCATTATGTGAGAAACCGCTGCTCTGATGTAATATTCGTGAATACGATAATGGCTCTTTTGGTGACCTAAAAAAAAGAGCTGAGGAAACACTTCATAGAGCAGCGTCCGGCCCCCGGGTCTTATACTCTGTTCCTTTTATCACTGCGGGTGAGTTGGTGTGGCCAAAGCAAGTGGAGATGAGGGGAGGGAAAGTTTCTCGACATGTGACTTTGCCTTCGCCAATCGGCAAACAGTAGGCGTGGCCTCAGTGACTCGCTCTCAGACCTCCGCCGAGTGAACATCGTGAATCTGCTCGTGGAGCAGTGTTGCCAAACCTCACGCGTTCTCCTTGTATGTGACTAAGTATGCCTTCCACCAACGGTGCCTCATTCAGCGTGGTAGCTGACAATGTCATGGGCTTCTTTGGGCAATGATACGGGCTTCTTCAATGTCATGGGCCTAATACCTTCCAAATGAGCACGTATATTGTCTCGGCACCAGGGCCAAAATACCTGTGGCCACCTATGACTCACACGTTTTCAGTGGCAAAGTAGGGCGACTATGTACATTTGGCTACGTTGTGTTCGCTCCTCTCTTTCTCTCGGTACTACCCCTCCCCTATCAGCAAAGCCATCCGAGAGTGTCCGGGCTCTCACGAAAGCTCACCCGCAGACATAAAGTGAACAGACTATAGCTCATCCCGTCACTCTTCAAGGGGGGATTGATCGGCGCGAAGTGTTGAGATTCGCGTTAATGCGTGTCTCTGTAATCCTATTCGTTCTCTCGCGTGGAGCATGTCGTCAGGTGTCGCCATTTCGCGAGGAGGAAATGGAAGTGGAGAATGAGGAAATGTCGGCAGTCGCGCCGAGGAAATGATTGTCGAGATGTCCACTTTCAACAGACAAGGACAACTCTCAAGTTGGGATGCGAGTAAAGGAATGCCTAGGAAATGCCTACAAGGAAATAACTAGGAATCCCGGAGAATGGGCTGGTTTTTTTTTCTCTTAACCTTCCGGTGGGCACTGACGCGTCAAAGCCGTATATTGTTTTTTTTATAAAAGTAATTCTTGATGGACAAAAGATGTCATCCTTGTCTCATATGAAAGTGAACACAATCTTACCACGTTTTTCTTCTATGAAATGTTCTTATAAAAATAAACATATCTTTCCCATCCATATTTGAAATTTTCCATAAATTAGGTGGACGTCAGCCGTTACTGCCTTTTTTTTAAATTAAACGTGTTCTTTTTTAAAACAATTATTTTTATTTTTAAGTATCTAGCTGCATAAAAGTATGTCCTTGTTAGCGTTTAATATCAAGAGAAATTGGAATTGCTTTCTGTCTATGACGAATATAAGTCAAATTTCGCCACTTTAGGTATTGTGACAAGACTCAATACCTACGTTTAAGAGCTTATTCAGAGAAACTTAATTCATTAATAATTTGAAAGGATAAGCAAGCTTAGCTACCAATGCTTGCGTACCACGTGGTATTCTTAATTTAAAATTAATGAATTAGTACGTATTGCAAGGTTCTTGAACCTCATTATATGGAATATCTTGGGATAGCTTTCAGTAGTTAGGCACATTTAAGTCTTGATGTAATTATTCTAATTATTTATCGAATTCTCATCGGCCAAGGAAATTCAATTCAAAGAAAATATTATACCAGTACCAAAGAACTACCTGGGAAGCAGTAACACATTCATAAAGATTCATATTCAAACTGTGGCGACATTTATCACAAGCATTCATAACGCATATAGTAAATGGATGCTAATTATAAAAGCCCCTGTGATTTAGAGATTTTCCTGAATGGTGTCATTTCTGAATGGCGTTCACTCAAAGTGAATAGCAATTGGCATAAAAAGACTAGTTCGTAATGCACCTGAGCCATTAGGCCAATTTTCTCATTGCAATTGTGAATAATACCCGCTGCAAGAGAAAGATTGAACGTCGGAAATAGAAACTACGTATGACGAATTTCTAAGGAAGCCTATTTACTATGGGAGCAATATGGCAGCAGAATTGGCTACAAACGAGTCGCATCATCAATAAATTTCAATATTTTACTTTTAGCTGAGTTACAATTATATGGACTCTTAAATAATGGTTGCGATCAAAGTCGCAGTTGTTTTCCAGGTTCACGTGATGTTAAACACATCAAAAATTGAACTTTTTAAACATTACATCCTTAATAACCTAGCTTGTTAGTTATTTCGTCTTATTGACATTTTTTCGTTAGGTTTATCAGCAAATAATTACAAATTGAAGTTTTAAAATGGTCTTTTTTGATATCATAGTAAAAATAAAATCCTAAATGGCTCCTTTCAGATCAATAACACGTACTTTTAGATACAGAATATAATTTATTAAAATTATTAATTAAATACAGGACACATATATGCATGCAATTAAAGAATTGCAGTAAACCAAGTTACCTTGATGGTTTAAGCAATATATTATAATTGTAATCTGATTAATCAAAATTGATTTAAGTGTAGAAATAATATATTTTAAAACGTAACTTAGCTAGCAACAAAAAAATTAAACAACTATACATATAAGTAAGTCAAAACAATTTCTTTATTTTTTAAGTTTTAATGTATTACTTTAAATGTTGTATTGGATATTTTTAACAGCAAAAGTAATTTTAATGCTTGATTACTTTCGTATTAAATGCTCCATTTTTTCAAACGATACTCCTTCAAAATGGAAAATAAACTTGGAAAGCGCGGGAAAATTTATTTCTCTTATGAATGACCACAACCACAAGAGCTTATACTAAAATAAAAAAAAGGCCAGGAACGAAAGAAATATAGCAAAAACAACAACAATGGTGTTTGGAAAATAAACAAAAAACAAGCGGGAAAAATTGCGTAAACGGTATACTGATGTACCAAAATATTAAAACAGATAATGCAACCTTTCTAAGGTGTCCGGGCTAAAAAAAATAGGGATTCTTTATTCAAGGGTGTAGTTGCGCTCCATAACCTTGATGTAGTGAACACCAACATCCGTTGAACGCTCGCCTTTAATTAATTATTTTCTAAACTTCACAAGCGCCCGCTTCACCTGCCCGTTGCCTTGATCGGTCGGGCCATTAATTTTAATTTCCGCGCCTGAGTTTAGTTGGCGTCTGATTGGGATGGACCGCAACCCGCTCGGATCTCCAACGTCCGCCACAAACGCCTTCTTCGCTCACTTAGCGCATTTTCTCCCCTCATTTGTTTCAATTTCGAGACCTCACCACGAGAGGGAGAACATACATTGAGGAGGTCCCTGTCCGTCACGGAGAATCATGGTTTATCTTCCAATTTTGTCCTCATTTTAATCTGTTTTCAAAAATGCCCGCAGCGAGGCGCTAGTGTTCATTATGACCGGGTGGAGCTTTACAAATCTGCCGACGTTTTGATGAAATACTTAAACCATCCTACCAAGGGATCATTGATCATCAATTGATTAGCAGAATAAACCTTGTCTCGGACAACGTAAAACAGGTTCTGCATGTGTAGCTGATTATTATATTGATTTAAATTATTATATTCGTAAATAATATGGCAAGTTATAAGCAATATAAAATGATACTGTGGTTGCAGCGTAAGCAAAGTCGACCTAAAGGCGTAAAACCTTGAAGAAAATGTAACTGTGATTAGCTTTCTTAATAGATCTACTAGTATATCTATGCATCAATGACTGTTTTTCTAATATATGATATTATACTTTTTGGTTGGATCGTTTATGCAATTTTTTTACGCCGAGTGTAATAACTGCATGGATATTTAGGCAAGTTATTACCCAAGCGAATTCGTTTTTATACTAGTAAATAGCAATTTTATTCTCATGGTAGCATATTCGTGTCCTTAGCTCTTCTCCTAGTGTCCTCCTGACCGCATGGTCTGAGTGCTTGGCCTTTGTCCGTCAAACGAGCGCATTTCTGATTAAGGCAACGATGAGTGCTGCATTCCTGGCACAAGCCACACACCCTGGCTTTGGCACGCACGGTATACTTAGTAGAAGTTAATGAAATGATGAATGTTTCGGTAAGCATTAGCTTTTGTGCGTGATAGCCTAAAATACATTCAGATACACAATTTTTCTGCATTATATCAAAGTATTTTCCAAACGTTTCACATAGATCGATAGTACAAAGAGAGATAAAATAATTAACACCAAAAAATATCTATGCTGTCACTCCTTTAAAAATACGAAAATGATCAATCATTTTTATTCGAGGACGTGAAAAGCTCTACAGTGAAACATTGTGCACACGCTAAATTGTATTTACATAAGAGTTTCATGATTAATGATTAGTTACAAAATGAACAAGCCCTTACGGATAAAATAAATTCAGAGTAATGTAACAGCTAGGAAAAAGAGCTGTATTAGAAAAAGCATAATTTTCGCACTCCATATAACCTATATTTTCAATCACTAAAACAGGGATTGTATTAGGAGGTTAAGTAGTAGATAGGTGAACGTAGAGCTAAAACCGGAAAATTCACAGAGCTGATAACATTACAAATCAGGGCAGAGATGAAAATTACTTTCCCGGGCCAACTTGCACTAACTTCACGGCATTCAAATACCTGAAGTTTAATCCAGGTCGAGGTCTACCTCAAACAATCCAAACCAACATTCGGGTTTCTCATTCCACTTTTACTAAGTCCAGCAATGTCAAATTTAACCCAAACAATATTACACAATACATTAAAAGAGACAATGTAATTTAAAAAGAACAGGGTAGGCATGCATTGTTATGAGCAGGTTGATATCAAGGAAAGACGTTCTCATTTCCAGAATTACGACTGCAAGAAATTTGAATTCGTTAAAGCGCTCATTACTCTATAGCCTCAATTTCAGTGTACGGGAGAGATTAACGACGAAAATAAACCTCTGAAAATTAAAATTGATGAGACTCTTCATCGTTAAGATGCAAGAGGCGAAACGCTCACCACGGAAGACAAAATGTAGGGAAGGATATAAGCAATGTGAAATGATCCTATGGTAGCAGCGTAATCAACGTCGACCTATAGACCTAAAATCATGAAACACATTACTGTAATAAGAGTACCAACTAGATCTACTGGTAAAGAATGTCAGTACAGAAAGGACTGTTTTTCTAGTATATGATTTTATACTTTAAAAGTACCAAAGAAATAAATCAGTGGAAGTCAACGAAGTCTTGTTTTCATTCCCGAATATCAACTTGCACGTAGTTGAGCCTGGTACCATTGAACGAATTTTATACTTTCTTGATCGTTTA
This sequence comes from Ischnura elegans, assembly GCF_921293095.1. Classification (NCBI taxonomy): domain Eukaryota; kingdom Metazoa; phylum Arthropoda; class Insecta; order Odonata; family Coenagrionidae; genus Ischnura; species Ischnura elegans. The sequence continues at coordinate 15,398,594 of NC_060257.1, forward strand.
ACTGAAGTTTTCACGGGTTTCAAACCAGAAAAATGATATTCTCAATGCCAACGTTTCTTTGTTTCAGTTTGTCACCGTCTATAGAAAAAAAACAAGATTTTTTCCACCTCTATGTCGAGTTCACGAAGTGTACATAACAACCAACACTGATATCATTATTCACCCTTGGTTGGTGACAGCCAGGAAAGACGTGCTACTTGGCAACCGGCTAGCGTGTTGGCTTCTCATCCAGGTGATTTGATTTCAAATCAGAAGATATTTTTCGGAGATTTTCCGATTCCAGCTTCAGTGATTAGCAGAGAGTACTTTAACTTCAGATTCGCAAAGGCAGACCGTTATTAACTATTAAGGTAACCTCCGGTCGCTCACTTACTCAAAAAACAAGCTTATTCCCTGTCAATGAACTCCAGCCGAAGGTTAGTTAGATTGTATTGCTGTGCGTAGAGGTCAGTCGGAATAATGCCACAGGTGTGCGATTTCACACAAATCGAATCAAATATCTTCTGGTCATAATTTTCGGCTAGAAGTAGACAGGCAATTGCATTTTATAGCGTATTTTAACTTTCCTTCAACCGGAAATATGTTTGCTCTGAATATTATATATTCCTTTCTATCAAGGTCGCTCGTAGAAATCGAATCACATCAGATCCTAACCTTGCTACCACCGAGGGTAGCTATATGGCTAGGGGTCATTCCGAAGAAACAATTCGATGTATCACCAAAATATTTTACTGGATTAATATCAGTGACGTCATGGCAAAATTAACAGTGACGGAACGCAGTTCCCTTAGCTTTTGTTACAAAGGAAACATTACTCTGTGTATTCTTTTATCATAAGTTATTATTTACATTTTATTATATTTTTTTTAGTTTTGATTACGAAATTATATATTAGAAAATTTGAGACAGCAAAGTTGATAAAAGTGTTATTTGACCATTATACATTTTGTTAACCAGTGCTTTCCCGGGCGTTCCGGCACCGTGATACCACTGACTATGGACCACAATAGGAGTACGTACCTAAATATCTTCACACAAATAACTTCACATTCTAGAGAGGAAAGTTTTCTTGGCGGAAATGAGTTGAAAGCGTGAGGCAAATCACAGAGGCTTGCCATCTTAACATCTCCAACGAACTTCCTCTATAAAATATATATCATTTTATGAAAAATCCTCATCCCTTTGCAAAGACCCTAAGATTTATACACTCATAGGTGGAAGACAGTTGATATTGCGACACTCAAACACGGGCTCCAAAATTGATATTTCAATATTTGCGGATGATGGGCTTTGAGTAGACACAATGTATCGAATATTTAATCGTCTTGAAAGGGTAATTAATCGTGAAAATCCGAGTGTGTTGTGATAGCTTCAGTTTTGTGAAAAGAATATTTCATTCATCGTCGGAGAGTCATTTCTTTCTCAGCTCAGTAGAGACACTAAAATTGAAATAGAATTTCTCTTCTTATAATGTCATCCTTTAGTTAAATTTTTCTGGTCCCACCTTTTTGGTGCGTGAGCTCAGTGCCGAAGATGTTTTTTATCGTTTAGCCTACCCTATTCAATTCAGATCCAATGAAATCTCTTTATAGATTATTAATTTGTTTCCATGGCCAATACTCTCGAAAAATATAAAAATATTTCAACGAGTTGAAGTATACATTGGGTTGTTTAAAAATTTAGTAACTTAAAAATTGATTTTTTTAGCACTAGGCAAAAATTTTAATTGGGCAAACAAAATTCATAAGCTCAGATGATTAGGTTTGCCTTATAATAATTTATATTTATGTTTTTTATTGTTTCACAGTAAATTTTTCTAAAAAAACTGCGAAAGCTTCAGTTAACCCCAAATGGGCCACGTGACCTCTCAGAGGGCTACAAATTGGAGGAAAAGCATAATTTTTGACTCGTTGCATAGCGATACTAGCATGGTTTTCATCGGTTTGGGGGCCGATTTTACATTCATGTTCTGCTAGGCCCTAAAAGATTTGATCAACTTTTAACAAGGCAAAGATACACCGCTATGACAGCTTTGAACAAGCTGGCGGTTTTTGAAAGCTATAAAAAAGGTCAAGTCAAATGAATACTGTGATTCAAAGAAATTTCGCGCATTAATACAGGACATGTCGCCGCAATTAGCTATCGAGCATTACGCTTCCCCGCGAGGAATTTTCACCCCTTAAGATGCATAAATGTGTGCATCAAACCATCTGTATCATATCCCTAAATGTCGGTTAACATCCTTCAATGGCGATACTTGCGAACAGTTCACCTTCTCAGCTCAGCTAGGAAACGGGCCTACGCCATTTCCTCTTAATACAAGTCCTTTCCACGCAGTTAAATAGACGCAAAACTTGCTACTCAACTTCGAGAACCATTCTCTTCTCCTTCTCAAGTAACACGCAAGGATTTTTTCCAGGAAACTCCGCGAACTCGTTGTTTCCTGGAGAGAACGCTTCGAATCGCTCATGTGCGAGAGTAAATAATTAGAAGGATCTTCATACATGTGGAGAAGTAAGCGCAATAAAGACAATTTCAGCAGACAGTCAATTTCATGGAACATTTCTTTTCAAAATTAACATCGACGTAATACCCTGTGAGCTACCTAAAGTGTACTTAGGAGGGGATGAGTATACACTAAACTCTGTTCATTTTATCTCAGCGGGTGAGCTGGTGTGGATAAAGCAAGTGGAGATGAGGGGAGGGAAATTTCCTCGACATGTGACTTCGCCTTCGCCAATTGGCAAACAGTAGGCGTGGCCTCAGTGAGTCGCTCTCAGACCTACGCCGAGTGAACATCGTGAATTTGCTCGGGGAGCAGTGTTGCCAAACCTCAAGCGTTCTCTTTGTATGTGACTAAGAATCCCTTTCACCAACGCTGCCTCATTCAGTGTCGTAGCTGACAATGCCATGGGCTTCTGTGAAAGGATTATCCTCAATACCTTCCAAATGAGTGGGTATACTGTCTCGGCGCCGGGGCCAAAATACCTGTGGCCACCTATGACTCACATGGCATGGACAATGACCGCAGCAGAGAAAGCTAGGATAGAGGCCTTCGAAATGTGGTGCTACAAAAGTATGATGAAGATCAAATGGATCGACTGAGTCAGTAACGTGGAAGTCCTAAGAAGAGAAGGAGAGAAGAGAAGCTTAACAATAAGACGGAACAACCTCTTGGGCAACATCTTGAGACACGATGGCCTGATGAAGACAATCGTCGAGGGACAAGTGGAAGACAAGAACGGAAAAGGCAGACCTCGAGCATAATATATGGAACAAGTAAAGAAGTATGTGAAAGAGAAGAAATACGTAGGTGTGAAAATATTACCTGATAGGAGAATGGAGTGGAGAGCTGCGTCAAACCAATCTTAGGATCGTTAACCAGTGATGGTAATGCCACTCAAATATCAAATGGCTTCGTACTGTTTCTTTAATGCCTAAATCGAAATATTATTACTCGTCAAATACATATTTCACGCTTTAAGATTTTTAATTCAAGCGCACGAAAACGCGACGGCTAAGTATGAATGCTGGGATAATCCCGTGTGACGTCTGGCTGCTGCTGTGTTAGGCCACCCGGGTGCAAGGCTATGAACGCCGCTACGACGCAGGTTACTTGCTGCCGAATGGCAAAAGCGTAGAGTACCCTGCTAGCAGGTAGCGCTTGGCTTAAATAAGGACTACTAATATCCTATCAAACGAAGGAAACTTTCCGACCATATGCAATTTTAATAGGTGATTTTAAGGAATGTTTCCCTGAGCTCTGTACCCCATGCATGCAATGGTAATCTCAGACGGTGTACAACTCCTATCTACTCGTATAGAAACTAGGTCCCTGTGACGTCACGTGGAGTGGCATCGCATGGGCGCCTATCTCGCTTTTTTCGAATGAGGTTAAAATTAACCATTAACATTCTTCTAAACTGGGATTTATAATACCAAATAATTTGCATAAAATGAATACACTAATGGTGGGTAACGAATCGCATTCAATGTCTTTCATTTTCTTTGATGAAGGAAACTACCCTATTTCCCAAAAACTCGACCAACCGTAGCCCAACAATCCCTCACGCAACATGACCTGCTCCAACCCCTCTTTCTGTCTCCTAGATTGCTCGTAATTCAGAAGTTAACCCCCTCGCTCACAACTGTGCAGAATTACCCCTCCTGTCTATCATCAGAAGATTTCCACGGGGAAAAGAATAACCCACTACCACACCACTTCTGGTAAATGATATGACTTTTTTCACGCAAAGGTTGGATCAGAAATAAAGAGAATCTGATATTAGGCTCGCATACCCGTGGGTAGGCTTTCAGTGCCTGCATGAAATGACGTGAAACATTACACATCATGACGATTCATCCGGAAGTTAGCCTGCTCCAATCAAAAGGGTTGAGAATTCAAATTTACTAAACAAACAAGTTTCCCGTGGCAAACAAAAAGTACTCTGGTGTACGCGGCCATGTCTAATAAGTAGCTGAATCATCATTATTTCAGCGCTAATACTTCCAAAGAGAAGTAAAAAATAGCTTTCGAATTACATTTCTCTACATACCCGAATTTTATTGAAAAGTATCATCATAGACAGCAACGAAATATTTTATATTAAGAATGTTTTAAACGAAGTTAATTTTTACAATCAAGATTTTTGGAATTTTAACATACCATGGAGAAAAATAATTTTGTTACTTCATTTCCCTACATTTGAAGCATACGTTGGCAAAAAAATGATATTTAACCACCCAAACTGACGGTATAGATCCGATATTTTTTATGGCAATGGAAGCATTTTTGGGTAGCTCATAAGAGGAAAACTGATTCAACAGTAAGAACATCAAGAAGAGAATTGGGTTGGCAAAAGTGGCGTTCGTGAACTGGAAGGAGCTTCTGAGAGGATCGCTATGTAAGTTTAAAGAAAATGTTAGTGATGAGTCTGATCTGGAGTGTAGAGTTTTACGGTGTTGAAACACGGATACTTAGGAGGGAGGACGAGAGAAGACTGGAGGCATTCGAGATGTGGGTGTGGCGATGAATGGAGTAGGTAAAGTGGACGGAAAGGAGGAGGAACATCTACATCTACATCTACAAATTACCCTGCGAGCCACCTCTAGGGTGTTTGGCAGGGGGTGATCAATCACCAGCATGCAGCATGCATTTGGACTCCCACATGCACACCACACCGTCCAAGAAACGTCCCGTATAATAACAAACTATACTACTATATGCTGTTAGAAATAGAATATAGAATAGAAATTCAGAAACATGCAGTAAGTTTTACATAGGTTAGTAGGCTACACTACAAGTCATGCAATCTATTTACGCGTTCTATTGCTGCCGTTATAATCTCTTATTGATCGTGGAAAAAATGACATTCGGAATCTGTCTGTTCTGCAATGTATCTCTCTTATTTTATTTATATGATCTGATCTTCCGTAGTACGTTGGCGTCCGCAAGATATGGTTAACTTCGTCAGAAAAGACACTGCTCTTGAATTTATCTAAAAGGTTTAGTCTATTTTTCAATCTACGGTCCGACAGAGATTCCCATCCGAGTTTATCTAAGAGGTCAGTTACACTAACAAGACTATCGTAACGACCTTTCACATACGTGGCAGCTCTTCTTTGCACGCGTTCTAACTCTGTTATTAAGCCTTTTTCATGAGGGTCCCAAACACTGGCAGCGTATTCCAAATGTGGTCTAACGAGGGAAAAGTAGCTAATTTCTCTCACTTTGTCGTCGCACTTTCCTAATATTCTTTTAACAAAACCCATTTTACGATTAGCTTGACCGGTTATTTCTCGAATATGTTTATTCCACGATAGATCATTATTGAGTCTAACCCCTAGATATTTCACAGATTCAACTGCCTTTAACTGCGTGCCCCGAATGACATAGTTACGCTGTAGGGAGTTATCCTTCTTCCAGAAATTCATTACGACGCATTTTTCCAAATTTAATTCTAACTGCCAAGCATCGCACCAAGCTTGGATAGCAGCAAGGTCATTCGTTAGTTCATCGAACGACGAAGTACTGGACATGGTGGGTGAGGAGAGGCAGCTTTTAGATGATACACAGAGGAGACAGAAGGTATTAATGGAGGGAGTGCTTAATCGGAGCGGATTTTGTTCTGGGTCGAATGTTGGGTAAACGAGGGAGAGGAAGGAAAATAATAGGATACTGACATAATTAAAGGGAGTAGGCCATATAGTGAAGTGAAGAGGGAAGTGCTTAATGAAAGAAGATACTCCCAGAATGCTTCTTTAGTACTCCATTGAAACTTACCTTAATCGGTAAAATACTTACTTCCTCACAAGCACTTATTTCCTAAATTTCCATTTTCTATCCCAACGCGAAGTTTGAACACGATTTGGTGACGAAATTTGAGTACCCTCCCTGGTTACAGTAAAACGCTGTTAGAAAAGAATCCGATTTCCTCGCAGACCTATAGTGGCTCTAGAAAATTTGTTAGGATCATCTATACCTCCGAGAAAGTTTCATGCTTTTCCTCTTCTGAAGGGTTCATCAGTGAGATCCAAAAGGATAATAAACACCCTACGTCACTCCATTCTGGCAAAGATGATGGCACATATACGCGGCGCTTACCTTCTCACCTCTCATCTGTTTCCACCCATCCCAACTAGAAGGTGTCACTCACGGCGAGTGTGAAACTTACGAGTGACGGGCCCACGAAATACGAGGAAATTCAATTAAAAAACATATACATCTCATTTCCACATTCGCTTCCTTTACTCTCCTGCGTTTCTCCAGTCTGCGTTGCAAGCGATAAGGCGGTGTTAGAAGAAAATCACAAAATATTACAAAATATTACTTTTTATCTCCATTTTCAGCATCTAAATCGGTGGTGCAGCAAGGGGGTGGTGTAGCATACCCGGAAGGGGGGTGTCCGGACCCCCTCTCTCGAAATATAAAAACGCAATCACATTGGTTCGTAAAAGAGAACATAATATTGAAAAAATCATGAATTCAAAAAGATTTCTTTGGAAAATGAAGTTTTTTACGAATATGAAAAGTATTAAAATGCATTTAAAACTCTTATCTTCCGTCAACTTCACCATGCTCCACCAAATCCACATGCCAAAGGTGTCTAGTCTTTTTTGCCATCCTTACTAAATGGCCATGTTTCCGTAACATATCGTATGTACCAAGGGGCGCCGCTAAGAATCAAGGCTAGGGGGGATTATAGGCGCAATTAAAACTGGGGGGTATGGAATAATCTCCAGGTAAAGCAAGACGTGCTGCCCTCACCAGAAAATGTTTAAGATAAATGGTTCAAAATGGTGATTTTTACGGCTTTCTGAGAGATTTTTATAAGTCCTTACACTATTCTATAGGAAATATCAATACAATGTAGTAAAATGGATTAAACTTAAAAATTTCTACGAGCTCTGGGGTGGGGGGGGGTCTTAACCCCAACCCACTCCTCGCTGCGTCACTGGTATGTACCGTAACTGCTGAATAATACGAACATTTTTTCCGTCCCTAAGAGTGATAGCTCCATCAATAGAATAGCGATAAGAGTAATCTACAAAATACCCCGCCAGCCGCCTTAAAGGCGTGTGGCAGGGGGTGTTAGGTCACCAGCTATTTGTATATAAAAAGGAAATGCTCAGACGAAATAACGAATAGCATTTATTAAAGTCCTTAATTGTTTTGGGGGAAAAGCGAACTCGCATATATATCCTTTCCGCAAAAAATCTCTCTTAATTTATCACTTCTGTCGGACTGGAAATATAGTGTGGCTCTAACATTATGTTCTCCGTGTCGATCTTAAAGATATACATTCTCAATTGTTCAAGCAATCTAAGCCTAGCGCGGAGCCTCCGAGTCTCAAGCGGCTCCCAGCCCAATTCGCTCAACATCTGCGTAAGGCTGTCGGTACGCCCGTAGCAGTTTTTGACGAACCGTGCAGCCTTCCTTTGTATCTAGTTCAGTTCGCCGATTAAGTCTTTCTGCACCGGATCCCATACGCTCGCTGCATATTCAAGGTGCGGTCGGACAAGTGCGAAGTAGCACCTCTCTTTTACTTTCTCATCCGAAAATTTTCCCACGATTCGCTTGACGAATCCTATTTTTTTTCAGGGCTACACCGCAAATATTCCTTATATGTGTTCCCCACGAGAGGTTCGAGGTGATTGTAACTCACAGGTACCTTACCCCGTCTGTTGCCTTTATGTCATTACCATCCACAGCCATAAATGTGGTTAAAGTTGGACGAACTCTGCAAAAAATGTACCGACATGCATTCGCTCAGATTAAATTCTAGTCCCCAGTCTTGGCTCCACAAATAAACATTGTTTAAATCCGATGATAGAATTTCAGGGTCAGAGTGATCACTAATTCCATGATAGATCACAACGTCTTAAGCAAAGAAATGTAGTTTAGTGCTAATTCGGGGGCTGAAGTCAACTTTCGCTGTTGTGAACGTACGTTTTCTTCCTCCCTGCCGTGCGCTCAGCACTTTCGCCGCATGTGACGGTTAGGTTTCCGAAGGGTGGGCCGCAGCGAAAGAGTTAATGTATTTAATGAACAAAAGGGGTCCGATCACGCTTCCTTGTCGAACACTTGAAGTCACTTTAAGTACACCAGAGCTAATTCCGTCGAGAAGTACTTTTTGTTTAGATCAATCATAAAGTCGCGTATCCAGTTTACCACTGTATCGTGTAAGTGTGTAAGTAATAACTGATAAGTCATACCATGATTTTCTGAATCACAAGGTCATTCCCACCGTACATTTTTCCGTCGCTTATTCCGCCACTTATCGCATTCACGACTACAACTTAATTGAAAGCCAGGCGTGGAGTTACAATCGCTGTAAGTAGTTGTGCGTTCTGATTGGCTGAAATACGATACCAGCGACGGCTTCAGCAACGGAAAAAGGGACGTCACGAGGGATGGGAAAATGTATGGGATTTCCACACTTGTAACAATCGCGGAAAATGATTGCGTAAAATGGACATTTTTCCAGCATTATTAGAGCGATCACTGAAGCTAGAGTTCGGAATAGATGCAAAAATTGGTCGCATGATGCAGGCTCAGCGAATTTCCCTTCGCTAACGCAATTCCGTATAAAGTATTCCATACCTATTTAAACTCCCGAAGAAAATGGCGCAAAAAAATAATGCACCGCGAGAGAAGTGTAGTCGTTGAAACTGATAAAGTGCAGCTCATCAACAAGAACGAACTCGTTTCAGCGCTACGACTCAATAGAAGGTAGTTAACGGCGAGCTTTAACGGCTCCAAGATAACTCGTTTCCCTTCTACGCAGCGAGAAACTGTTATCGTCACTCCGATATTCCCTCCCATCTCGACACCACTGGTAGGTGCCGTTCCGAGTGCAGGCCAGTCTCGGAAATTATGCTGCCGTAAAGATAAAAACGCCTCTGGACATTGCGAACGAAATACGGGACTGAGCATTACCACTAAGCGAAGATCTGTGCCGCGATTTCGTACGCTAAGCCCACACGTGACATCTGCAAAAGAAACGACAAAAGTCTTGCGGCGTGAATCGTATTAATATCCATTTTTGGGAACTATCAAGAAAAGTGCAGGTATCTTCTTCCTCTTCAGTGTACAAACCTGGGGTTGGTTTGCAGCAGTACCTACACTTTTCCTCTCTTCTGACTGCTTTTGTTTTAATTTATTTTTAGGTATTACAACCCATATAATTCACAATCTGCCGCATGAATGAAATTCTTGGTCGTTTGCGGTGATTCTTTCCCTATATAGCTTCTTCTAATACTGTTCTAACAATGCTGTCGTCTCTTATTAGTTTTTCTCTTTGCGTTTGCATATGCCTCAGCACAGTACTACTACGGGGGTTAAAACACTTGAACATCTAAACGGGGTTCTAAAAATAGTAAAATGGCCTCAAATTATTACTTATTAAATGCTTGTACAATATTACCAGTGGGGGATCGGGTTGGTGTGGTTGCTAGAGTGTTGGCTTCCCACCCGACGGGCCCGGGTTCAAATCCCGGCAGCGGCAGAGACTTGTCAGAGACTGCCCTGCTTGAATGTTGTGTGGAGAACATTTCAAGCGCAACGCTCCGTCCGTCGGATGGGACGTTAAGCCGCGGTCCCCTTGGCACCTTTCGTTGAGAACGGGCTAATGTCTCCGCCGAATTTCTCTCCACCCTTCCTCACCTACCCTTCCCTCATGGCGCAAATGACCTCAGCTGTCGGTCGCCTCCTCCAAATACCATACCAATATTACCAGTGACGTCATGGTAAAATTAGTAGTGCCGGAAGGCACCTTCTTTAACTTTCTTTAGAAGTGTAATATTGCTCTCCGTGTTTTTATAGCAAGTAATTATATACATTTAATTACAATTTTTTTGAAATATAACTAGTAACTTCAGGCTTTACTTTGTGAAACCTCTTCATACTGGAAGTAAGGAAATAAAAATTTGTAAGGTTCACTGTTATTTAATTATGGGCACGACCCGGGTTTCGTAACTTCGTTACATCGTCAACCAAGTTACGAAACCCGGGTCGTGCCCATACTTATATAATAGTGAACCTTACAAAGTTTTATTTCCTTACTTTCACAATTTTTTTGCTTTGGTCACGAAATTATGTATATAAGAAACTTTGTGGCAACAACGTTGATAAATAGCCCGGTTAAAATAGACAGTGACCCATGCATAAGTTCCCAACAAGCTGAAAATTTACCGGAACGTTAAGAATACCACTCTCATGAAATCCCGAAAAGTCCCCATCGATCCCGAGCGTGCTAAAAATTTTATTCAAGGGCAAAGCCACAAAAATGGGTTTTTCGCAGTTTTTGGCCAAAAGGTTAGCAATATGGAAAAAAAAGTGTTCAGATTAAAGCCGTATATGAGGAAATTATCTCCAAAATTATCAGTGTCTTTCTTTCTTTAAGATATACCATTTCCGAGTAAAAGTCATTCGAAAGTTAGCTCGAGCTGTCCAATAATTTTCGGAGAGCGCAACAGTATGCTCATCACGGAGAATACAGCTCCAGCTAATTTTCGAATGGCTTTTTCTCAGAAATGATGAATCTTAGGGAAGAAATACACTAAAAATTTGTAGATAATTTTTTTATCTAAAATTTTGGTCAGAGAAATTTTTATCGCACGGTAAAAAAAATGCAAAAAAAAACGATTGCTGTGACCTTAAACCTTGAATAAAATGTTTTGCGCACACTGGATCAATGGGAACTTTTCAGGGTTTCATAAGAGTGGTATTTATAACTTTGCTGTAAATTTGCAGCTTGTTGGGAATTTGTGTAAGGGTACCCCTATTTTTTGGTCTAATGTTACCGGGCTAAAAAGTGTTATTTAACTATTACGTATTTTGTTAACCAGTGCCAAAACGGCTTTCCGTCGCGTTCCGGCACCGTGAAACCATTGATTATTACTGTTTCTGAATCCAAAAAAATCACCATTTTAAGCATGATAAATCCCAAAATTTTCGGTGGATAACTCCCATTTGCCCTGGGTTGTTTTCCATACACCCCGGAAGGGACCCGAAATCTCAGGTAAACCCCGCCTATTGCAAAATTCTGGCTACGCCAATGACTCCACAGGGATATTGTCTCCTCTTCTCGCAACCGCTTCATTCCTGATTCTCTCTCTCCGGCTGATCTTTACCGTCCTTCTCTAGATCCACATCTCCAGGGCTTCCAGCTTCATTCTCTTGTTTTCGTAAATGAGTTAAGGCGGCAAAATTCGTATTTAATCTCCAGTTTTGTTTCTCATGAGTGAAACATGGGTCGTAAGATGTTAAGTTATGTATAAAGTGTTATGTTTCATCATGTTTTAATCATCTTTTTGCAATCACGTTTCACCCCATGCAGGAAGTGAAACATGGTTCAGAAAATTATATAGTTTGTAAATATGTGTATGATATATCCCCTGCATTTTTTATGCTAATACATAGCAAGAGTTTCACATTATTTAGGAAGGTATATATGTCGTAGATCTTTCATTATTTTTAGCAAACATTTTTAATTCTTTTCCCAAGGTAAAGAATGATTCGTTTAAAGAAATAAACTTTCGTTTTGAAAAATACAAATGAAGTATTTATTCGTAGATAGTATGAGTTGGGCTTATCTAAAACTTTTGGAGTGTCATCACAGACTTATATGTATATGCCTCAGGGGTCAAAATTTGTGGTTAATATGATAAAATTACTGCTTTGCAGCATTTGTAAGACGGATGTCCTCTTAAATGTATCCCTAACCTTATCTAAAATATGCTGAAGCAGGAATACAATCCCCTTTTGCGGGATTATTGAGACAGTTACCGTTTCAAAATGTGAAATGGTAATCGGAAAATTACATTAAATACTTGTTGTGGGATCATATGCAAAGTAAGTGAGGGTGGTGACATGAAGAAGAGATTAGGGAAGGTTATAACTTGGAGCTCACCCTTTCACGGGCGGAAGTCGGTTATTCATCGTAGGAAGGGGTCGTGAATACACCGGAAGGCTCCCTGATAGGCCTTACGAGAAGAATGGAAAGTGAGAAGGGATTTTCAGTGGTGCCGCTTGGAAGAGAAAGGAGAGAAAGCAAATAAAGAGCGCATTAATACTATCCTGAAGGGTAAACGGGTTTTTAAGGATGATTGGATAGTACTAATAGTGTGGTGACGAGAGAAAGGAGCTAGGAAAGGAGATTTTAATAGCCAAAGCATCAAACCCTGTTAACAAAAGATATTTTAATGACTACGAAAAGCTGAGAAAAGGTAAAACCACGAAATCAAGATGATGAGGCTTAAACTTGCCCAGTTCATTAATATAAAGTGAAAAACGGTGTTACCGCGATCAAACATTTTTTGAAATTTTAAATTCATTGCAATATACTTTCGATCTTCAACGATTAGTATTAACTTCAGAATATATTGGTGTGAAATGTGAATTGGTCGCCATGACTACCAGGTGGATTGGTTTTTTTTTTTTTTATAAGGGGTGCAAATGGATGGACATATAAGAAAGAACTGTCGACGAGAGAAATATGCTAATTACATTTGGGTGTTACATGAGCTAATTATTATAATGATCACTATTGCCTGATAATATTCTAACAGATCTGTGGCCTATAATTACGATACCGCTAAATTACAATGATCAATATTGCCTGAAAAATTACTAATAGAGGTTTTATTCCATAAAATATCGAGTAACGCGTGTAAATTCTTTCTACTCTACATAATCATCTACAGATAAGGAAACTAGATTAATTTTACGTAATAAGAGCGGATCAAACATATCCTACTTTTGGGAAGATACTTGAATGGGTGCTTGGAATATGAAAGAAAAGGTTGATTCAATACATTTATCTCAAGTTAAATGTAACCCTAATAAAGAATAGGAGTCTTAAAGTTAGCCCGCTACTCGTTGTGCTAGGGGTAACGATTGCACACCTCAATCAGTATTTCATACCCCCTTCGCTTTAATTAATTGAGAAATTCTCGTTACTTTAAAAGATTTTCTGGAATTAATGCTATTATTAATTGACGGTATTAGTTCCGATGAACGTTGGATGGTATAAGATGGTATAAGAAGAATGATCGTAAGGTATTGGTAATGTGGTAGGAAATGTAAGGTATTAGATACAAATTTTTGGGATGCTGATGCAAGGCATTAAGCCGTTAAAATGAAGACTACTCAAATTATTACGGAAAAAATGGATGCTGTGACTTAAATATTCTAATTCTATTTATCTAGAATCAAAAGCCGAAATAAGTAGCATCAAGTCTATGAATACTGAATGCCAAATATCACTCCAATACACCTACAATTTTTACACGGCATAGTAATACAGGCTATATAAATTTAATATGTGATTTAAAAGGAGTTTTTATCAAACAATTGTGTAGTGCTAGAAGGGGACTACTCGAATGGGTTATTTTGAATAGAACAGAAAAGTTCAATGAAATAAATATCGATGGCTAAGTTCTAACAACAAGTATCTCAAATTCGACCGGTTACAGACAGGTAAATTAAATAAGGTGTAATAACATTTTAAAAAATAAAATACAAGCAAAAAACAACTCTTTGATTGCAAATGAATGCTTCTTTTTCAGTTTTATGAACTTTTGGTTTGTAATAATCAGTGTACAAGTAAAAAAATTAATCGTTTTTTGCTCTCCTGAAAATTTGCTATTTTTGAGATACGTGTTGTTAGAACTCAGCCATTGATATGTCAATTGTACAAAACTTTCACGGTACATGGTAACCAGCGATACTTTACCTGTTTCACTGGCTCGCCATACGATCCAGCAGACGAAGTGAAATGCCTTGTACCAACGACAGTTCACCTCTATCATAAAGATCAATCTTGGAGAAAATCAAACGTAACTTATGCGATGACGTTCAGGCATTCTGTCGCATCGACGCGATACATTGAGAAAAACAGCCCCACTCCAAAAAGCTCCTTGCGTTTTCACAGCTTTTAGTTTCACTTGATTAAAGCTGGACGTCAGATGGCGGTAGGGAGCACTCCGAGGCTACTGAGATTAAGTTTTCCTGGATATCACACAATTAATATCACACAATGAATACCTCTACCCATCCTTTTCCCCTATTCTGGCGTCCGTTTTAAAATTCATCAAGTACCAGGAAAGAATAATAAGATAAACAAATCATAATTTGCGCCTGAATACGATGATAGTTCATTGAAACCCGGGTCGCTCTGTAAAAAAATAAGTGGCGTAAATAATTGTGTGATATCAAGGAAAACTTTGCATTTCTTTGAAAACTTCGCAAGGATTGTTGCATTGCATGGCGGCTGATGGCGGACTTTTCAGTTGACAGAAGATTTGAGTAATATCTTGGTGGTAAATGGGTACAAGGACTTGCTTCGTCCCTGGATTATACACGGGCTATGGAGATGCAAAGGCTAAAGAGGCTCCGGAGTAAAGACTAAATGTTTGCTCAAGGCTAATGTAATATTCGGCGGTGTTCAAAGACATCATCTTCGTGTTATATTTCAATATATTCATTGTATACATTTTATTTATTTAGGCATAATTTTTCAATAATTATCTATCTGATGTGAAGGTCACTGATTAAAACTATTTAATGTTAGTATAATGCATTTTAAATCGCGAGTGATTAAAATTATTGTCCATTTTACAGAGCCATAACTTACATCTTGGCTGGCCGTATTTATCTTCTGTTGAAAGGCATCCCAACACTATACCACCACACTCAACCGATCCCTGGGAACCTCACTTTTGCCAGTGACAACTTTCCTTTTCGTCTTAGAGAATCCAAATTAAAGGAAACATTGCGTTAAATTTTTCCTCCGCAAATCAGAGCAAAGTGAAATACTTCGTGTGAAAAATCTCGAAAAAACTACGGAATATGAACCCAGGATAATGCGCCCAGCACACGCATGTACAGACAGTGTTACCCAGATGTTAAGCGCATTGGGCTGGGAGCCGCTGGAGACTCGGAGGCTGCGCGCTAGGCTTAGATTGCTCGAACAATTGAGAATGGATATCTTTAAGAGCGACATAGAGAACATTATATTTGAGCCACACTATTTCCAGGTCCGATAGAAGCGATTTGTTAAGAGAGATGTTTTGCCGAACGTATAAATATAGGAGTTCGTTTTTCCCCCGAACCATAAAGGACTTTAATAAACGCTAGTCCCAACTTCATTAGAGCACTTTTTTTTTTAGCTGTAAACGGCTGGTGTCCTAACACCCCCTGCCACACGCCTTTTAGGCGGCTTGCGGGGTATCACGTAGATGTATAAATATTATAAAACACCGTAAGTTAACATAGAATTCGTCAGTTAATAGCCTATCAAAGACTGGTGGCGCCGCGCGGCGGTCGATTCCACCAACAGTATCTCGATAAAGTGTGGAGTCTGCCATCCTTTAGCTTCTATTCTTTAGAGATTAAAGCTATATTTTTCCTGCGTTGAATGATAGGGTGGTTTCCTATTTTTTTTTTATTGCCTACAACGAAAGATTATTACTCCTGGAGTACGAATTTCACACTTTTAGATTTTCAAATGACGATATCTATTTTTCGCGATTAAAAGAAAAGTGAAAAATTTCAAGCGCGCAAAAACGCGACGGCTTAGGAGGAATGATGGGAAAAAGTCCGTGTGACGTATTTCTGGTTCCCCCTGCCGCCTTGTGAGGTGACCTTGGGGCGAGGCTTCAGCGCTGATACGACGCAGGCTGCTAGCAGGTAGCTGAGTAGGTACCCTCCTAGCTGGTAGCGCTTGGCTTAAATAAGGATTATTATTCCCCTAAAAACGAAGGAAACTTTCCGAACTTAGGTATTTTTAATGTGTGATTATTAAGAGATGTTTCCCTGAGCTCTGTGCCTCATGCATGCATTAGTAATCTCAGACGATGTAAAACTCCTTTCTACTCGTATAGAAACTACGTCCCTGTGACGTCACCTGGAGCGGAATAGCATTGGCGCCAATCTGGCCTTTTTCAAATGAGGTTAAAATTGACATTCGTCTAAACTGTGATTTCTAAAACCAAATAATTTGTATATTATGAAGACACTAATGGTGGGTAAGGAATCGCAATCATTGTATTTCGTTTTCTTTGATGAAGGAAACTACCCTATTGCCAGAACACATGCGAGAATGCGTGGACGTGAGATGACAAAATAACCCCTGTTCTAATTTCGTTCATGCATTCGCGCAATACCACGCCATTTTATAAATAAATGCAGTTCTAACCTGCGTAATTCTGAGTCCCGCATAAAATGGCCTTAAGGTGCCAAGTTAGTTGAATGAATTATGAATGAATAATCTTCATTAGAATTTAATTATTTGATGCTAAAGATAAAATTTGTTAATTAACGACCTGCGCACCGCATATTGGCCAAAATTGAGAATACTTCACTGTAATATGTAACACAGGTCACTAATATATAATTTTTGCCGTAAAGCTTAATTGTACAAAGGGTATTTTTAACGAAGTTCCATTCATCTCAATTCTTTTCTCAAATCTAGTAGTAAGTAATCTCTGGAATTTGTTACCGTCTTTTATAAAAGATTCCTCTAATCTGTCAATTTTCAAAGAAAATGTTTTGTCGTCAACAATATTTTTTGGTGTAAATTATATTTTACATCTGTAAATTACATTTATTTTTACATTTTACAATTACATTTATCTGAAGTTTTTTTTACTGTTTTTCCTGTCGTTAGATTCTGTTCGTTCCCATTATTCCTGAGGTTATTTTTGCTTCCGACGATTTTTTTTGGCTTTTTGTTGCAAATACTAATGTGACCGGTGAATGTATCATTATGGCGACGATAGCATGTGCATGCTATGAATTCATTTTTAATTTTTGTTGCCTGAGAAAAATTTGTCATACTTCGCCTTAGCTTTTATAGGGAAACACTGATCATAAATAAACGTTCAATCATTCATTCATGAGTAACAAGAAAGCGTAACCTATGCTTTGACACGCGACCATATTGCCGCACCAATGACAGGCGACATGGACACATTGGGTGCCTGTGGCGTTAGCGTAGGTAGAGATGTGGTTTCGCTAGGTGATGGAAGACCTCATAAATATATTCAATCTACGAGACGAGCCTCTGGGATGCGTTCGTCGCCCCGGGAAACGACGATTTACGGAACGCGAGCGCTGAAAACAATAGATTTACGATTTTTTCGGAGGAGCGAAGAAAAAATGACGGGGGGGAAATGATGGCCTCCACCTTATTAAATGATAGCGGGGAAGGTTCGTCGAGGTGAGAGAAACCAGATGACGACACGACCGAGTGGATGGGCTGCAGGAAAGAGGGTACTTTACGACCAAAAGCGGATGGCACAAAAGAACAGATCTTCGGGAATGATTCGGTCTTTTTATGACAGATTCACATTCTCTTGAGGAACGAGTAAGAATGAAACCTACAGAGGGTGCATTAATCTGCGTTTATTTAATCTAAATTTAATCCGTGAACTTAATGAAATACAAAGTAAAGCTGCACATTTCGTTAGAACGTGAAAGAACGAGAAAAGAATTGGTAAGATAGAAATTGGAAGCAATATAACATAGGATGGTGTGAGAAGCCAAGGGGTACAAGTGATTTTTTTCTGAACAGAGTGAGGTAAAGTTGATTGTCAGAAGAAATACACAAAAACCTGGCTGCCAAAGGATACGAGTGAGTCTCAGCTCTCTGCTGACATCGAGTGGAAAACCAAATGCACTACTAAATATGTATTCGATCTCGGTTGTTTTCTATACCTAATTTATGTACCTAACTGTGTATAGAAAAAAGAAATCACTTGTACCCCTTGGCTTCCAACCCACTCATATCTTCTGGTTTTATTCGGCCCTTGTATGACAGATTTATTTGAAGAACGAGAATGAATGAATCCGACTGCGGGTGAAATGATCCACATTTACCTGATCTAAATCTAATCCGCGAACGGAATAAAATTCACAGGAAAGCGTCGGGATTCGTCAAAAGTTGCTACGAGTGTACAAAAGGCCTGTGACTGTCTGGGCTGTGCTTTACCCTCACCACAAATACTAATAAACCTGAACCCACGTATTTGTTGTTCGTGGTGTTAAAATAAAGATGACAGATGATTTTGGGCGCGAAGAACGCGTCACACAGATGTACGACGGATTAGGCTGGGAGCCGCTAGGGACTCGAAGTCCACGCGCTAGGCTCATATTGCTTGAAATATTGAGGATATATATCTTTTGGGGCGACACGGAGAACATCATATTAGAGCCCACATATATTTCCAGGCCGAACAGAAATGACAAATTCAGAGAGATATTTGCCGAACGGATTGATATGGAAATTCTTTTTCCCCCGCACGATAAAAGACTAAATAAGTATTAGGCTGAACTTCGACAGAGCATTTACTTTTAGCGTTAAGAGCTGGTGTCTCTCTACCCCCCGCCACTTATCTATCGTAGGATACCAGGTGTTAACAAAAATAAAAAAGAAAGAATAGTAAATGCGAGTCCGATTTGGAATTTATTGAAGTCCTTATATTGTTAGGAGGAGAATGACTTCCTACACCCATACCCCCGGCAAAACATCTTTATATATACGTATATATATATATATATATATATCGATTCCGCTAGACCTAGAAATATTTTGGATATGTATTTGGTTCAATGATGTAAGGATTTCAGCTCATAACATGATCTCCAGGCAAGTAAAAATGGTAAACGATTGTTTATATTAGAATCATCCCTCATTCATTAATTTTACCCAAAGGCCGGTTTGGATGGATGGGGGTAGACCTGACCCCGAAATAAGCCAAAGGTATATGAATTTCACACACTCACGGTAAGAAGGCCAGTTCATCTCCCTTGGCACTTTGAGGATTATTTCAAGGGGCATCCGAAGATCTCATCCGGAGATGTTATCCGGCATAGCTCGATCAGCATCAAAGCGCTATACCCACTATGCTACTATGCTCGTTATTGCAAACTTAAAATCTTTATTTATCATTCACTTATTCAATATCATAAGTGAATAATCTTTTAATGAACGAAATGATACAGCTTCATGGAACCGATTATTTGGCTAGGATTACCTGCAGGAGGAGTATGTAAATCATCAAATGGAAAATAAATAATATTATTTTAAAGATAATAACAATAAAAGTAATAAACTTTCATGCGAAAATACAAATTAACTCCCCAGATCTGTCGAATGAACCGGTACCCCTCTGGTACAAGTCTTTTTTGTGGCGAAACAAAAACCAATTCACGATACCACACACCCTTCAGAACAGCCCAAAGCCACCAGACTCCGCACCAACACACACACACTCACCCCACTTCACACCCCCAATAACATCCCCCTCCCGCCCTTTTTGCCGCCACGAGCCTAACGTATTTACATCTCGGTTGAGAGCTTGTGCCGGCCCCCTTTCCTCGCCTCCAGCGCGTGAGAAATGTCCCGTGACGCAACGGGAAATGGAGCGAAGGTCGTAGAGGTGAAAGGTCGGATGGTGTGTATAGATGGGGAATTCAAAGTGCCAGGCGCATTCAAGGAGGAGCGGAAAGAATGGTGCGAAGCAGTATTTGAATGTTACTCACCAGAGTTTTCCTTTCTTTCTACTTCATTTATTTCTTCTGTACACACCCTTAGATGTTCCCGATTGGAGTCTAAACAAGTTCTACGACACGCCTATAGTGGTGAGTTGCGGGTAGTATGTAGAATTATATCAACAAATATAACTGAGTTTTTTTCTCTATGGCAGCGAGGCTTCGACTATGACAGGAGCAGAGGATTTGAACTACTTTCTACTAGATCTTTCCCACCAAAAACCAACATCCCACCTCAAATGTGGTGATATAGAAGACTTTGCTCATAAGTGGTGACTTTTTCAGTTGTGCATCAACATTATACCCAGCGAGCCACCTTTTAAGTGTTTGGCTGCATGTAATACAGTCACCACATTCATACCACATGGTTATACAAATATTACGCATAATAACAAAAGACTACTATCTCATTCATTCAAAGGCAAACCTTGCCAATGGTAAGTAATTCCTAAAGTAGATCCACGCAAGGTTAAAAGTATGGAAAAATAAAAATATACAATCAGTCTTACAAGAGAGTAATGCCATTAATTTCATGAATGGAGACACCGCTGCTATCCTTCAATATACGAGGAAAGATGAATATTTTAAATCGGTTTTGCAGTCTATATTCTTTATTTTCTTCTCAATATCGTGTCTAGTATAGTATGACGGTTAACGAGGATATTTTTCACACTGTCTGAGAAAAATGTTTCTCTCAATTAGCAAAGTAAATTTAGCCTTAATTTTTTCTACGCTGCAACTAAGATTTCCATTCAAGTAGGGGGTGATTAAGTGAGAGTGATAACGAATTAATTCATATAAAAAGCATATGATATAAACACGATAATTGTTATCTTCAGTTAAAGAAGGAATTGAATCAGAAAAAAAATCTTTACATTCAATATACTCAAAGAAATCACAACGCGCACCTTAATTTTTTTCTATATTCTCTTCCAGGTTAACAAATGGTGTCCGAGCAACTTCTGCGACACGATTATGGAGGTGAGTTGCAGGTGGTATGTTGAATAAAATCAGAATATACGTCTGCGGTATTTTGCTCTATGGCAATGAGTCTTGGACTACGATATGAGAAATGTAGGTAGGTAAATTGACACGTGAAAGCCTTTGAGGCGTGATACACTCCTCAATTAAGAGCTGAAAGTCTTTATTAGGAACATACCTAATATAAAACTGGTAACACAGAAGATATATGTACGTTAGCGCTAAAAGACTAGCAGACAGTAGCTTTGTGTGGAGAGCGAGAAGTCTCTTAACAAATCTTATAAATGATAGACAAATCATGATTATAATGTATTGTTAGAGCATAAAAGAAACTCAAGAAAAACAATTCTGATCAGCAGGCAAGAACGTAATGTAGCATGGTGAAAAACTGCTTGATGAGCATTAGTCAGTGACTTTACTTACAGGTAATGATTTTATTAACGAATTACTGATTACGCGGCATAATGTACGATATTTTGGCGGATGCTTAGGTATTGATCGGCTGTAAATATACAGAGCTTTAAGTTACAGATGCTTTTTACCAGAAGAAATGATGCGTGTTTAGCCCACTATTCTACATACATTTATCAGTATAGATAGGAATAATAAGAAAAATTTAGATGCATTAATAATTATGAATGGAACATCGGGCCCAATAATCTAGAGGTATCTAGAAAATATCCATGAAGCAGTACCGGCAGTTTATTTGTATTTGTGTCCAAGCTAAAATATTGTGCCTCATCATCCGCAGAGATGTTTTAGAAATGTCCTACGACCCACAGGGAAATGAAACTTAAAGGTGAAAGGTCAGATGTGAAGGAAATTTCATACGAGAAGGAATCTTTACGAAGCTGCAGGAAGAATTCAACGGTAATAATACCAATAGGAAAAGAATGACGATCGTAAACCGCATCATCTCAAGCAACCTAAAGATGAAAATTGAGTTATCATGCACGTGTAGATGCAGAAAGTCTTTTTTACATCTTATAGTCAATGTTAACTCCGCGCATGCGAAAAACACATCGGGTCGAAGGTCAAACATTGCAAGGTCATGTAAGAGTGCTCAATATATAGTGACAAATAGAATATGGAGAATGTAATATGCAGAAAGTAGATGCAGAAGAAGCAGAAAGAAGAAGACCACTTCATATTTATAAATATTTTCTTTGTCTATAATTTCATTTTTTCAATCGTTAATTTTTATGACAGATATACTGATGCAAATTATTTAAACGGGATTTTATAGATATACTAGCAAAAATAATCCCAACATTTTATATTCAGCTATGAATACTATCAAAATAAATGAGATATATAAAAGGCAGAGAACCTTTGGATAAGCCAAATGTGCCTCCGAAGGACTCAGAATGTAAAGGAAATTATGACCTGCTTCCATAAATTTGTTGCCTCACTCAAAGTAAAAATATTTGCAATACTGGTAAATGCTGTTGAACTTATTATTTTATCATGCTTTTAAAACAGTAATACAATTCTTCTTCTTGCAAAAAAATACTTTGAGATCCCATATTTTCAACCTATGATGCATCATTTCGCTTCTTCACGGAAAATTTGGTAATGGAAAAGGAATAAATATTAAAAAGAAGAATAAAAAAGCTTTAAACTTAATTGGTGATGGCATAATATGTGGAAACCGTGGTCGTAATAATGTATTGCAGTGCGTTAAAATGTGTGCAAGTGAATGTCGTAACTTTGTCGTCATGCGTAAGAAATGAAAACTTCACTTTTTCGCCAAATAAATAATTCATAGGTCTATTTCATGTGAAATAACTGAGTATTTCTTTCCCACGTTAATAATTTAGTTCAGTTTCACGATGTGTAGTACGGTCACTCACGCCATAAAATATTCATAACTATTTAAGCGGGATGCAGATGCGCATGTAGATAGGACATATCTACACCTCGGCTGAAAGGTTATAGCCACTCATTCGAGTAAAATGTTGTTATGACGCAATGGGAAATGTAGTAAAGGAGGCGAAAGGTCGGAGAGTAAAGGGCTTACCAAGGACACGAATGTGACGCAAAAAGTATGCATGAATAGTGAGAATTGAATTTTTGTTGGAGGGAGAGTTTTGTTTACATTGTGTGGGTGGGCAACACAGAGTGACAAGGGATGGTACCCAAGTCCCACCACCAGATCGCGTTCAAATCCGCAGTGTGAAAGAAAATTAAATTTTAAGAGGTAATCGTCTTTATTCAAGCGACCAATGGTCCTTAGTTTTTAATGATTAAATAATTCCTGAAGCAAAGGTCATACATAGGTAATGCAAAAATTTGTTTGCCAACGTTTCCGTTTATTTTAAAACCTTCATCAGGCCTTCAATATGTTCTAAGGTTCCTCTTGTATTCCTGCTTAAATTTTCCATTCTCAAAGTTAAAAAAAATGAAGGAAAATTAATCATCACTTTCATGTCACCGTCATCTCATTCTACAATAAAGATGTGCAAGGAGAAGAATCCGAGGAAGTAGCTGTATAAAAACATCAAATCATTACCCATTTTAAATACAAGCAAACAAACAATACAAACAAAAACCAATATAACGAACGAAATTGAATAAAAGTCAAATAAAATAAATATAAATGAAATAATAACAACATAAATTTGAACCAGGCACGACTTTACATTCTTATTCCTATTCATATGGGAAAATATCTCTCATTTTAAGCGTTCAGGCTTTTCACACACCGTCGTATTATAGCGGATGATATCACGAGAGGAAGATAAAAGATATGTAACAGAGAACACAATCCATTCTTTGTAAGAACTATCAGGAATAGTAGCAGAAAGGCCATAAATGTAATTATTCGCTGCACTCTCTTGGTCTACCAAATGTATTTTTTTTCCTTTTCTGGTTTTGGCTTATTATTCTTTGTTTTCCTCTTCGGCATATAACTGTTTCAATGCAAATGCATGCATATGCATTCACTAAATTATTTTGTATTTTTGCCATGCCAAGTGCCATGCATGAGAGTTCGCACCGCTTGCTGGCATGTATAAGTGCTACGGCCTATTTGCCGATAATTACGAAGACGTTACAATTTGGTGTACACTCACCCGCTGCCAAACACCATCGAGGTGCCTCCTAGGGTATCATGTAGATGTAAACGTAATTTACGGAAAGAAGTGTTTCATGGAGATTACTGATTGCTGAAATAGTCTTTCTCGGTCTCACTTCTTAACTTACAACAATATCCTTTAAATTTTTTCCTATTGTATCCGAGCGACTTGAATAATTCTCTTCAGAAGAAAAAGAGTTGGCGGAGTTTGCGGGAAAAAAGTTACGTTCCGCTTGATAATGAAAATAGAATACAATCAGCCCTTGCCAAACACCCATGACGTGGCTCGCAGGGTATGATGTGAATTAAAAGAAAATTGGATACACGTTGCAGTTTTAGGATATTCTCCCTTTCACTTTTAAATGTAGAATCATAATATCTGGAGGGGGTATATAATTTGAAGGGCTAATACTATGTTGCCGTAATGGTGAAGTCAACTTTGGATCAGAGAACTTTTGTGCGATCGCTTGCACAGAGTACCTAGTATTAGACGGCGCAGTATCCGACAAGAATGGAGTCACTTCTGGCATTCCTCAGGGTAACGTACTAGGCCCACTCCTCTTCATTCTCTGCATCAACAATATTGTTGAAATCTCGAAGTTGACAGTAATCTTCGATTTTTTTACGGTTTACAGATAAATCCGTTGCAGTAAATATGGGGCTGAACTAACGAACGACCTTACTAAAATCCAAGCATGGTGCAATGCATGACAGCTAGAGTTAAATTTGTAAAAATGTGCAGTAATTAATTTCCGGGATAAAGGTAACTCTCCACAACAGAGCTATTTTATTTGTAAAATTACACATTGCAATATTTTACTTTGTATTTTATTTTATCACCACGTGTTTCGTTGTAACAAACAACATTATCAAGTGCAAGATTCATATCCAACATCCATCCATAATTCCCACAATGATCAATTTCTCCATGCCTCAAGGGAGATGGTAACATTTTCACCAAAAGACACCAATCAATCATTAAAATCAGCAGAATACATTACTAGGCGACTTATATAAAAAAATAAAGTTTACTTGCCATTCTAGTTTTATTGAAAAACAATCCTTATCAAAGCACACTTCCAGCTGACGTTGCATAGGTCCAACTGCCACAATCCACATTGTCTTATAGTGAACCAGCTAAAGGTATGGTATGCATATTTCCAAGTAGAACTTTCAGCTTTCAGCGTATTAAATTATAATCGCTGCATCCGGATTCCAGACATCGTGGCTGGGGGTCGCGGAGTTTCTTCCACACTGTTAGATGGCAGGAAAATACCTATATGTAGAGAATAGATAAGTGAAGTAGACATGAAACAAATGCTGATTCATGGCAATAGTTCTGGATTCAAACCAAAAATATGTTCACAAGTTAACGGCTAATTGGTTAGTAATGCTTGGTCCCTATCTTATGGCCTCATCAAGACTAATTCCAGCCCTGCATTCATATATAGGATAAGGTACAATCCATTTTACACTTGGATTCTAAGAGATATGATGTAATTGTTTTTTTAGTACATGCGTCAAGGAGAGAAAACCCGGTCAAGCGGGATTGGCGCATCATATGACCTTAGTACCATGCTTACAGCAGAAAGCAAAATGTTACCGAGGACACTATTCTCCGTTTAGTTAAGGTTATACATCACATCTTATAAAAAAATTAATTCAATTTACATAACTGGCTCTTTAACGCTCAATTATTAAGATATTTTTTATTGCTTTTAAATCATATCTTTTTCAATTTAACTATAATCTGCATCAATGCTCACAAAATCATGAAAGTTCTGCAAATGCAATTTCATATTATTCGTTAAAAATATAAAATTATATTTTCTGCGTCAAATTTATTGTCAAAACCGTAACCACTTTCAATTATCTGCTAAAATTTTCAACATATAAACCAATTAATGCAAATATCGTCTTTCCTTCAAGAAGAAACTTAGACTCCGAAAATATTATGACACTCTCGCATAGATTTGCTGTAAGAGATGAGACCGTGTTGCAGTTAAAAATAAATTTGTGCGTGCATACGCGTTGAGTGGTTTGCGAGAAATGAAATTCAAAGACTCAGAAGAGAACAGCCTTTAATATCCTTTGACTTCGCCCATACACGTCCGTCCTACACCGTCGTCAACGTTCAACTCCCCACTTCCCCGAAAACAACGTGGCGCCTTGCGCAACAAAACAAATGAAATGCAGCATGTAAAATTATGTTCCCACATACATATAAATGGAAAAAATATGTAAGTATTTAAAATTAGTCCACAAAATTCACTCAATATTTTTACGAAATACACAAAAATCATCAACTTCATCCAGTCCACCTTAGTCCAAAGATCTCTTATTAAACATGTCTCAGTCATCTGAGTATCATCTCAGTATCATGCAACAGCACCTTCTTCAATAAGGCCGTATGTATCACCATGATGCATAGAGTCCTCGAATCCCATCTAATATAGGCAGGACTGGCAGGCACAAAAAACAGTAATTCGTAGAACTAGGAGATATTATAAAAACTATAATTTCGGCTATCGTTCACCGAACTTAACAAAAACATTTATATGACAAGGATCATAACTGGGGCAACATGAAAAAAGGTGCAATTTAACTCCCTCCGTTTAATAAAAGCCCGATATTTTTCATGCGAGCTCGCTGGCAGCTAGTTGAAAGCCACATATTGGATATTGGATATGAATTCACTGTCCACTTTTAATATAAATTGCTACTTGTCCGAAGCTTTACGTCAATGACGAGAAACATATCGTCCAATACTCGGTGCGTCGCTCAGTGGGCTGAATACGAAAAAAGCCGGGCGAAACCTCAAAAATATTTTTTAGATAGAATGCTGAAACTTTTCATCAACATTTTCAAACAAGTTATGCCTAATCTGCCTGATTTATTTTTCCAATGTTCACACGATAAACTGCATATTAGGTAATAGCTGCATGAAATCCTGCGAAAAAGGTCCATCCTTGTTTAATTCTGAAAATTACTAACTTCAGCCGCTTGTAGTAGTTTAATGAATTGTTTTGAGGCGAAACTATCGCACCGTTTAATGTACAGTTCTTTCTCGTCTATTTGTGTTTTTTTCAAATATTTCAATTTTGCATTAGTCATAGATACATTAAACATGGCGGAGCCTGATTTCAGCTATTATTTTAATGCCATCATCGTCAAAATTCAACAAATCTAATATTGGTATGACGCAGCTTTCCATTCCTCTCTCCCATCTGCTATATTTTTCATAGCGGCGTATTTCTTCTCTTTCGCATCCTTGATGACCTATCCCATCTCACACATGCGGGGCCATCCCGTGCCCTTCTTCCCTGTAACCAGTCCTTCTTATATAGTTTTCATCGGGCCATCATGCCTTATAAAGTGGCAACTAAGTCGTCACGTCTTCTCCTTGAGGTCTTTTAAGCTTTTTTTCCTATTCAAGTGCTATTATCAAAATCCTCTTTTTTACTGCATATTTTAATCTGATACTAGAGAGAGACAAATATGGAGAGGACAAAGACTTCATTAAGTCATTCTCTGTGTCGCCTACAATTACTATTTATTACGCATACCTTAAGAAATAAAAATGGTAATGGCATTTTGAAGGTAGCCTGAGAGGGAACGGTGGAAGGGATAAGAATAAAGGGAAGGGGGAGACTTAAGGTCTTTAAAAACAGTCTCAAACAATGAACGTATATAATCAAGTATTCCATTCCTTATGTCGCCTCTGATTTATAAAATGAAAATGCAACAATTACTTCTTGATTGTCGTCGGAGTTTTCCGATTGTTCGTCACACTACTGTGTGTATTAGACTATCCTTATAGTCACAATCGTAGTGATAATATATCGTCGTGAACATACTTTCCTATTATTATTGCGACCGGTCCACTATCGTAAGATTTCCAATGGCTGTAACAATATTAATTACCAATAGAAGTGCAGGGGAATAGATATTTTACTCTTGTAAAATGCCATTTTTGGCTAAGCTAGTTACACAGCGGAAATCAGTGGTGATTGACAGTAATTTTTTCCTTGGAAAAAGATATTCGAGGTATATTTTCACGAAGCCTTTCCATAATGATAGAAAAAAAGGTTAACTGTGTTCGTTTGAGATAGTTTATTTTGACGTAACAACGATCATGACCAATAATTTCCCCAAATAGTTAGCATTGACTCTTATGGGATCATCAATGTTTTGGTCAAAGTTGCGCTGCGCTCAACGGCATGATAGCCGGAGACAGGAGGGAGTGGAGACGGTATTGGCGCGAAGGACCTACCGATGGGCAGAACACCACACGAAAAATTAAATAATTCCTCCGACTTACACCATATTAGCGCGACGCAATACGCACTAAGTTAAATACATAAAAGAGAGGAGTGAGCGTCGATAAAAATATTGTTACATCCCGACTTCATTTTTCAATCGATTAAGTTCTCACACCCTTTTTTTATGCATGTCTATTCTTTTGGCCGATTCCATTTCCGGTCTATGCATTCTCTTCGTCCGTCTTATTCACCTTTTTCGCGCGAGTCTCTGGAACTTTCCTTTATACCTGTACGGTGCTGATAGTGGGGAATGCATTCTTGATAGACGGTGCGTGTGCGCTTTTCTGAA
Source organism: Ischnura elegans (assembly GCF_921293095.1). Taxonomy (NCBI): domain Eukaryota; kingdom Metazoa; phylum Arthropoda; class Insecta; order Odonata; family Coenagrionidae; genus Ischnura; species Ischnura elegans. The sequence continues at coordinate 15,427,318 of NC_060257.1, forward strand.
AGGAAAGCCACGATGGTTTTCTATGCTGATTTTGCTTAAAAAGGGGAACGCATTTTTGATTGCCAGAACGTTTGTACTTCTCAGAAAATAATGGCGCACCAGTGAAAAGTTCTAGAACGCAAGGAGGGGAGGGTGGGTGGTCGGATGCCGCGATGCCTTAAAAAACTGCACGCATCATTCACTCGAGGTCATTTCGTCAAGAGTCGGGGCCCACAGGGCCGTGGAAGGGAAGCTCTACGATTGCCCCAGAGTAACCGAGGGAGGAAATCACTCTTGTTCAGCAACCAACTGTCTCAAAATACACTTCTTGCGGCACACTCCGTATCTTTCATTTCTCACCGATACTGTCCCTCCAAGAGGACCGCCTTCTCAGTCCGCAATCCCTCAGCGTCAGTCAAGAGTAGTCTGAGTCACCCATTGTCCAGCTGTCCACGAAAGGACACGACAATATAACAACGAAAGCGGTAGTGAATGCTCGGACATTTATTTAACAGACTACTTTCAGCGAGAGATAGCATACCACATGATATAATGAGGAAACTTGTAGATCTTTCATGATATTCCACAGATATAGCGCATCATATGATTAAAAGCTGATGTTTTGTGGAACCACGGGTGACAAGGGTCATGCGGAATAACATGGAAAGTAAAAGTGGGTTTTCTGAAGATAGCAAATTCATGTTTGTCCTTCGAAGTAGATATACTTAAGTCAAGAAAAATTATAAATTCCACCTGGTTCCGTCCCCATTTTAAAAGAGTTAAGAGTTTTGTTAGCAGAAGAAACAAATTTAAAAAGTAAGGTTATTAACATTTAGCATAATAATAGGAAATATTTATCGTGCTTTCATTTATTAAAAAATGTGGCAAAACCCATTCTATTAAAACATCATTTTTTACTAAGATATAAGTTCTAACTTTGTCACAGTTATGTTTCTGCACTGTTGGAGGAAAGACTGAAACTTTAAATCCATCTTCTCGAGATTTCTCACCTTCATCTTTCCCCCGTGACCTCTCGCGCTGCATATATAAAAAGGTACAAGCGAGAATGATTTCTGCACCCGCATCGTATCACATCATTCTTTCGCTCTCTGTCTTCGCCCTGCGGCCAGATATGAGAGAAACCCTCTTTTCGCAAGGTGTCAAAGTTTGCCGCCGAGATAGAAAAGGAGAGAGAAAAGAGAAATTGATTCGGTGGAGGCGTGGAGAGGGTGTAGAAAAAAAAGTGAAAAACGAGTCATTCTTTCGGGAGAGGCGAGAGAAGAAGAAAGTGAAGCTACGAAAGCAAAGGACGACCTAGGTATAAGGTCACAGTCGCATTGAAGTCGCTTTGAGGTGTAGAGTCCCTGAGAGAAATAATACCTAACGAAATGAGAGTTGCTTATTCATTCTGAGGGTGAAAAAAACATGAGATTTTCAGACACATTGACGGCTACTAACTAACGCAAGTTTCAACTATTTTATTATTATTATAAATACATAATTTGTTACAAGTTGACGATGAAGTCGGGTGGTAACATAAAGTTAGGAAGTACCTTAAGAGAAAAATATAAAATGCAAAAAAGTTTTTAAAAAAGGCCTCAAAACACCATTTTTTACACAATACATGTCCCCATGTACATAGCACCAAATCAGCAGAAAATAATACATGTCTACATTTACATGCCCTCAAAATCCATTTTTACACAATAATATACGAAGGCCAAAGGACGACCTATAAGGACACAGTCGCATTGAAGTCGCTTTGAGGCGTAGAGTCCCGGAGAGAAATAATACCTAACGAAATGAGAGTTGCTTATTCATTCACTGAGGGTGAAAAAAAACAATGAGATTTTTAGACACATTGAAGGCTACTAACTAACGCAAGTTTCAACTATTGTTTTAATTCTGATGTTTTAAATCTCTGTCTAAATCTGCACTAAATATAATAATAATAATTTCGTTTATTTTCGTGGGCACTGAGGCCCATGAGAAAAAAAATGGACAGCTTTTTACATTTTCAGCAACGATAGATATATAAAAGAAAAGAAGAATATAAATAGAATTACAGACAAATGCAACCAGTGCAGATTGCTAAGAGCATGAAAAAGATTCAGCAAAACAATATTTTCAGAAAAAAAATCGCACTTTGATATAACAGACTAATTAAAAGAATCTATGGTGATAATTCGTTATGCTAATAGTGTCAAACAAACAATTTTTTTTCAAAAATAAACCAAAACATTAGGTTAAAACTGTGATTTAGCACATTTCTAAACTTAGTTTACCATTTATTCACATGTGTATCAATCAATATAACAATAATAATAATAGTAATTAGGCTAAAAATGAATACAAACACGAGGAATTCGACTTGAAGTTAAAGGGGCATTTTTCAGAAACTCATTTGTTTAAATTAATTGATTTTTGTAATGCTTCTTATATGGGCAGGGAGAGAGTTCCATATTCGTGAGGCGGTTACCATGAACGATTGGTTCATATAAGGCGTGTGATGTTTTAGGATTTGGAGGTCAATGGTATGATTTCGGGTGGGTATATTATGTTTTTCAGTTTTTCTTACTAATTTCTAGTACAGGTATGGCGGGTAACCGGTCGTTAAGACACTAAAGGGTAAAGTTATTATTAGAGGAGCGCGATCTTAAGGCTCAATAATATATAAATTGAGAATAAAATGCTGAATTGGCTCATTATTGTGGAGAACTATTTCAAAAAAGAGCACAAAATTAAATGTAATAATACCCTTCTTCTATGGATAAACGTCACAGCCCTTTGTTGAAAACGTATCTTTACAATAACATGTATGGTAAAAGGCTGCTGAAGTATGTTTGCCCAATACCGTCAACTGAATGCCAAAGGCTCTATGTTATCTAAAATCTTTGGCCGACATTAAAAGAAAAGTGAAGGTATGGTTAATAAGTGAACCTGTAAACTTGTTATTTCCTTAATTTAATCTGAAATCTACAAATTATATTCAATTCTCATATTTTAATGTCAAAGCTCCTAAAACTTTATGTGCCATGTTATTGTTTTTTTTGTTTATGAAGTTGTAACTTGTAGTGTAATATAAATTTTATGCTTTCAATTTTGCCACTATGTAGGATAAATGGAACCTTCTGAAAAGCGATATGGCTCAGAAGTACCAAATTTGTACAAGTTAATAAAGGCAATCTTATATTAAATTCATTTTAAAAAATAAATAAAAATGACAAACATAGTTGATTTCCATGTATTCAACTATTAATGTTTTTTTTCTTATAAGGACGAAAGTCAATATCTTTATGTTTTCCCTACTTTTGTTAACATGTTATTACACTTGGTAATTGTAACTTTGCTCACTTATACTTTTGTTTGCTAGCACTTAAAAGCGTACTTTTATGTTACTTTTGACTTCTTGCATTAAATTTCAGGAGTAACTTGACGATGTATTGAATTTCAGGTATTTAATGCGTGACTAATGTATGTATTTTTACTGTGAGTTAAGTTATAATCTTACAATAGACGTTTGATGAGCAGTTCGAGGAGAGAAAGAAAAACACAATAATGAGTTTTCCTGGATATTACAAAATTACTTCTACCACTTATTTTTTACAGAGCCCGAATTTTAAAATATTCATTTTAAAATCGCTCCTATGGCAGTTGCATATTAAGTGTTTAGCAAAGTTACTTTTTTATCTTTGTTATATTTCTAAGCACTTAAATATTCTTTCTTCCTGATTTAAAAACTTCTTCCTGTCTGTCCCACGCATACACCATTACAACCGCTGCATTTCAATGAATGTACTCCACATCTACCCAGGAAAACTTATAATGGAATATCACAAAGTAAATCAAGAGTTAGTGAATTTTGTTCATAATAATGAGACATAATATCGAAAAGAGAGCTGTTTAGTCATTCACTGAGAATGAAAAAATCGTGATTTTGTGAAAGAATGTATGGGGAACATCAATCATAACTTTACTTTTGTGAACGATACATCAAATGCTTAACTGGTTCCGATACTTCACGATGCGGACAATGAATAAAAAAATTAAATCAGAGGAGTGAGATAACTAATTATCGTAAATTTCAGCAAAATTTAAAAAATTTCAAAACGATATTTTTTATCGATTATTTAACATTTTAAGCCCTAATCTCTATTGCTTATATGCAAGATACAGTCACGAAAAAAATTTCTTCTTTTTTAAGCATATGTTTGTTTTTACTCCGAAGGAAGATTCAAGCATGAAATATTAGTGGGATCGAAAAATTGTAGTTATCAGTAAAGCACAGAGGAATAAGCATCCATAAGAACCTCCCTTACGACCCAAGTTCGCATCTTATCTAAAATGGTAAAATTCCTCATCCTATTTCCATCTTTTACTACTTTTCACATTTATTTTCGTTGCCTTAATGCAGTTTTTAAACAACACGATGGAGAGGTTCGTACAATGAAATGAGAAACGGGAAAAAAATAATTTAATTGAAGAGGTTTTTGCCATTATAATGAAAATTTTGATGTTAATGAAAACGTATCATTCCATTTTGCATTGAAGTGTCATTATCAGGAACAGTGACGTAGTTAATAATTACGTGGATACTCTCCGAAATTAATTATATCAAGCGAAAAATTGACGCAAAATCAATTTAATTATTAATCAACAAACGCACCAATTTCATCCCGTTTCTATTTCAATGTAAGTATTTAATTTAAATTGAATTGTAAATGTTTTACACATCACTGAATGACGAATACAAATAGAAATAAATTAGCACTTAATTAATTGTAATTTTATTACAAATATGCAAACATTAATTGTATGACGGTGCAAATTTTTCAGTTTTCATCGAGATACTACCTTCCATTTCGTTGAAAAAGTATACTTATAAAGACACTTCTTCCTCATTCACCATTTAAAAACCATGCCTCCGTGAAGGCAATAACTGGTGTAAATTAGCAAACCGTATTTGTCCACGAAGAACACCATTTGATAACTCAAATATTTATGAGCTTGTAAAGCTGGTAAATGCAACAAGGTAATTAAAATACCACTAAGTTTACAACAGAGAAAAACCGAAACGGGCAACATATTTGGAAATGCCCAAATTGGCGGGTACCATTTGTCATATTAAAATTAGTAAAAAAAAAGCGAAAGGATTTGCAATAAATTCCTTAGCCATAAAGTGATTAATTTATCAGTGTGTCCAAAAATCGCTATTGAGTTAGTAATAAACAAAATCAGCACCCACGATTAATTTTCCGAACGATGAAAAGTTATTGTTTTACATTTTAGTGCATATTTACTATAATTGAAGAACGTGCTTTTTTATTGTTTTTATTTAGGTGAAGTTCGTTGTTAAACCGCATACATACAGAGGAAGCGGAATACTGCATTAACAGAAGCAAGGATTTTCCTCGATTTTTCGCAATGTGCGTGGATTTTGATTTGCAAAATAAGGTGCGAGACGACTCTCCGGATTTTCTTCGCGAGTACTTTTCCTGGACGATTGAGAATATAATTTGTGTTAATTTGATTTGTGAAGTAATAATACTCGATTTTCTTCGTGAGCGCTTTTCCTGGACGTGTGTTTTTAAAGTGTGTTCAATTGATTTTTTAGATTAAAAGTGAAAGTTGTAACATACATGTTTGTAAAATTACGGTACCCTCGCCCTCACAGTATTGAAAACTTTGATGCACTGGCATTAATATTGATCTTTTGCAACCGAGATATTCTGAATGAAAATATAATGCATTATCTTATTGGTGGCTTCCCAAAGAATAGCATGTAGATTTCGAAGAAGTCGACGTTATGAAAGATTTCTTCCCGAGTGAAGGGAAGGACGAGGTCCCCTTTAAAATCGCCTCATACCTCGTCCTCTTCTTCCTCCTCTCCTGGGCAGCTCACCCCCCTCGGGAATAGCGGATAGGACGAAAAAATAGCACCCATTCTCTAGCTGCGAGGGGTCACCCTTCTCTTCCAACAACCCCTTGCCTAAGGCAACCCCTTCCCCTCCCCTTTGGCCCTTAAAGGTTCTCCTATCTTCGCTGCGGTCCTCAGATAATGCCGTGTGGAGAGGACGCTGAGCTGACTCCATCTTATTCTCTATCCTCACACAATCCAAGCCTCGCACCAATCTTACCAAGATCATGCGCAGATATTTATTTTGTATATTTCCATGGCATTGCCCACCTTTCTCCTCCTCACTAACCCCTTCACGTTAGTAAAAATCCGGCGACAAAAATCTCTGCGCGTTTGAATACGCAAAGAAACGAAATATACATTTACAAATTTTCACCGTGAGGTAAATCGTCTATATTCATGTTTATCATGAAAAGATTTTCACCATGTAATTACTGCACAGATATCACCTTCAATACGAAAATAAAAGACAGAATTATTAAAAATGTTATCATCATTAACAAGTATTTGGAAAAATGTAATCATTCAATTTATTTTAAAATTAAAACTGTTACAACAATAAAATAAAATACTTTAATTTGGTAGGTGACCTCTAAGGCCAACGCTGATTGGTGTCTTGGAGTGTAGGTATTGAAGCATTTAAATGGATTTTTTTCCAAAACTTCAGTTTATATTGATACCTTCATCAGGGCTTTAATATGTGCAAAGGGTCCTCTTGGATTAATTTTTAAATATTCCATATTTCGGTGCTCTAAAAGATAAGAACTGCATCTACATACTACCCCACAAGTCGCCTAAAAGGCGTGCGGCATGGGGCGTTAATAAACCAGCCGTTTACACATAAAAAGGAAAAGCGAAACTAAAATTAGCATAAATTAAAGTCAAAATTCACCAACTCATGACTAACGTTATGGTATTCCATTATAAGTTTTCTTGGATATTACACAATTATTTATGCCACAAATTTTTTAGAGGGCAGTTAGAAATTTTCAAAATTATTGAAAGTCGGGATAGTACTCTTCTCAATGAATATCTTTACCCATCCATTTCCCCTACTCGGGCGTCCGTTTTAAAATTCATCAAGTAACTAGGTGACAATAATAAGATTAACAAATCATAATTTGCGCATGAAGATGATGATAATCCATCGAAACCCGAGTCACGCCCAGTAAAAAATAAGTGGTATAAGTAATTGTGCAATGTCTAAGAAAACATAAATTAAAGTCCTTTATGATTCGCGGGAAAAAGGAATTAGCATATCTATCCTTTCGGCAAAATATCTCTCTTAATTTATCGCTTCTTTCGGACCTGGAAATATAGTGGGGCTCTAATATTATGTTCTCCGTGTCGCTCTTAAAGATATCCATTCTCAATTGTTCAAGCAATCTAAGCCTAGCGCGCAGCCTCCGAGTCTCCAGCGGCTTCCAGCCTAATTCGCTTAACATCTGCGTAACGTTGTCTATACTTCCTTAGCAGTTTTTCACGAGCCGCGTAGCCTTCTTTTGTATTTTATTCAGTTCACAGATTAAGGTTTCTGCGCCGGATATCTTGTGCTCGCTGCATATTCAAGGTGTGGCCAGGCGAGTACGAAATTCTCTTTTACAATATATTTCTCTTAATTTATCACTTACGTCGGATACGGAAATATAATTGGGCTCTAATACGGTGTTCTCCGTGTCGTTCTTAAAAATATCTATTCTCAATTCCTCAAGCAATCTAAGCCTAGCGCGCAGCCTCCGAGTCTCCAGCGGCTCCCAGCCTAATTCGCTTAACATCAGCGTAACGCTGACTGTACGCCCGTAGCAGTTTTTGACGAACCGCGCAGCCTTCCTTTGTATTTTGTTCAGTTCGCGGATTAAGTCTTTCTGCGCCGGATCCCATACGCTCGCTGCATATTCAGGGTGCGGTCGACGAGTGTGAAATAGCACCTTTCTTTTACATTCTCATCCGAAAATTTTCCCACAGTAAGTTTTACGAATCCTAATTTCTTCAGGGCTATTCCCAAATATTTCGTGTGCGTTCCCCACGAGAGAAACGAGATTATCGTAACTCCTAGGTACTTCACTTCGTCTGATGCATTTATGTTAATACCATCGCTTCTGTCGGACCGGGAAATATAGTGGGACTCAAATATAATGATCTCCGTGTCGCTCTTAAAGATATCCATTCTCAAATTTTCAGGCAATATAAGCCTAGGGCGCAGCCTCTGGGTCTTCAGCGGCTCCCAGCCCAATTCGCTTAACATCTGGGTAATGCGTGGTCATCAACCACCGATTGGATTAGGTTCACGAAATTCCCCTTTAGAGTCCCTAACTGGAAAAGCAATACAAATTTTTTCTGAGAATTTCAGCTGTGATTAGGGCTGTTAAGCTAAATTTTTATTCAAAGTGACGTAATCTCTTTAAGTCGTATCGTTTCAATAACATACCCAGCGATTTCAAACACTTCAGTGCAAATGCTGAGAAGAAATGGATCGCATTGCACTTATCGCCTCCCTGCAGACATTTTAGAAAACAGAATTAGAATTTCTCGAAAGTGGCAGCTTGACGGAACTATCTTAGGACGGACTTCAAATTTCATTGGTAATTCCACGTCTTTTCTTATTTCACGGCTTACATAAAAAAATACGGATGAAATACCAAGCTTAAGTATACTCTAAGCTAATTTTTTCTACGTACTTGACATACATTGGCCTCATTGACCTACAGATACTGAAACCTCACACGAAGTAATCTCTGCGTTTTATATTGTGTTACTTTTTCCAATAAACCGGCCTAAAATTTGAAGATATTTCAACGCAAGTTGTACAACTACGTGATAGACTATAGATAGCTATGTAGTGGATGGTGAAAATACCTTTTCCTCTAATTACAGAAAACACTACCAATAAAAGAGAAAATCTTTTATAACACAATTATGAACCTTGCTATTCATTCGTCCTCGTAGCTCTTTTTTCCCGCTTAACGAGAAATCCGTTTCACTGGGTCACTTACATTTCTATTCTTGATGCAGTTACGGTTCTTATAAATAGACAGAAATTTGAAAAATTAATAATTATCTCAGCCCTTTTCGTACCAAAAAGAATAGCCACATAATGACTATAGAGGATAGACAATATTTTATAGATCAATTTACGTTTTCCTTACCTCGATATGAAAACTGAATAACATATATCCATCACATAGCCTACGCACAAACAGTATCAATTGGGTAATAGCCAGTTTTAAACAAAACTTATATTACGTGCTCTAGTTGAAAAGGTTGGGAAGTAGAAAAGTTATTGTTCTACCACTAGGGTAGCGTACACAACGGAATAAGAACAAAAAAAATTCCTTTGCCGTAAAGGAGAAAAATGGAGCAGTTATGATGTTTCGTTTCATTTTAAAACGGGGAATGGTAATCCCGTTTTCACAACTATCAAATAACCATTACACTCAAACGAAGTCTTCCTCATCGGTAAGAAAACGTCAGTGAAAGTACTAATATGGAGTGATTCTAATTCGGTGAATTATTTGCGTCCAATCTTTTCGGGATTTTTAACCGGTTCATTTCGTTACATATCACAAACGTTTCAGCAGACGACTCGGCCATCGTCTTCAGGCTGAATTAATAACTTTCATTGAACCTAGTGCGAACCCAGTGAATTTTCGTTGTGATGTAACTATAAACACTTGCAACAACTAGGTTACTCCTGATTGCCCAGAAATATTAAGTTATTTTTTATAATAATTGATAAAACTCCACCTCTTATCCCAATTACCTTGATCTTTCCAGCTGATAAGGAGTACAATCTGAGGTTTCAGGCGAGATGGAGTGGAAACAGAAAATAATGAAGAAGCAGGAGAAATTTCCACAATCTTAAATTTATTAGTGCTACCGGTTACGCTTACAGCATCATCAGGTACCAGTCATTACCCGATGATGCTGTAAGCGAAACCGGTAGTGCCAATAAATTTAAAATTGTAGAAATTGCTCCTGCTTCTTCATTATGATCAGGAGAAGCCTGATAGATGAAATTGTTGATATTTACTTCTTAAAGCAATTTGTTCAGGAAAAGTAATATAAAATTAATTTAAACTGATTGTAATCCCGAAAAGACTTTAGGCAGTGGAAGTTAAATACAAATATGTGGATAACACCTTAAAATGATGTAAAAGAAGTATTTACATTAAGATCTAACGAAAGCGTATCTCCAAATATTTATCACACATTTTACGCATCAACAGTAGGTAATATTCGACTACCAGCCAGCATTCAGCTCAGCTTATCTTGCGAATTCTGGCTTATTAGGGGGAATGGTGGAGAATATATTTCTCCACTCTTAGTGTAATCCTAGCCAACGCAACAAAAAATAAACACATTCCTCAGCCAAAATAGAGGAAAAATTCAGTTGTTACGAAATGGTTCGTTTAATTTTAAAGCGGGCCAAGCAATCGAAATAAATTAACAATGCAACTGACTTCCTCCTCCAGTTTTAAGGCTAATTGCTCCGCTAAATTCCTAATGGAACGTCCTAGGCGTGCATTAACGCTGCGAAATAGCTGAAAAAAATAAACAAGCAAACGTGGCCAAAATTAAAAATGCATGCTCCTCATCCGGGTTGGATACGATTACTTCTCTAGCGAAAACAGAGGAATAGCGGAAAATATTTTACAAAAAAAAAAAGAAAAAAAACAAGCAACAGGGAGGATGAAAATATCATCCGAGCAGAGAAGAGACGGCTTTAAGGGTTGTATACTTTGCGAGCTGACAAAAATAAAAGGTAGAAAAAGGTCATTACGAAATAAGTCGTTTCCCTCTTGATTTGTCTAAGCCGGAATAAAAATAACGTCACGTAATTTTCAACAAACGGTTTCATTAAATTACCACTTAACACTACGTTAACTGTTCACAAATGGGTAAACGAGTGATAAAAATTAAGTCGCATCCCTAAATGGGATCAGCTTGGCAGGAAAAGAACGCAGTAAATGACCTAATTGGAAAAATATACGAGAGGCCATTTGAAATACTACAATCATAGATACGCTGGAAATAAAGGAAACGCATCTTCAGCATCACAAACAAGCTTCAAAATTTTTATCTATTACGTGCGCAACTTCGTTCCCTTTGTTTTTTTTGAACGTAAATACAACTTTATCGTGAAAAAATTGTTATAAATGATTCATTCAAAGTATTGTCCATCGCTAGCTACAACTTTTCCCCATCAATGTGGCAGAGGCCGATACCGTAACAGTAAAAGTGTTAATTTTTTTAGGCTACCCACGAATCATGCCATTTTTGGACATTTTCACGCAACAATAAGGATATGACGCTAAAAAAAACTTGCCATTGTTGTCGAGCGGTTTGTTTACCAAATGTCAAAGCTTGTTTCGTGACGTTTCCGATACGTCAAATTCGACCAGTAATCATGCTAGAGCCGTATGTTAACAAACATCGGGAACTTATTTGCGCACCTAATACTATCAAAAATGTATAAAAATTACTAGAAATTAGTAGTGGCATTTGTCAATTGAGGGTGCATTGACGGTTACAGTCATTTTACACGACTAAAATCGAGAAAAATTGCTAAATTAAATACTCACCACAGGTACCGAGTGATTATGAGTCTTATATTCTGCTATAAGTCTCAATTAATCGCATCATATTTTAGCAGTAATGCTATCAGTGGGTTAATGATGATAAGCGTGATAGGAGACGATTTAAACGACGATATTAGGGATTTGCGGATTGGAATACAAAGAGTATTCACATTTCCATCAACGGCTTAAATAATAATGAGCCTAATAACATTATTCTTCGTTTGATTTTAAGGAGAGGCTTTAGCTAAAATATGCACGCGGAGAAATTGTGACACTCACTCCATTTAGTTGCTAAAGAGTCGTTAATGCGATAAAAACATGCTTAAACGAGCTGAAAATCCGTTTCCAAAAAAAGAATGGAACTTTTATCAATAGAAAATATATTAAATTACCACCATTTGACAAATAAATATAAGAGCTTTACTATGGTGAAGAATTGATTGTTTGAGGCGTAACTTTGTGAAAGCTATTCATTATTAAAATTAAAAAGAATATATTCATGTGAAAGCACTGAGTTCTTCTTTTTAATTTTAATATGGTGAAGGATTTGTGATTGTCACTATTTTTGAAGTGTTTCTTAAGAGGTCCCACGAGATTAATATTAAAAAGCTCACTATTAAGGTACGTCAATTTTATTAGTTAGTAAAATAAATTATTTGCGCATTTAATCATAGGTTATCGTCCGTACAGGAGACACTGGGCATCAGAACTGTGTGGTAATAATTTACATTTAAGCGGAAAACCTTCCTAAATACACACTCGGCCATTGGTCCTTCTTGATGGAACAGTTACTCCTTTTCTGTATAACGTAAGCAATCAATCATTTGATGGCCCTATCCCAGTCGTATGCAGAAGCAAGCAAACAAGTGAGACACCATGTTACGTAGGAGTGTTAACGTAACATTTGAACTTCACCTTCCCTACTAGCCCTATATATGTCCGAATACCTAACAGAGAACTTCCAAAACAGGTATTAAATATAAAAAAAATGAAATGTTCACGCTATATCCAACAGAAAGTTAAAAAATCACTTAGGAGAAGCTTATCAGCTTTTCATCACTCGAATGATAAAGCGTGGATACTAGGTAGATATAATTATTATTATTATTATTCTAAGGGCGGTTTTTTTTTTAAGGTTTAAAAGTTTTTCATCACCACCTTGTTTTATTCATCAATATATCATCATTTTTCTTTCATTTTCTTCCATTTTCATTCATTCATTTTTTCCGTTCAGCGTCTTTTCCGTCGCCCTTCCACTCGCCGAGGGGAAGGGCTGCGCACAGGGGAGGTCCGCCGAAGGGGCTGGTTACCGCAACCTTGGACCCCATCCCTCCACGCATGTGGCCCCCCCTCCGAGTGGCGATGCCACAGTAAGACTCCGCCCTATTATTGTATTCTTTCTTCTATGGCTCCATCCTCATTTTCAGTATCGTGTCTCCGGACTCCACCTTCTCCACTTCGCAAAGGACACCGCCCTGACACCACATGTCAACGAAAGATTTCATATCACCCTTGAATTTGCGGTAAAGATATTCCCTCCTGATTCTGCCTTCGATTCTTTTTTTGAAATACTCTGCGTGTTTTGGAGCCGTTCGTTCGCCTTTTTCCATTGCCGTAAAACAATGGTAAATACTGGCCTTTGCTTCAGATATAGTATAGTTCGCCAGTAAGTCGCGTTTTGTAAAGCCGCCCTTCTGAGGGGGAATGCATTTGTGTAGCTCCAAGGCATTTCTAGTTTTGCACCCCGTGACTTTAGAAATCCACTCTTTCGCCGTTCCACACCTCTCCTGTGTAGTAGTGCCATAATAGAAGTGTGTGTAGGAGAGCTTGATAAGAGACTGGAGAGAGAAACCACGAAACGTACCAGTGAGTATCAAACTCACCCCAACTAGCCAGTTTACAAATTGAAGTTATAAATGTGTACCGTTGGCTGAGTTACACGTTTTTTTTGTGAAAAAGGAATCTTAAAACTAATGGTTGAAAATGCATTAGCAATAGCAAATTATTTTTGAAATTCAATTGCCTTTTTATTATTTTTTTAGTCACAATAGAAATCGTTTTTGCGAAGATTGCTTTTTTATTATGTCTTCAATGTTTTCTTTTTTAAATTACAGGAAAATTAAGTGCAAATAAAAATTTTAGTCTTGATATAGGAGACAAGAACGGAACATGGAACGCAAAATTAATATCAAAACCTAATTAGCAGTCACGCTTTGTTCTCCGAGTGATAGAAAGCTTATCATTTCTTTTTAATGCATTTTGTAATGTTTTTGGAAAAAGCGCGTATTTTATATTTATTATTTTATTTTTGTTTTATAACATCTATTGGTGTATCATGTTATCGATTTAACCACATCCGTTAAAGGAATTTCCACCAAAAAATTATAACTAACACCGTCTGTTAAGAAAATTTAAAATTGTTTTTGCATGAGCAAATTAAGTTGACTTATTAGATAAAAATAGAACAAAATTTCAAAAGTATGATTTCTGGATATTATTCAGTCATCAAAAGCGAGCAAGTGTGCGTAATTTCAAGCCGATCTGTCATTGGGAAGTGTCTTAAAATCAATTACAATATTACATCGATGAAACAGACAAAGCAAGTGAATAGAAGTGCTTGAAATAATGCAAAACAATTGCTTTATCCAACTAAAGCAAATACTTTTAAGAAATTGAAAAATATTATGTGAACAATATACTTACACCAAGGATAAAATTCATTTCGCTCTACCGGCATTCGAACCCAAATATTCTGATTGCCTATTAGGTATGATACTTGTTACACTACTCATCAATCTCCTCACATAACGAATATCAGACAAAGTCGCAAGTTGTAAGCCTGTAATGGTGCACTAAGTTGTTACGCATTACTTGAGCATTTGGGAAGAGGGTTTCGGTAAATATTCCCTTTTGGTTGGATGGTTGAGAGGCGTCAATGACTGTGACATAATGTGCTTTAGTAATACTCGAACGCTCCCTACTATAAAATTGAACTTTTTCTATGATCCATTATCTATAAAAATATTCATATTTGTGAATTTTAATAACTTCTAATAATGCCACGTTGCCAGATGGGGCTGCGCCGGACCAGTGGCGGTTACCAGAAGGCTAAGTTTCGCGCACAACACGTGGCAACGCAGCATTCGTGTGCTCCGGCGTATTTTTTTAATGCCCATATATGATCTATACTACATAAAAATCATGTATTTTCGGATCATAGAAAAATTGAAAGTAAATTATGAAGTGTTTTTATTAATTTAATTTTTTCTGTTGGGGAAAACTGTAGGACTAGATAATGTTTAAATATTTTCGTTATTTTACAACAACATATGAGTTATAACAATACGCAAAGGCCATTTTAGTAATTTACATTAATGTTTGCAACTTATTGTGGAAGATGAATGTTGTAGACTCAGTAGTTTTCCCTGGATTGAGTCACAAAGTTCATGAAGTTGACAAAACGGCTAGTTTTATGGTGCGCGAAGTCATTCATTGCACTCGCGTGTCTTCATTTTTGAATTTTTCATAAAACAAATAATAAATCAAAATTGAAAATAAAATTTCCTTTAAAATGACGTATTGTTCATTATTATGGCATGCATTGAAGTCCAGATATAAATTTGCAAAGTACAGCGGCACATCATTTTGACGCCGACATTAATGAGAATGGGCTGTTTTGGAATCAGACGCCACGGTACCAAGAATAAAAAGTATGATGACTTAAAGGCTGCACAGATCAAACAGGTACGGCAGCCCTAATAACATTGTATTCTCTTACCCTTTCAGTTCCATCGGAGCCGATGTGCTGAATATCAAAGGTTAACCATCGCACAAGATCAATTGCAGAGAGCTTTACGGATTCCTTTACCAGATTTACATGCCATTTACATAACTACATTTTCCTTTGACTGCAACAGCTAGCGATATTCTTTCCGTGTCTACTTGTCATAGCCTGGGAGAAATTCTGGTAAAAAACGAGATGCGAGAAGAATTTAATGTAACGAGCAAATGAAACAAAATTCCTTACCACACTTGAACCGCTTTATGCGAATACATCTGTTGAGAGCTCGAATTTTGAATCGGAGTTGAAATATTCTAGATGGTGTCCAAGATGGTGGCTAAGTCAATAACTTGCAGTTTTCTCTTGCATAGGTATTGGAGTAAATTGCCAAAATTAGTCCAAATTAGCATTGTCGGATAGAAATTCGATAAATACTTAATAAATGAAATTTAAGGAATTCGATGCCTTTTGCCACGTGCCTTACTAGTTTATGAGATTTGAGGATTACCGGACATGACCGGAAAATGTACATTAGGGTGGGCCGAAGAAAATGTTTTTTTTTTCCTGATCAAATTTGCCCTATGCGGGAAAGTTGCGAAATGATATAAGGATCTCGCAGACAAATTTTTTTTTTAATCGGATGATATTAACCACTGCCGCCCGAACTCTAAAGTTTAAAATTTTGCAAAAAATCAGGCTGAATTCAGAATAAAACGGCTTTGAAGACGAATGTTATTGAATTATGGGATAATGGATAATATTAGAGAATGGATACATGTTTATATTTTATAAAAATGATATTTGAAATTTATTTGACAAAATCTATGTTTCAAACAATGTCTATGAATTGACAACAAAATTAGAGAATAGACCACCCGCACACCACAACTCATTTTTGACTACGTTTCAAAAATTCCGTTTTGGGGGCTAAATTACAGGTGAAATAATATTTATTTCGATTGACTTTAATTTTTTAGCAAATAAGTCATCATATGGTAGTAAATAATCCCCCAAAAAGTAAAAATAAGGTAAATTATTTTAAATTTACATCAATCATAATGACGAATAACGTAACTGTGGAGCTATTTTCAACAAGAAATTCAGCCAAGGCTGAGAAAGAACAGAATCTGAACACCAAGCATTTCACTAAGTAGCTCTCATTGTACATTTAGTATCCACTAATTAATTTTTAGTGATATGTGTATATAAATTAAAACTGTAGAGCTTGAGTTTTTGCTCACTTATATCAAATAAGCGCTGCCGGAAAAGGGACACAGGGGCGATATGAAGAATTTACTTTTCTTTTTATAGTTATCTTTTTAAATCTTTGCATAATTTCCATTTTTGGACACTATTATCCGAATGATTCATATGTTTATATTTTATACATATTGTTTTTGCCTTCCCGCATTAAGTGCAAGTAATATTAAAAGGCACTTCGTACTTCCTATACTGGTTCAACTGTTCGGCAACTTGTTTCGACGTATTCTACATCATTTGCAAGCACGACTACCCTGCCTGCATGATAATGACGTAGAATAAGTCGAAGCGGGTTGCTAAGCAATTAAACCAGCGTGGAAAGTGCAAAATACCTTTAATTATTATTACAATGCATACCCTACACAAAATTAATTCACCTACTATCGGCTTCAGTTAAGTTCAAATGTATGCACTTGTAATTATGAGAATGTATGCAGCAAAGACTAATTTAAAATTTATTCGTAAATGAGTGAGTTGGCTATCATAAAGAGAGGCGAAAGTCTCAAAGAGTGTGTAATTTTAAATTTATTTATTATGCATACTTCCATTATTTTTCGCATTGCGAGGAATAAAATTACAGTAGATTCCGTTTAATGGGTCCACCGGTTACTTGGGACAGCCGCTTAATTGGGAAGAACAGAACCAAAAAGGGGAATATCCCAGAGTAATCTCCACTTAATTGGGAAAGCATGCCGCTTTATTGGGCCATGAGTCGGCGACATAGACTCTATACTCACGACAAAATTAAATTTATTTGTTTTCAGAATACTATTTTTTTATTTTCCTCCTTTGATTTACTCTTATTTTTCAAAAATGGTCCTATTCATACCCTATTTTGAAAGCTCTTGTTGTTATACTATCCGCAAGAGGATAGGACTTCTTTTTAATAGGACTTAGTA
The DNA here is from genome assembly GCF_921293095.1 of Ischnura elegans. Classification (NCBI taxonomy): domain Eukaryota; kingdom Metazoa; phylum Arthropoda; class Insecta; order Odonata; family Coenagrionidae; genus Ischnura; species Ischnura elegans. The sequence continues at coordinate 15,444,733 of NC_060257.1, forward strand.
AAAGACATTCATTCAGCTTCGCCCGAGGCTGTGAAATATATTTTTAACAAAAATGATTATAAATTAACAAAACTCACTGATTTATTAATCAAATTAATACTTTAATAAACTTATGTTGCATTATAAACATTCTTTAGTCTTCTTTCTACAATTTAAAAGTTTATTTAAGCCCATATACAGGATAGTTCGCCTAGTTGGCGCGGCCGCTAATTGGGGCAAAGTGCACAAGTCCCGATATGTCCCAATTAACCGGAATCTACTGTATTAATATGTATTGATATTTGTATGTAAAGAGCTTGCAGGTAGCTTGCTGCATGCTGGTGATTTTTCACCCCCCCTGCGAAGCACCCAGCTTTTAAAAGGAATTATAAAATTGGAGCACACATGTATATGCGACAATAATGGAACCGAAGCCTTTCCCGCAAGGCCCCAAAGAAGCGAAGAGCAAAGATCAGAGGTTCAGCGAGGCGCCGCATCAAGCAAGGAGGGCTCCGTGGATTCCCAAGATTTACATTCGGCTTCTTCAAAGCGACTCCGAGCTATCAAGGCGTGCAGGCAAGCAAGGTTAAGGCGAGGAGCAATTTTCGGAAATCACTGGGTCATGAAACCACTCGCCGGATTTGTGATTCCCCCGTAGCTTTGATTGATCTGCTTCTGGTTGGAACACTCTAAATATGCACTCGAGGGAAAATCTCACCGCCGCGACAACATCCGCTCAAAGCCTTTGCGAAGGCCGTTACTCAATTTAACATCGGCGCGGAATTTTAAGGAGCACCGAGCATTCTATAATGCGAAGGTACAGTGGGTTTTGTAACGGAGCACGTCTTGTTCACATCACGACCATAAGTTCACATAAGAAGACGCATCATGCCCGCACGAACAATCTTTAATCGTCACTCATTACTTGTTTGAAACTCAGGGTATAATCTTGGAAATTTCATAGCAATGTGGCGTCGCGTTTGCAGAGAATTTTTAACGTTTATGAGAGCTTAAAATTTTGTTTGTTCAATGATAAGCGCATTTGTTAAGTAAGTTCCGTTTTGAAATTTAATAGAACCAGTAAAACTTTTGAGACAATTTTATTTTTACACAAAATGCCTCGCTTTCCTCATAATTTCCGTCAATGTTAAGATACCTATCGTTTCAAACCACAAGCTTTTGTATACCGTCGTCTTAGTAAGTTGCCTGCTTAATTGCCAGCCACTTGAGTTCGATTGGCTACAATTAGACCCGTGATATGGAACGGGAAAGGGGTTGTTTTCCCCTTCAATTTTTTTACCTCAAAGTGATTTAATAAGTACTGTGAGACATTGCGAGACCTTAAATTACGCCCAGCACTTGAGAACAAAAGAGGAGGAAAGCCGAGTTATTGGATCGGTTTTCTGCATGAGAATGTAAATCTCAGCTTCCATTCTTCATGCAGCCGATCGAACTCAAGATCTCACAGTATCAATTGGTTGGGAACAATTTGATCACTCTCACGACGATAACATGATCATATAGTCCCGACCTGTCGGCAAAAGAATACCACGTTCTTTTTCATCTGAAGAAACACCTAGGAGGTTAGCGCCATGGTGACGATTAAAACGTAACAACAACAGCTTTGCAGTGACTCATTTTATGCGGTAATTTTCTATTACGACTGTGTACGTAAGTATGTCGTTCGACACTATAAATGCCCTAAATGTAACGGATATTTAGTGAAAAGGTAGTTTAAAGTGTGTGATTTTATGTAAAAATTCCTATAAAACATATTCTGTTTTTTTTGCATTTTTAAAACCAAACTTACTTTAAAAAAACGCGCCTATTAGTTGCTTGGTGAACTGTTGACAAAAAAGGGGGCATTGTTGTGAAATCAAATTTCAAGAGAGGTCCATTTTTGTGATTTATCCGAAAAATAAAGGGATGAAGTTTCACAGAAAATACACAGGATAATGTACTTGACAATATTAGCACCAAAGGGTGAAATTGGTCTTATAAAATTGCTTGACTAAGCTGGGATTAGAACCTGAATCTCCAGGATCGGCTGGGAGAAATTAGAGGTCATGGTAGTGTAGCTGGTAGAAAAATCAGCGGAGTGCAGCTCTAGGGGTCATAGCTACAAGCAAAAATTTCCACCACGGCAAGGTTTTAGACTTAGGTTAAGGTATATTAGTTTGGAGGGCAATTATTATTGATAAAACTGTGGCATTTTTTAGTGTCCCCCCCCCCCCAAAATTTCTGGTACCCCCCCCCCAGAAATTCCTCGAACTTCCTCCGAACTTATCCGCAGAACTTCTCCCGCCAAGAACTTTTCGCGCTAAGGTTTTTTCGCGCAAAGGATTTTTCGCGCAAAAGGCCTGTAGCAAAATCCTGTCTCTGCAAAATCCTGTCTCTGGAAAATCCTGTCTCTGAAAACCCTGCCTCTGGAAACTCAGCCTCTGGAATCAGCCTCTGAAACAGCCCCGAAACAACCCCGAACCAACCCCGAACCAACCTACCTGCAATGCAAGACTTATATAGGACTACTGCGGAGAAATACTTCTCCTTGGCAAGCAAGGGGAAATCGGTGCTAAGGCCTTAGTATTGCACTTGGAGTGAGAAGTTTTACCATTGTCCTATCACAAACTCTCTCCCTCCAACACCTCACCCCAGTATCTCCTTCCCCTCCATGTGTTCCAATGAACGATTCCTCTGATGTCTCAACCCAGAAGTTGAGGGGAAAATTCTGGGTGCTGGCTGTTGTCTCAAAACCAGGGTATGGTGTTTTGTGGAGCGGCCGTTTCTGCAGGGGCAGTGACGCATCAGTGGGCGGTTGTTGAATTCGCCTGGCTACCCCTCCACTCCCTGGAAGAAGCCCTCCCCTCAAATGCTGTCTCGCCTTGCATAGGCAAGCCCTCTTTCTGGTCGAGACCTGCTGGGAGTCACATGTCTTGTGAGCCATGAGATTTTTAGAGCAATTTTCTGCTGGTAATGTTTCCTTTGGGATCATGAATTTACTATCATTGTTTTCTGTAATACTTCTGATTTTTTGAATACTCTTCTTTGAATAGATATCGTACGGTAATAACTCGTAAATTGTTTTTGGCTACCTTTTTCTTGTGAGCTGTTTTTCTTGTTTGTGGAGTCTTACCCTGATCCAGCATGTGACCGACGGTTGGAGTATTTCCCTTGTCTGGACTTACGTGAAAAATCAACCAGATTTTACGACGTAATGTTACATTTTGGTAGCAGAGTTGAGGTTCGATTTCCTGTCCTTTCGTCGAGGTCTCCCGAGTGCTGGACAATGGTGACATTTCTCCACTATTTCTCCACTTTTTGCAGTTTCTGGTTGTTTCTCCTCTTAAAAGTGAGTTATTTTATGTTCCATTAAGTGCTTTTTGGTTCGTGTGGGATTACGTGACTAGTGTTGCCGACTTTTCCTCGTGGTCATATGCCATTTGACATTAATGTTCGTAATGCTCGTAATGTTCTTGATAGTTTGGATAGCAGCTAGTTATTCTCGCACCCCTCTTTTCCTATTGGATTCTTCCAGTAATGAGAGATTTTATTTCTCGCTTTTTCTCTCTCTTTTTCTCGTTGTCGTCACTTTACTTTTCAAAATGCCTGGAGGTACTGAAAACCCGTACGAAAAAACTTATTTAACCACGGGCGAGGATCGTAAGGCCAGGGGTACGGCTAATGTGTCCGTAGGAAGTGAAGTTTCTAATAATGAACGGGAATCTTCTTTAGAAGTTGTTCCACCTCGCCCAACGCACGAGGAAAGCTGTGATGTTCACGTCTCTCACGAAATGTCTGCTTCTCAGACATTGCCAGTTTCTGAAGGGTTAGTGATTGTCAAACAATTACTCAGTGATTTTCCGCCATTTGAAGTGTCAAACAGTGAGAATTGGTTTAATTTCATGTTAAAAGTTAATGAAATCGTTTCTTTGTCCTTGGTTCCTCTGTCAACGTTATTGTACCTTGTAGTATCTAAACTACCTGCCAGCTCTCGTCATTTTTGGTTGTCTATGTTAAACTTGAATCTCGCATGGTCTCAAATCACAGAAAAAGTTTGGGCTAGAATTGTTAGTGACAGAGAGTTTGATCGTTTGATCACTACGAAAGTTAAGAGATTTCAGTTCCCTCGCGAAACGCCCCACGATTTCGTGTGTTCTGTGCGTAATGCCACTCAGGTGCTGGGTTTGCAGTATTCCGAGTCTTCTATTGTGCGACTCATTATTCAAGGGTTAAATCCTTTAACAAAATCTGCAATTATGTTCTCAAATCAGCCTAACACATTTGTAGAATTGGACTCTGTTATCACGCAGGCTTCTAAACATTTAATGGACTGTGCTGAATATTCCAACACTTTCCATCGTATCTCTAGGAATCCGTCTTCTGTTGCCTCTTCCAGTGCGCCTAGGGAAGTTTCTTTTCCTATTAATTGTTCTTACTGTCATAAACCTGGCCACAAAGTGAACGAGTGTCGCAAAAGACGACGATTTACTCAGCCTGCCGTGAGTTTGATGAGCGTCCGTGACAAGTGTTCGACTCGATTGCCAATATTATCTATTAATCTTCATTCTATGCCATGCCAGGCTTTAATTGACACTGGGTGTTCAGTTTCACTGTGTGATGAAGATTTCTTTGCTTCTCTGAAATGTTGCCGGAGAAAGGTTATTCGTAAGAATGTTGACGTCGATTTAATCACTGTGTCGGGGCAGCCTTTTCATATTAATTCCTCTGTCTCACTCAAGGTTCAAATAGGCAAGTTTTCTTGGAACCACGTGTTTTATCTAGCTAAAATCCCGTTTCCCGTGTTACTGGGTGTGGATTTCATTTGTAATTCAAAGATGATTATTCGTCCGGCGAACGTCAGTTTTGAAATTGCCCCGAATTCTCTTTTTTCTTTTACGGACAATTGCGAAGCGTTTAAATCGGCGCCAGTTAGTAACTCGTCCGAATCTCATGTTCTGTCGTCCACTGAAATCACGTTGTGTGATAAGTTGAAGGGCTTATTGTCAAAATTTCCTGATGTGATTTCTCAAGAATTGGGGGTCACATCTGTTATGACATACGAAATTGAACTGCTAGATTCAACTCCGATTCGATCCCATCCTTATTCGTTGTCACCTCCAAAGGCTAATTTAATGAAGAAGCACATCCAATCTTTACTTGATAAGAAAGTGATTGAGGTTTCCAATTCAAACTGGTGTTCGCCAGCTTTTCTAGTGCCTAAAAAGGATGGATCTGAAAGATTAGTGGTTGATTACCGTAAGTTGAACAAAGTTGTTAAATCAGACGGTTATCCAACACCTTCTGTTGAACATGCATTCCAATATCTTGCTGATGCTAAATATTTCACTGTTCTTGATCTCAATTCTGCCTTTCATCAAATACCATTATCTGAGAATTCTAAGAAATTAACTGCTTTTGTGACGCCGTTCGGAGTGTACCAGTATAATAGATTGCCATTTGGTTTTGTAAATTCTCCTCAAATATTCACTCGTCTCATTAATGAAGTATTGGGCGATTTGAAATATTCATGTGTCTATCCATATATTGATGACTTGTGTATCTATTCCAAGTCTGCTGAAGACCATGTATCTCATGTTAATGCTGTCCTCAACAAACTACGCAGTGCCGGTTTGACGGTGTGCGAGGACAAGGTTAAGCTTGGTGTGGAATCACTCACTTTTCTGGGCCATCTCATCACAAATGGAACCTTGCAAGTTGATCCTGAGAGAGTGAGACCAATTGAACAATTCCCAGTTCCCAGAAATGTGAAGGAAGTGGCCAGATTCATTGGACTTTGTGGGTTTTACTGCAAGTTTATTCCAAGGTATTCTGAAATTTCTATGCCACTGAATCGCTTGAAACGTAAAAATGTTCCTTTTCAATGGACAGCCGTTGAAAATGAGGCTTTCTGCCAGTTGAAGAAAGCTCTCACCAATCCACCAGTGTTATCTTTCCCTCGATTTGACGAGGAATTTCATTTATTTGTCGATGCCAGTAATTTGGCGGTTGGTGCCGTTTTGAATCACAAAGTAAATGGTGATTTTGTCCCTGTGGCTTTCGCTAGTAAGGCACTCTTGGAACATGAACGTAAATTTTCTTCTTATGAATTGGAGTGTCACGCAATTCATTTTGGAATTCAAAAATTCAGTGTTTACTTACAAGTAAAACCATTTCACTTGTACACTGATAATGGTGCCTTGACATGGCTTTTCTCTCATCCTAAGCAGTTGGGCAAACTAGGCAGGATGGTTCTTAAATTATCCTCTTATAAATTCACTGTGCATCATGTTCGAGGAGCATCTAATTCTGTCGCAGATTGTCTTTCTCGCATTGAGCCATCCTCATCTACAAATAGTCATTTAGATGTGGAATCTAACACTCATAAGGAGTCAGCTGTTCCTTATTCTTGTGTGTTACATAAATTGCCTTTGTCATTTGTCGACATTCGAAAACACCAAGAAACTGATCTCGTTCTAAAGGATATTTTCAATCAGATTAATAATAATTCCTTGAACGACAAAAACTATTTTCTGAAGGGACAGCTATTATGTTATGGGAATTCTAAAATTAAGCGAGGAAGAGCTGTTTTGCCTACGGTCTTGAGGCCTATGATTTTTCAATATTTTCACTGCTCTAATATGTCTGCTCACTTGGGCATGGCTAAAACTTATGATAAGATTAGCAGACACTTTTGGTGGAAGGATATGAAAAGAGAGGTTTATGACATGGTCAGAAAATGCCATCTGTGTCAAACTTGTAAACCCAGAAATGCTCCACCTCCTGGCATGCTATCGTCGCACAATCCTTCTGATGTTTGGGAAAGACTTTATATTGACTTTGTGGGTCCTTTACCTCTGACTAAAGGTGGACACCAATATGTACTTTCTCTTATTGATGGATTTTCTAAGTTTTGTTTTCTTGAGCCAGTTCGCAAGGCTACGGCCGGTTCGGTTGTTTCAATACTCACTCAAAGAGTGTTTCCAAAATTCGGTTTTCCAAAATATTTGGTTTCTGATAATGCACAAGTTTTCAAATCTCATGCCGTTAAGGAGATGTGTTTGCAACTGGGGGTTAAGCAAATTTTTGTTTCTCCATACTATCCCTGTTCTAATCAGGTAGAGAGATTGCATAGAAATCTAAAATCTGCACTTGCTATTTTGTGCAATAATGCTCACCATATGTGGGACTCTATGCTTGCTGACTTAAATTTTGCCTTGAACACTGCCTCTCATGAGAGCAGTGGTTATTCTCCTGCCAAAATAATTTTCGGCAGAGAACTTAAGCATCCTTTAATTAATCAGTGGGACATTCCAAAATCTTTATTCGAGAATGATCTCAGCGATAATGACAGACAAGCCTGCCTGAATCATGTTATTGCTAATTTAAAAAAGGCCAGAAACAGGTATAAAGAATCCTATAATAAATCTCACTCCCAAATCACTTTCTGTGTGGGAGATCTTGTTCTCTGCAAAAACCATCCTGTCAGGTCTAAAGGTGAACAGAAAATGGCAAAACTGGAACCTCTGTGGAAAGGACCTTTCGTCCTTAAAAAGTATCTCTCTCCTGTAACAGTTATTCTGGAAGTTTCTCCTGGGAAAGAGAAAATTTGTCATGTTTCTCATTTAAAGGCATATCATGATGGCATTGGTAATTCCAGTAATTAAAAGGAGAGAAATATCATTGATTTTTTTTTATTCTTTTTTTTTTCAATGAATGCTAATGTTTGCTCTCTCAAATACTATTTGATGCTTGATTTCGGTGTTGTATTTCTATTGATTCCTAATAATATTGTTTTGATTAATGAATAATAAGTCTATTTCTATGCTTGTAATTGAAATTGTTCTGAAATATTGTATTGTACTTGCTTATTCTCATCTGCTTAATTCACTCATGTAATTTAGTGTTGGTCTTCTGTGATTGTGAGATGGGGTAAGGTGGAGGAATTATGGGTGCTTGGAGGGAGAGGACGGGAGATTAACTTGGGGGGAAATCCCCGAGATGGCTCGTTTCCAGATAAGCTGTGGAGGTGGCCCCAGTTATTAAGATTCAATTGTGTTTTGTGTCACCTTTCCTCCACCAAGACTTTATGGACATTCTCACAATTCTGGACAGTGATAAGTGTCGTGATTTTGCAGTGTTCAATATTCTATCGATGGCTGAGTGATTGAATTGATCAGCTGATCTTAAGACTGCCTACTGTGTTTTAGTGTGGCTTTGGCGTTGAGTTGCGACCTTCATCGCCCGACAAGTATGAACTTTCATCTTGTCGCAACCAGCATGTAGCTCTCATTTCTATTGTTAATTGAAGAGTGAAATTTAGAGTGATTTCTTTTGTTGATGCAATATGCAGTTCTCATTTTGTTAGCATCGCCTATGATTCTTTTTTGACTTGTTTAATTAATACTGAGAGATATATATACACATCTTGATTAAATTTAGTCAGTACTTGTTCAATAGCTGACATGAATACCATATGCCTTATAAATTGTTAATAATTATTGGAAAATCGAGGAATTTAGTGCAATCTATTGTCATTTACGTAATCTTGTTGAATTTTGGAGGATTCTTTATTGATAATTAATTATGGACTGATAATATTTACAAACATGGAGGGTTTAAATGGGAGAAATACTAATGCCAATGTATATTAATTAAGTGAGACACATATTATGCTGAATATTTTTGCTGGTATTTTGATAACTAATAATTATTTAGTGAATAACCGTATTTTTGAATAAACTTGTACTTAATGATTATATAATATGGGGTATATATTTTGTTGGTCGACCCTAACTTTCTCTTGGGTTGCAATATGAATTTTGGGTAGAAGTTAAAACCCATTTTTGTCAATCGTTGATTTTTGATAAGGTGGTTGAACCCAACTAATGGGACAACCCAGGGTTCTGATGAACCCAACTGCTTCACCAACCCAATCTTGCCCATTTACTAAGTGGTTGGTTATTGTATTGCTTTACTTGGTTTTAAAAAAAACCACAAAATATCTCTGATGAGAAAAGGAACATTTGAGTTTGGTAAAGATATCCTGGTGTTATACCAATAAAAATCTTCCCAGTTCCTTCTGGTCGCTGATGATAATTATTTGTAATTTTGATTCACTGTTCACCGAAACAAGCATCACTTTATGACATATTGATTATTAATTTTATTTTCTTGCTATGTAATACTAAATAATCTACTCTATATCAATTCAGCAATATTTCTTGTCTCACTCTTGTAATTATGCCATGTTACTCACTTATGAATTCTGTTGAATTCCAAACATCACTCTTGAAATTATTTTTTTTTACTGAGTGATAAAAATGTATGTTCTTGTCAAAACTATTTTTGAGTGATATTTCTTGAATACTATTGTCTCAATCAATAAACTTTTTATATTCAGTTCAATTCTAACCACTGAATAATGGTTTTTTGTAAATTCCATGGGGGGTTAAACAGTGGGGGTTCATCCAGTGAAAACCAGTGGACCTGTGATGCCTCGATAAGTTTTCTAGGCATTAATCAGTTCTTGGTGGACGTGTCTTGGTCCCCAAGTTCAAGCAATTTTTGTGGTCATTTTCCCACAGAGGATGTGGCATTTTTTAGTGTCCCCCCCCCCCCCCAAAATTTCTGGTACCCCCCCCCCCAGAAATTCCTCGAACTTCCTCCGAACTTATCCGCAGAACTTCTCCCGCCAAGAACTTTTCGCGCTAAGGTTTTTTCGCGCAAAGGATTTTTCGCGCAAAAGGCCTGTAGCAAAATCCTGTCTCTGCAAAATCCTGTCTCTGGAAAATCCTGTCTCTGAAAACCCTGCCTCTGGAAACTCAGCCTCTGGAATCAGCCTCTGAAACAGCCCCGAAACAACCCCGAACCAACCCCGAACCAACCTACCTGCAATGCAAGACTTATATAGGACTACTGCGGAGAAATACTTCTCCTTGGCAAGCAAGGGGAAATCGGTGCTAAGGCCTTAGTATTGCACTTGGAGTGAGAAGTTTTACCATTGTCCTATCACAAACTCTCTCCCTCCAACACCTCACCCCAGTATCTCCTTCCCCTCCATGTGTTCCAATGAACGATTCCTCTGATGTCTCAACCCAGAAGTTGAGGGGAAAATTCTGGGTGCTGGCTGTTGTCTCAAAACCAGGGTATGGTGTTTTGTGGAGCGGCCGTTTCTGCAGGGGCAGTGACGCATCAGTGGGCGGTTGTTGAATTCGCCTGGCTACCCCTCCACTCCCTGGAAGAAGCCCTCCCCTCAAATGCTGTCTCGCCTTGCATAGGCAAGCCCTCTTTCTGGTCGAGACCTGCTGGGAGTCACATGTCTTGTGAGCCATGAGATTTTTAGAGCAATTTTCTGCTGGTAATGTTTCCTTTGGGATCATGAATTTACTATCATTGTTTTCTGTAATACTTCTGATTTTTTGAATACTCTTCTTTGAATAGATATCGTACGGTAATAACTCGTAAATTGTTTTTGGCTACCTTTTTCTTGTGAGCTGTTTTTCTTGTTTGTGGAGTCTTACCCTGATCCAGCATGTGACCGACGGTTGGAGTATTTCCCTTGTCTGGACTTACGTGAAAAATCAACCAGATTTTACGACGTAATGTTACAAAACCAACACACTTATAGCGTCTTCATGGTAGTATTATCATAATAAAACAGCAAAAAAGTGAAAATCTGAGTAAAATCTAAATAAAATATCTGACCGTTTCTTTTGAAATTAACATTCTATGACCCATATGACCCAGACCCAGTGCTTAGAATTTCAATAAAATTACCTCTTATTCGGCGCCGTATCAATATGATGGGAAAGGATTTAAAGCCGCAACCCCTTTTGAAGTTGAAAAATACCAGGTGATCGGCAAAATATTGCTTCGTTTCCTCAGATATCCACTTTGATCTTGCACATCATTCATTTTTTCGGTGATCAAAATTCGTCCTTTAAATGCAAAAAGGAGAAGAGGATAAAAAACCTCAGCGTATCCGAAGTAACAAGCAGAATCAAAATAAACTCGCCTCACTGTGGCGAATACATGTTTCCGAATAACTAGTCCAAACATGAATCGATCGTATCAAGTGAAACAGATTTTAATGAGGAACTACTGAACAAAAATTGGATTGAGGTCCTTGAAAATCGTATTCATTGTAATGATGCATTATCATAAAGCGATATCAAAACTCAACGTAAATATATATAGTGTGCAATTACATCTGAACAAACGCGACAAGATCTGAATATTAGCTGAGTAAAACTGAGTAAGTGTAATAATAATCTGAAATAAATGAGATTTTTTTCCTCTTATCTTGAACTCATTTAATTAATGATAAAATAATTCTTGGAGTATAGGTCAAATGTATATAATGCCATAACGTTGTAATCCAACGTTTCAGTTTACTAAAAACCATCATCATATGGATGAAAACATAATAAAATACAATGATATACAATATTGTTACATAAAGGAATGTTACGAAAGAGTTTTTTTACAATCATATAATTTTTAAAAAATGAGAATAAAATACATACAAATTTTGATATTAAAAAAAATATTTGACATTCATGTCAAAAGTTTAGGGTATTTTCTTCTTATTTTATATCATATTATTGTAAGCGGAACATCTTTAGTTCGCGGAGACGTGAGACCGGATGGTAATGGTATTCTGATCCCATGCATAGGCACTCATGCGTGGGAGCGATGCTGCCATCAGCACCTTCCAGGAAGCTGGTGGCCACGGGGGTAAGAGGACGGCGGATGACGCGGTAGGCAGGGGGCAGTCGGCGGAAAGACTCAGGTGCAAAATGTGTGCAAAGAGGGCGTGTGCACGATGCAATATGTTTTGTTGTCAATAAATACCTTCACTAAATGACTTGTTCTAATAATTCCTCTGGAGTGCCAGCCCAACAGAAACCGCACGCATACATTATTCTTAAAAAGAAAAAACTCTTTCGTGACATTTCTTTATGTAAAAATATTGAATATCATTGTGTTTTATTATGTTTTCATGTTTTCATTCATGCCCTGATGATGGTTTTAAATAAACTGAAAGGTTGGCTAACAACTTTTTAGCATCATATACATTTGACCTATTCTCCAAGAATTATTTTATCATTAAATGATATTATGAATCATTTTCAGCCTTAATTCTTCCTAGATTCTCATCAAATAAACATTGATATGAATATTATTAGTGGCGTCTTTAGTGTAATGCCATCATGATCAAACTGCAAATAACGGTGAAATTATGGGTAAAATCTTTAAAAAAACTGATTTTAAATCAATCTTTTTATGTGAGATCATCATTTCATAAACATGTTCCACTCATTGCATGAATCACCAAAATAATATTCACAGCAAAATGAACTAAAATCCTATATTTCTTGCTTTTTTTCGTGTAATTTCCCAAAATTGGTAATACTATTCATTTTAAGCAGAGAATCGCTTCTATGGTCCACAGATTTATATTCATCGACTCAGGTATTTTCAATATAGAGCTACAAATAGAGCGACCTAAGTAATACCATTCTTAGGAACTCTACATCTACATACTACCCCGCAAGCCACCTAAAAAGCGCGTGGCAGGGGGTGTTAGGTCACCAGCCATTTGTATATAAAAAGGAAATGCTCTGACGAAATTACAGCTAGCATATATCAAAGCCCTTTATGGTTCGGGGTAAAAACGAATTCTCATATCTATGCGTTCAGCTAAATATCTTCCCCGCGGCCGCCGCGAAATCTATCTTCCATTCTCAAAACGACTAAACCACTCTCAAGGTTCACCACCCATACTAGCTATTTACCTGTCGCTTGCCAACGACCCCGGTGCAAAACGTGTGCGATCCTCATTACCCAGTCACTTCCAAACAAATTTCTTACTTTTCCGCTTCCTCCCACTCCGTCCCCCACCTGTACAACTAGTATTGTAATTTATATCCTTTTATGCAATTCCTGCCCCGCCTTCTACATTGGTTTAACCACCACCTCACTCAACCTACGGATTAACAACCATCGAGCTTCTTGCAAACCCACTTCCCAATCTGCTTCGCTTCCTGTCCCTACCCACGCCTTTTCCCACAATTTAGAATTTGATGATTGCTTTCACATAGGAATACTTGCCTTTCTCCCACCCTCCGCCTCACCGCTAGAATTGAAAACTCTTGAGCAGTCTTCCATTTGGCTATACCAAGCTTTCAACCCGCCCGGTCTTAACAGGGCCCACTAATACATTCCTGCTTTTATGATTATGAAATCACATCGGTGCGACGAAAAATACTGTCGTTTTCACACCAAAATTTCAGTAAAATAAGGTTCTAGGTTAGATGCGTTAATTAAAAGAAGTCTTAGTAAACTCACGGGTATTTGTTTGGAGGATTGGATGAAAGTATGCGTCGGGCTGGATGTGGCCCTCGGGCACAATTTGAAGACCCCTGGTCTATCCAAATAAATCATTTTAAACCGTTCCCATAATCAAAACTTAAGCATATATGGCTAAATATATATTTTAGCTTATTATCTCAGTCGACTCATTTAATATAAAAAACTCACTAACTCGTTGCAGATACCTGTTGGTCACATCATGTACAGAAGTCGTTGTGCCACACCGAATAAATTGAATAACTGTCCGTTTAACTGCCAGACTGTAGGATTAACTGTTGATTGTCATTTACGAAGAGTCAATTACATACTCCCATCAGTATGTATATGTCATCATGTGTTACAATGTAACCAAGGCTTCAACAGGCACCAATTTTATGGGGTAGCCGCGGAGTGATATTCATTAAACCACCTAAACACGTGATAAATATTCAATTCAACATTTCCAAATATTTTTTTATAAATTCCTTCCAACAAATTAAAATTTTTAATCTGAAAAAATCATGGATAGTTAACTATTCCTATTTACGGGACGAGATTAATGATCAGAGAACGGATTTAATGCGGAAATCCAAATAAGAGGATAGTTGAAATGAATATGATGTTTTCTCTTTTGAAACGAAACGCAAAACGGTAGAATAATAAGCCATACTGTTTATATCATTCAGAGCTTTAAACTTGCCGTGCTGACCTTAAATCAAAAAATTTTGTGCCACAGTTCAGTTCATTTTCAATACTTATGTGTTATTTCTTAGCAACCAACCTTTTTAAGCGATGAACAGGTGTTTGGAATCTTTTTAAAGAATGAATTATGCTTTTTTCATTTGTACACTTAGAGACTAGTATCGTTTTGTTAAAAAAAATGGTTAACTACAATTTTTCAGAAGACGGATATTACGCCCGTAGTATAAATCTAAAGATATCAGGAGGCGTAAAAATGGCGCCTTAAGAACGCAAAGTGTTTAGTGATCAATTTAGTAATACTCAATATTCCCTGATTCCATTATATCGCTTAGCTAATAAAGGGCCAGTCATCCATACCTTGGGCTAGCCGAACAATCATTAAAACAGCATTTATGCTCTGATGCACCAAGGATTCAGAAGGACAGGGTAGTTATGGAAACACATCCGTTCTTGGTATTCACATGCCCCTGCGATAGTGGCGCCGCGTACACGAGGGAGAGCGAACCTCATCCTCGGTGCCGCCGGATGTGCACAAGCATTGGACGCCGGACAGGGCCGGACGACACTGCGACGACAATACAGAGGGTCAACAGGGGCATAGAACGTTTCCGACAGGTAAGGGTGCTCCGTTCAGAACGCGAGAGGTCAGCCGTGAAGAGAGGGAACCGACAGATGGCAGCAGCATCCGCAAGCAACGCGAAGACGAAAGCGAAATTTCCACCTGAGCCACGATCAAACGTCGGGGGAAATAATATTTCGAAGCACTGCATGAAACAGGTGACGTTGTACACGCGCACGGGTGTACAACGTGTTTAGTCATAAATGAATAAGTCAACAATGAATTTAGTCATAAAATAATATTTGATTGAATTTAATAATAATAAAACCCATCCCGAAGTTCGCTCTGATAAGATTGCTTGGTGTTGTAACAGGCTAACACGCCTAACCGGCAATCTGGATATCCTAGTTCGAATACCGACTAAGACAAATATTTTTTTCATGATGAACTTCATACTTGGAGATTAAAATAATTATAATATAATATTTCTACTCCGTGTGAAGTTATCTCGTCTGTTGGAACTTATGAGCAACAAAAATTAAACTGCCGATGTATAATATTTTGCGCAGGGATTATATTCTATTCGTACAAATCGTAAATAAATAACAACGGCAACACAATTCCATTTTTTGACACAACATTAAGTGTTCGACTGTCATTGGTCCTTTTTATAAGTTTCCAACCTTTATAGCGAGCCAATAAATTTCTTGTCACTTCAGGTTTAAGATTTAGGTTATGCAAGGGACTGAAGAAAACATTTTGCATTTTGGAAATCTAGAGATCAAATGTGATGAATTGTAAAAAATTCTGGAAACCGGTTAAAAGTAAGTGAATTCATTGCATCTTGCACTTTGCTGTCCATTAATCACTAATATTCAATATGTATTTTGAGATTTAATGAGATGAACATCGCATAAAAGGAAGGATGATTGCAGAGCACTATATCATTGAAACCAAAATCAATTTATGGCGCAAAATTTAAAATGACACACAAAACAAAAATTATTTACGATTACAACATGAGGAAATAAAAATTGATTTTTTAGGTGGTAACCCTAATTGCTGTACTTAATGAAGGTTCATTTAAAATCCATATTTGTGAAGGATAATTTACCGCAAACGATTGAAAGACGATCTATGGAATTGCAAGATCTTATAATTCATTCCTGACGCCGTGCACGAGATTCCCTAACTTTCCTCTGGTTTTCCAAACACATTTCAAATCCCCTGACATTGAGTAAAAGTAACTAATGATTTGGTATAAAACATAACTTTAAATTCGCTAATTAAAGCAATGGGGTAGGTACCATAGTGCTTAACACGACTTTTTTTAAGTTCTCAGGAATAGTCAGGGAAGAGTTCACCTTCAGAATTATGGTGACATTCTGTTTCTCCTGTAAATACTGATACTAATACTAACAGATGGCATGCGCACCATTACAGTGTGAACATAGAGCAAAGCACGGATGGCAGTTTAAAGAAACGCACGTTGCAAGCATTCCCCGCATTATATAGCAGTGTGGATATCGGTCCATAAACTCAAAGTGGCCGCCACAGACAATACGCATGTAACGACGCCAGGAAAGCCGTAAAACGGAGTATTAACCACAGAGGCCATGGTATTCGCGGATCTAAACGAACTGTCTGACACCTGGCGGCCAAAAATCGAAGTTTTGGAAAGTTAATGGCGTGAATAAAGCTGTTTGAGCTCATGCGGTATTCCCCATTTTAGTGACTGTGCCCATGAATGTTGGTATTTATTATATCAATATTTTATAACATCGATTTAAAAAGATATGCTCTTACACCAATATGGTGTTAGTATAGCATTGAATGCGGCACCTTTGGCTGAAAACGACGAATATTTAAACCTAGGAGGTTTCCTTTTTAATTTACCGCATTGAACCACATACCCGTAGACGAATACTCCTACAGTCAGGTCATTGCGTTAACCGAATGTAATAAATTACCGGATACGTCCGGCAATGTCACAAGGACGATGTATTCGAGAAAGATGTCGAGAGATGGTGAGACGGTAGTCAGGCTGCAGTTTTACATATTAGGGATTATAAGTTAAAAATTACTGCTAATGGCAGATAATTATTTCAACATAACTTTCGAGATGGTGTTTTCTTTACTCTGTATCTTATGATAACCCGGTTAAGGCTGTGTTTTTTTTATATCTCAAAAAGTTTGTGATAAAAGTACAAGAAATTTCCATGAGAAAATCGTTTCCCTGGACCGGGAATCGAACCAAGGGCCTTTGGCTTTCCGGGCCAATGCGCATAGCACCACGCTATCCCATTTCCTGAATTCCCATTTCATTGATACGAAAGGCCAAAGGTCCGTGGTGCGATTTCCGTCCCAGAGGAATTTTTTTACGCGGCAGAAATATTACATAAACTCATACGTTATACCTATTTGTTCAATCTCGCTGACCAATTCATAACAAAATAAATGAGGTTAATGGATCAACAAGAATTAAATTTGCACTAAATACCCATAAATTTTTATTTTAAAGTAAAACATCACTCAGAAAACAAAAAAAAATTTCACACAACCAACTTTAGCTACCGTATTTGTATTTCGGAAAATGCACAGGAAAGGGATCCATCGACAACATGTTCACATCTTCCCGAACCAGAGTTTCATATATATGGTGTAGGTATAGAATTGAAGCTGACCTCCTCGGCTGAAAACCAATAATTTTTATCCATACAAGGCATCCTATTCAATTAACCTGACTTCAGCTCATACACGTTGACAAATACTCCTTCAGTTATTGCTTATGCCGAATGTAAGTAATTACCTGATCGCAATTGAATGTGTATTCCAGTGTAGCAAGATGGATGGCAATGTCATCCATTGGGATATGCCGATAGATATCTAGGTGGCAGATTTACACACTACGGGCTTTAAATAAAAAAGACAGCTAAAAGCATATTATTCTTTCGAGATAGCTTAAGAGATAGCATTTTCTTTACATTGCATCATGCGATTACCCGGTGGTTGACTGTGTTTTTTTACCTCTGGCAGCTTGTAATAAAAAAATTTATTTTTCTATTATGTTATACAGGTAACTCGTTGTCCAAAGAGCTATGTCGACTTGTTGATCGTCTTGTATGTCGGCTAAGAAATGAGGTAAAAGGATCTTTAAGAATGAAAGTTGCTCTAAATACGAGAAATTGCAAGTTCATAGTAAATAAAACTTGAAAACCACAGAAATTTCACCACAAACTTCCGCAGCCAAAACGTACCTATATTTCTAAAAATTCACAGTAAAGGTATCCTAAATATTTCATTTGCAAAGAAATAATGCTTTTGGTTCACTATAATGTTGTTGTTCCACAGCATGAAATAAATCGAAAAATCGACTCGACTCCCGAGAAAAAGGGGACGTCAGACCACTGCGCAGCGCTGTCGCAATTTCAGTTTTATGTACATAGTTCAATTATCAGGTATTTGCGATGCTAGAAAAATTAAAATAATACGAGCACCATAACATGGATCATATGACTACAATGACTACACCATATATATTCCAACATATCACATGAGTTCTTACTTCAACATTGAGATATTAACCAGAAACGTGTGTAACTATTCAGTGTGCATTTTTTTTATTATTTAAAAACCAATTTTAGGAAACAATAGCAAAATTTAGGAATTAAGATATGCCGTCGCATGTTCTCTGATAAATTCTGTGCATTTTGGTACTTCATTTGTAGAGTTTGGTTGCGTATAAGTTGAGAAAAAGTTATCTATACAGTAGAAATAATATAGAAGATGGAAGACAGAGAATAGTGGAGGCTGATCACTTGCGAGGCCAAAAACCATCTTGGGTTTATGTGACCACAGTAGTAAGTAGGTGAGCAACTACATTTTATTTACACCTTTCCTTACTCGAAGACTCACGCCATCAAGCTGAGTTATGCACGCTGAAAAATGATTTCAATACGTTCCACCGTGGGTTTTCGGGTAAGGAGCTCACGAGTTATCCATGTGTTACACCATGCACACGTTCATAGTTCAAATATTCAACAAGAGAGAGCGCGTAAGACTCGGAAGTACACGTGTCCAAATTATACGACCCCTCCCAGAGAGCTCCCTTCCCACGCAATACACTACGTACTCGACGGCTTTAAACTCGAGCAATGGGAACTTCACAGATGCAGGCATTACCCGCGCGCCGACAGCGCCATCTCTCTTCGGGGAAAACAACATCAAAGCGCCTTTCCGCCAGCATAACCCTTTCCTCGCGGCCACAGGGAATGCCGCAGACAATGGTGCGAGAAAAACGTGGCCACAGCGAGTTGAAAAACCCCTTCCTCCACTCCCACTCAACTAATTAAGATTTAAGGGAAAGAAATTCTTCAGCCCCGGACCGAAAGACTGCCGAATGACGCGCTGAATTTTACGGGCGACCTCTACGCACGCGACGTTAAAACTGAGACCACGGCGCAAGTGAGAAATAAAATCCGCACATCCTCATTTTCTTCAAAAAGGACTCGAGTTTTATTATATTCGCATCTTTTACCCCCTCTAGATCTCCTCCATCTTGTCCGGTATCTGCGAGGAGGCTTCGGACATATATTGTTCCATGGTAACGGCTCACAAAGGCATTGTAACTCCTTCATAAAAACGGTACGTGCGGACATGTTCTTATATCCTCCAATGGGGAACATGCATGAACTTTTTTCATCATGCTAGTAAGTCTCACTGAATAGACAATTTTCTCACAAGTCCAAATATATAAGCCAAAACTCTCCTTGTATTCCACAAACACCATCAAATGCTAATTAAAAGTGCTCAAATATCGCTTGAAGTCACGTGACCTGGAACGCCTTCTGACGTTATCGGACGGTACACCATTCATTTAGCTAAGAGAGTAGAGCAGTAGAGCCTTGAATGCAAGATAACGAAGTAAAAATAGCATAAAAGCTTATAAATGCAAATAAATTTATTATCGCCAAATTTGCGTTTGAGATCCTGCATAGACCGATTTCCTATCCACTTCCTCTGTCTTTCATCAGTGGATACCGTACCGTGACGTCACGCTATGATGACGTCCTGTTTTCAAGCAGCCGATGAAGATTGATTTTTAAAGACTCATAACTCAGCTAAAAAACATTATTCATCCGCTAGATTTTCGGCGAGTACATTTGAGGTTGGGACCTTCTTATTGTAGCACTTTAAAAAAATTGTGCATGTTTCCCATTGTCTATATATGTTTTCTGGGAGGAATAAATCAAAGGGTGATTGATACGGATCAATTTCATAACGTTATTATTAACTCGCTTTTTTGCTCGTCATCTTCTCCTGGTCAAATCTTGTAACACAATTTCAAACCACTTTCCGGCTAGCAATCAGGCTGAAATTTTCAGGATAACTGAGATCTAGGTGGCAATGTAATATTGGAACACAGTTAACATGATTTGTAACTGATAACTGTATCTCGATCTTTTTCAGAATTAAAAATTAAATATGGAGATAAGTTCAAAAAATTGCCACCAAATTCCGAAGTGATCGTTAAAAGGGAGGAAAAAGATAGGAAATCATAACAACAAATTTGTTTACAGCAAAAATTTACAGAAAAATTGTTGCAAGGAAAAAGTTTTCGTAAGAATTTATTATAATATTTTAATATTATTTTCAAGTCAGACAAAATTTCATCTATATCAGACATAAACATTTTTTTAAACATCTATCTTACAGTTAAAGTGATCACAAGTTAATAAATATAAATGGGAGGAATTTTAGCTTTAGATAACACTGCATACAAATTTTTGGGAGCGTGGTGGCCTAGTGGGTAGCTTGGCTGCTGACAGTCGGGTCCAGGGTTCAAACCCCGGGTAAGCCTTCGGACAACCCCAGAATAAATTCTCCAAGTGCGTTGAGGCCCAGATAAAGGAACTGGCACCCCTACCGTGAATGTCTAAAATTCACACGCCTGTGGCTTAGTTCGAGGTGAGCTCTGGCCTCGCCCATCCAAACCATCCTTCGGGTAGAACCACTGAGCGGGTTAGAGGTTATGAAATATGCACTTAATTAGAAAAACACTATAACCAACGCTTGCTCCATTGTTAGATTTTATTTAAAAAAATCAAATAGTTGATTAGTCAGACCAACTCGGTCCTTTGCTTCTCGGTTTGGTGACAGCCTTGAAAAATGAGATGATTCAAAAGTCACAATAACATTAAATTTATCTAGAATAGACTAGAATAGGTATATACTACATTTCATTCCTACATTTGACTGTGATAGACACACTCATTCGTGCCTTGGTAGTTATAACCTACTCCGTTTTCATTCTGAATTTGCCTGAGGCCTAGTCAGGGGTGAGCTCTAACCTCACCTATCCAAATTAACCTTCGGTTGAATCACAGATTGAGTGTGATTAAAAATGTAATATTTCTTGAAAAATAGACAGTAGTAAAGCTAACCGACAACCCATATATCAGCTATGGAGATTTGAACCCTATTTTTCCAATCCATTGCATACAAGTCTCTACAGGTCATTGTTGGAGTTATTATGTTAAAATCAAGTTGAATTCCTAAGTTTATTGTTTGATCCAGAGATGGCGCTGCGACGCCGATTTTGAAGTTATGTACGTTACTAAGAGAGTCAACGAACAGGAAAAAACCTAGAAAAGGAGAAAGAATAGTATCTGCAGCTAAAACAGAGTTATTGTAATGTTTCTCTAATAAATTAATGTGCTCAAGAATATGTAAAGATCAATAGTCAAACACTTAGAAATTCGCAAAACCTGGCCAGAAAATAATTGACTCCTTGGATACGAGGTGCTGAATTACGCTGCAGATGAAATAAAATGGACGTATAGGCTTAGAAACGAGGAAATGGACCAAAGAATCGAAGAAAGGGAAGTGTGGGGTAACATAGGATAGGCCGGTAAACGTGCATGCAGTGAATTTTTTCCGAAACGAGTTATAACTGGCGCGCCACCAGTCGAGGCATATTAGTTCTAATTTCGAGCTAATGGTATTCTCACATGTTTTTCAGCGTTAGTCGAGCTTCCGCCTAGTATGCGGAAAGGAACAATTGTTTTTTGTCAAGGTGAGTATATTTAGCGTTGAAATTATTGAAACTTATAGTGAACAAATAATGCTTAGTTGAAGATAAACACATGAACAGCTGCAAAATTTTATCCTTTTTTGAGAACCGTATTAGCATTAGAGATCATTAATTTTCGTTGCACGTTATAAATAAAGCCAAACACGCCGGAATCAGGGCAAGTTAACGCAATAGACTTGGGCCTCAAATGAAATTCATTTACCGGTAAAAGCACAAATAAGACGACGGCTGAATAAACAAATCATTACTTTATAAACTACTTTATAGAACCACAATGTCTAAAATTTCCCAAGGTAAAACCTAAAAATAAGAAAATTCATTGAAAAAATACGCGTAAACGTTCCCCGGTCTACCCTGTAACAGCAGAGAACCCGGTTAATTGGTTAAGTCGTAGAACATTATTACAGCTTTCAAGCAAGGGAAAATTCCCCCGAGGAAAGCTGAGATATAAGTACTCGCAACAGATGAGGGAAGAGAATAACCAGGTTCTTCCCTATAAGTATTGCAATAATTTGCGTAATTTGAAACGCGAAAATGAAGAATCCATTGCTATGAGTACCAAACATCGACACTGCGACAAACCACTAGGATACCTTTAGTTTATAGAATAAAATAAAATAACTTTCTTTTATTCCTCACTTTATTTTAAATAGTACAACCCGGGTTTCACCATCTAACGCTATCATCAGGTAATGACCCGGGTCGGGCTATTTAAAATAAAGTGTGGAATAAAACAAAGTTATTTTATTCTATCATCATCATCATCATCATCACTGGTCAACAATATTAGGATTGGTTTGACGCAGCTCTCCACTCACTTCTCCTATAAGCTAATCTTTTCACACCTACGTATTTCTTCTCTTTCACATCTCTCTTTACTTGTTCCATATATTTTGTTCTAGATCTTCCTTTTCCGTTCTTGCCTTCCACTTGTCCCTCGACGATTGTCTTCATCAGGCCATCATGTCTCAAGATGTGGCCTATAAGGTTGTTCCGTCTTCTTGTTAAGGTTTTCATGAGGCTTCTCTTCTCTCCTACTATTCTCAGGACTTCCTCGTTAATAACTCGGTCGATCCATTTGATTTTCATCATTCTTCTGTAGCACATATTTCAAAGGCCTCTATCCTTGCTTTCTCCACTGCGGTCATTGTCCATGCTTCACTTACGTATAGGAGCATACTTCAAATGTAGGTTCTTATAAATTGTTTCTTTACTTCCATATTTAAGTTTCCCGCTGTAAGCAGGTCTCTCTTTTGGTGGAATGCTCTCTTCACCTAGGCTATTCTGCTGATATTATTCTATAATGAAGCAATTCCACAAAGTAACGCCTGAGACCGTGCCTTATACCTTTAGTTTGTTACGGACGGTTCGAGGTCAAAGGGTGATGGTAGCATATTTAAAGTAAGACTATCATACCTCGCTGACCTAGAGAGGAAAGCGATGAGGGCAATCGGATTCTCGCACCACACACAGAGGCCGACAACAAAAAAACTGTGGGAGTGACCCGAGAATGAGAAGTGATGAGAAATTAGCGCTGTGCTGCTGTTGCGCAAGGACGCCGGAGAGATGGCGATAATTCCAAGCCCTCATCACTTAGACCCGTGCTTGAGGCTGGATGTGGATCGGGGGGGGAAAAATAAAAAAACAGGCCAAAGCGCTCACTCTCCGGATGAGCGGAGCGGATTTAATGGAAGATTAACCTCGGGACACACATAACCGCACCGTGCCAGCACCGACATCGTGCTCGGAGACCGCGCCGAGGCCGCACCGTCACCGACTAGTTTCGTTTATTTTTTTACGGTGACGGTGCGGGCTCGTGCATCATAGAGAGCGAAACACTTATTGAAGTATTTGTTTTTTCATTCGAAAATATCCGTAGAACTTGATTTCATCATCCATGAGACGATGAAATAGGGTATTAAATTCTCCCTCAATGGGTCTTGATCTCCATGCACAAGGCAATCATCGCTAGATCACTGTTCCGAAAGTTTGAAAACATGATCGAGATCAGAAAAACACACCATGCTAGGAACAGAAATGGGACAATACTGCCGGCCGTCCCTCGGAGCAGTGACGGGCCAGTGTGTTCTCCTACCACCGTCTCCAACAGTCGTCATGAGTTTTTTTTTAAGACGACTTATGTCAGTAAACTTCTACCGGCGTTCCTAGGTAGCTCAGAGAAAGTCAAATCGGTACTCCAGTTCCCACCAGGTGTTTCGTAACGTGTTCACCGTCACAGTATCCACAGCAGCTTGTATCCTAGCCTTGAATTCATCGACTCATCGACGTCATCAACTGGTGTGGTGGAGACTCTGTCCTTGATATAGCCTGATAAAAAAAGTTAATATTCTTGGGATATATCAAAGGTTTTTTAAAAGTTATTATGTCAGACTGTCACCGGGTTAATTTTTCCATAATGGAAAACGCTTCAAGCTTCGACTTGGGGCTCATCCTCAGGGCATCTTTTACTCACAGGTTGCGATTCTTAGTGCCTTTTCTGAAGTGTCATGATTTTTATAGTAATATAATAGGAAGTGTCGAAACAGGGTCGGTCAGCATTCATTTCCAGCCACCGTAGCCATATGGCTGCATCCTACCATTCTGCGCATATGAGTGTCTTGAAGAAAATCTGCACTCCTTTATGCTTTCAAACTGTCGCAAGAATTTTGTTGAAGCTTGCACTAGCTTAATTCACTCTTTTAATTTATTTTTGAAGCTGTTCGAAATAAGCTCACTTACGAAAAGCTACGAGTGCGAATTAGATAATCAATATGGACGCCTACTGCCTGTAAATTACGTGAAAGTATCATAAAAATTAATAGTAAATGGCATTATTTTTATCTTCCTTCTTCCAAAAACATGCCCCTAAGATTCACCATTTCTATCTCGGTGAAAGTGAACAATATTAGCTTCTGACTTCGTTAATACTCAATGCAGCAAGGTGGATACGGGTGATTCTGATATGTCGCGCTGTCACCATTATATTTCACTGGATTACCAAAGACGATTATAGGATCGGCGTACCTAAATATCCTCACAATCACAAGCAAAAACGTTTCTGAGAGGAAATGGGTTACATTGTGTGGAAATTTACCACTGTCTTTCATTTTCATCCCATAGAGATTAGGCATTTCCACTAAGTATCACAGGATGCTCTCACATTTAATTCCTTAATAAACGCACTATCATAGAACGTGTGCAAAGATATTACAGAGCGACTCACAGTGATAATGAGGTTGGAGTGGTGAGGGGTAGGTAGGTACTCACTACTACATCATTCCGCCATTAAAAATGTGTCCGGATTGCCGTGGGATTAAAGCGCGCTAGAAAACTTCCTCATTGCTCCCCTCAGACTTAATCGGACAAACTTTCATCTCAGTCAGGAGAAAAAAAACACGTAAAAAAAGAAAATTTTTCATCTTCAATCCCTTAAAACTCTCCCCTCCGTCCTCAGGGAAAAAGACTCCGCGGAAAACTTCTTCTCCAAACCCACTCGGCAGTTGCGTTCTTGAATCCATGATTCAGTCTTTTCGGTCTCGTTTTTCGAACGGAACGAGTACAATGATTCGTCCTTTTTCAAGACTCCATATCCCTTAATCCAGCAGTACGGACATCAGAGAGACAATTTCGTTAGGAAAGGAGACGTTCATGAACAGGAAGGATCTTATAAGAGGATCGTATCTTAACAGTTTTAAGAAAAGGTTAGTAAAGGTTCTGATCTGGAGTGTAGCGCTTTACTGTGCAGAAACGTGGACACTTAGGAAGGAGGACGACAAAAGACTGGAGGCATTCGATATAAGGGTATGGAGAAGGTGAAGTGGACGGGGAGGAGGAGAAACGACGGAGTGCTGGATATGGTGGGTGAGGAAAGGAAACTTTTAGATGAGATACGGAGGAGGCAGAAGGTATGGATGGAGCGCGTACTTAGCAGGGAGGGTATGATGAAAACAGTATTAGAGTGTAGAATGTTGGGTAAACGAGGGAGGGGAAGAAATAGAATAGGATTTTTAGATATAATGAAAGGGAGTTGGCCTTATTTTGAATTGAAGTGGGAAATCTATGGAGGGAGGGGATACTACCAGAATACTTATCCAATACTCCACGTAAACCTACCTTAAGCGGTAAAATACTTTACTAACAAAACCAGCCGTCAACACGTGATACATATGGACGTTTTAACCTTTATTTCCTCGATCTTTGACTATAAATACGCGATTTTTTGTTTTAACTGAAATCGATTTCACCACCCTTGTCCGGTGGCTAGCATGGTATTGCGTAGATCAGGGGTGTTCAACCTTTTTTTTAATTTAAGGGCCAAAAATCGATTTCACATCGTCCGGAGGGCCACAGTGCTCCACGTCACTCTTCCATTCATGTTCTATATTATTTCTACTGTATAGATACCTTTTTCTCAACTTATACGCAACCAAACTCTACAAGTGAGGTACCAAAATGCACAGAATTTATCAGAGAACATGCGACGGCATATCTTACTTCCTAAATATTGCTATTGTTTCCTAAAATTGGTTTTTAAATAATTTAAAAAAAATCGGTAAATATTCCTGACGTTAACGCCGCACAAACTGATACATTTGTTCATTTGCAACAATATCTCGCATACTTATATAACTTTTATCAAAATGCGGCTGATTCCACATTCAAGTCTCCTGTTGATACGTAAGTATGAGTCATCATGTGCGTTTAACAGAGGATAGTGTAATTACTTCCAATTTGTTTTGTTAAAAGAGGTCCTCTGACCTCAATTAGTACATGAACATTCCAATTAAATTTGTACATAAGACCCTGCCTTTTTTTCTACATTAAAAAATTAGAAACGCGCCTATCCCTCTCCGGACCTGCTTTGAAAAGAGTGGGGGAAGCCCGCTGGGAACGGGCGCATCAAGCTCGTATCCATAAAATCAAAAAAAGCATATAACTTCAAAGAGCAATAATCTTTATTGGTCTAAAAGTTGAATCAATCAATCCGACTTTTGACATTGTTTAATTTTGACGAGTGCGTCTTTGTTTGGTTTTATTTTTGCATCGAAGCTTGAATCACGTCCGTGGTGGAAGGACTCCATATTAATAATGATAGACACTTCGTTTCTTCCACAAGTTTATAAAAATTTATATTTTATGACCAGTTTTGGCTATTACACCATTATCAAATACTTCAAGTACATTATTAAATATTTGATAATGGTGTAATAGGCGAAACTGGTCAAAAAATATAAATTTTTATAAACTTGTGAAACAAACAAAGTGTCTTTCATCATTGATACTTATTTTTGCAGTTGCAAATATTTTCTTAACCTCTGGGGGCCGCAAGAAATTAGCCGGCGGGCCGCATGCGGCCTGGGGGCTATATGGCGTAGATGAAAATGTGGCTATGCCTCCCTCTCGCATAGCTTCGCGATAATTCTTTTATATCACGTCCTACGTGGCTCGACCTCTATCCACGGTGTGGGGATGGGATACGAATGAAAGGAAATGGGATAAGCGAGCGAAGAGTTTCTTCTTCCTCTCATCCGCTACAACTACTTCTTCTCCTCGAGCTTTAGATGGAGCATCGTGGAGGGGGTAAGGATTTATTGCCTATCAAAGCGCAGGGCCTGGAGAGAGAGAGAAGAGAAGAAGAGGAAGAAGACCCCCTGAACCACCCCCTCCCCCCCGCTTGCCACGCCGAGCTATTCATGAAGACTCGTGTAAGTCGTAAAGGATTAGAAAGGATATAGGCGGTGGTCCCTCCTTCTCTCGACCTTGTATGTGTGTGTGTGTGTGTTGGGGGGGGGGGGTAAAGGGGTGGGGTTAGGATGAAGACAGAAGGGGTGGCGGCGAGGGAGGGGGTTGTGGAAAAGGGGGGTGCGCTGGGTGGATGGAATGGGAATTCTGTGGTTACGCGAGAAGACCGTCCGGGAATTAAGGGAAGGAAGGAGGAAGTGCTTAAATTATGGTAATCTCGAGGAAAAGGAATTTCAGCATCATCCTCCTTTCTTCTTCTTATTTTCTCCGCTCTATCTCTCTCTCTACCTCTCTCTCTCAGTATCCACTTCTCTCCCTTCCAGCACTCAATGCAGCGAATATTCTTGCATAGGTGTCCGCGGTGATTATCATGTTGAACGCAAGAGTTCGGGTTTTTCAGCCGCTTTTTTTTTTGTTTTTGTGATCGACAACAGTTTCGAAAGCCAACCTGATGAGAGTGACGAGACGTCCGATAATACATATATTTTCTGGCTTTTTCGAACGACCACAGCACCGTTGTCCTCGTCCTTTTTCGATTACATGTTCCTATCCCTTCCTTTCCTTACCTTTGAATTTATTTGTATGTTTTCGCTAAATTACCTTTTAATAAATTCATAGGTAATCCTTTAAAATAAATTCAATCCTTCAAAATTAATCCATAGGTAAGGGAAGAAAGGGATAGTAACATATAACAGAAAAAGGACGAGGACAACGGTGCTGTGGTAAATGGAAAAAGTCAAAAAACAGAGGTAAAAATGCGGCCTGACTTGGACTCGAACCCAGAACCTCCCGGTCCCGGCCGGGAGCTCTACCAATTGCGCTATCAAGACGCTTATATCTAGCGCGATTTTGGTGGGGGTTGAGATACAGAAAACTCCCTTTACTTCGACCCACAAGAGTAACCAAATATATATGTATCATAAATCTGTTGGTAGCCATTCTCAACTGTTCAATATTTCCGAATGTTTCTTTAGCATACCAGGTCACAATGCTAATGCAGGAAGTGTACTCTCTTTATATTTCATCTCAGTGGACTGATGAGAAAAAAATTAAAAACTTCCTCAGCAAAGGAAGTCATGACGGTCAACTACAATTCCAAACAATTTTCTTGCGTGTAATTTCATATTTTTCAGTTGAAAAAGACAATATTGCTTGAAAAAATAATATTCACAGAAAAATATGTTTTATAAAAACAGCATATTTCTCATATTTTTTATTACTGTTAATTGCGAAATTGTCGTTATTTTTCAAGTGTCCTCCTTTTTTCTCCTGTTCCACTATTACCACTCCTGGTCTCTTTTTTAACTCTTGGCATCTGGTCACCCTAATACAGATTTCGTCTTCAGGTTGATGATGAAAAGCCTGTACTGAGGAAGGCCACAAAATCGATATTGACAGAGCAAATATAATGGCACAAGAGAGCCGCTACTATCCAAGGCAGATAAGGAAGACTTGGAAATCCACAATATCCATGATATAAACAGAAAATCATGGTTACCCAAACACAAACGTCTCGAAGAGTTCGCTGATCAATCGACGGTCTACGGAAGAGCGGCCAGTACTGCGTATATGAGGCGGCAAACAATATACTAATTAAAAAATAATAATAACAATAATAAACAAATTTAAATAAATAAATTAATAAATAAACTTTATTCATTGGAAAAAATATATTTAACATTCTGTGGACTTTTCTTATACTTTGATTAGTGTTCTCTAAAACAAATCAATAATCAACAACTGTTTTAGTGTGTAAGTTTCTGCTAGCACAAACACCACACTACCCCAACAACACAAACATCTGCGCAAAATAATTTTACTGCAATCTGGCTGGTTGTGGTAAACATGGTTTACCGGTACGGCGTTTACGTGCCTTCGGCGCGACATTTAATGTGAATCCAATTTGAACTAAAGACGAAAGCGATGATTTTCATAATGGTATTCAGTCAAAAATAACCTTCTTAACCTTCATCAATACGGTGAAAAGTTCAAGTCTTTGATACCTAGATGTCTCATCATAATACTCATCATTGGTCAACAATCAAAAGAATAGTGCGAAGGCTTCCAGAGTTATTTAATGACCGATTTCTCTTCGGGTTTTGGCCGCGTTATTTTTTTCTTTTTGCGAGACAGCAATATCGCCTGCGTACCAGCTAGCGTCATCAGGTCCTGACTGAAATGCAGATAATTTATTTACGCGGTATTATTTAAGCACGTGCTCATTAGACGCGCGGGAATCCATACTCTATTGTTGGAAGATCCTTTCAACGTAGATGCTAATGTATGCACGTCTTCCATTCGAAAGTTTTCTGAGTTTTTCGCTATTTCGATAGCTCCGCTTATAATCCGAGGGAATATTTCCCCGGCTATGATCTTACAATCGTTAAAATTAATTACGTGCTTATGTTCTGAAATTTCCCTGCGAAATTTTTCGCTGCTCTTTGGTTACTGGTTTGGTCTCTTCTTCCGACCTGCATTTCAGGATTCTAGATGTTTGCCTGATGCACGACGGTAGATGGAAGGCGGGCGAATCTGTTTCCCCAAAAATTGAATCAACACGGCCAAAGACTAAAGAAAATACGATAAACCTATGATTGTTCTGAAGCTTCTCTCCACTGAAATATCATACCAGCCAAAGACTAAAGTCACACTGTCCTATGTCTTCCCTTTCACATCTTTCTTGTACCTCATCCGAGGGCCACGTCTGCCTTTCTTATACCGACAGATATGTATGCTCTGTGCAATATTTTATGACATATTTTTGTGTTTTTATGCATTAAAAATGAGACTGTTGACATTGATGTTGATATTTCCTTTTTGTGTCTCTATGATGAAGTTTTCGGGGACATTATGTCCTAGAACAAAAATAAATATTAGTGTAGTGGAGAGAATGGTTTCACTTAGCATCGAAAACTTCCTTCGCTTAGCATCGTAATCAGATTAGTCAAATCAAATCATGGTTTGCGAGTTCACTTCGTGACATGATAGATTAAAATACTATTAGTAGTTAACATTTCTACCGATTAAGGTGGGTTTCCATGGAGTACTTAAGAAGCATTCTGGCAGCCTCCCCTTCCTCCATATATATTTCCTTTTCAATTTATAATAATGCCTACTTCCTTTCATTCTATCTAAAAATCCTATTCTTTTCCTTACTCTCCCTCGTTTCCCCGAAATTCTTCCCTCTAACACTGTTTTCAACATCCCCTCCCCGCTAAGTACTCGCTCCATCCATACCTTCTCACTCCTCCGTATCTCATGTAGAAGTTTGTACCCCACGCCCACCACGTCTAGCACTTCGTCGTTTCTCCTCCATTCCGTCCAATTTAATGTCGCCATTCTTCTCCAGACCCACCTCCAGCCTCCTCTCGTCCTCTGTCCTAATTATACACGTTCCCGCACCGCAAAGCACACACTCCATATCAGACTCTTAACTTACCTTTTCAAAATCGTTACTATATTCCACACAGTATTTTTTGAGGTCTCTACCGGCGTCGATCTATTTAGGTCATTATAAAGAGATAACAGACCCTCTGTTGTGTCACCCCTTAATAATGACCTGAAACTGGTTAAGTTTTCAATAAATACTGCGTGGAATATGACGATGTTTATTTTTTAATCTCGCTCTCTTAGGATCGCAATAAAACCAGTCGCCTCGCTCAGTGTGGCCATCAGAGCAGTTGCTTCACTTATCATCGCAATCAGACCAGTCACCTCGATTAGGATCACAATCAGACCAGTCACCTCGCTTAGCATCACATCAGACCAGTCGACTCGCTTAGCATCGCAAGCAGACCAAATGGTTTAAGGGCTCAAGGGGTTCCCTTCAGGGATACAACACACTGGGGCCGGGAACCAAGTCAGAGACTTATACGTCCGATCATCCTGGGAGGGGCTGGAGAGGATTGAAAAAGGAAAGAGGCGCCGCCGCGATAGGAGCCCGTCAACGCCACTGGGAAGGGCGTTGGTTTGGAAGGTTCTATAGGTTCGGAAGGGATGGGACGGGGAAAAATACCTCAAAGCTATAGAAGCGAAGAGGGCTCAACTAAATAGCGAAACCTGGCAAAGCTATTACTAATCTATCGATTTTGGAGGATTATTCTATGAGGAAGAAAAATCCATCTATCGCAAACAGACCAGTCGTCTCGCTTAGCATCGCAATCAGACCAGTCTCCTCGCTTAGCATCGCAACCTTCCCGTGTCTGCGTCTTGATTCAACCCACCCCCACTAACATTTCCGCCCCTTCTCCACCCAAACCACCCCACCGACGAGATGAGGATTTCCACCCTCCCACAATATCACCCACTCCCTCTTCCCTCCCCCCCCCCCCCCCCAAACCTCAAATTCGACCCCTCTAACCCTCAACGCTTCCTATCTCCATCCTTTCTCATTCAAGACATTGCCCCGGCAAGATAAAATTATTTTCGTTGAACAATGAAACATGAACGGCTCAAGAAATTGGATGGAATCTGTTATTATTCTCCTCCTATTCCTCTGGCGTCGTCGCATAGCTCCTCTTACCATTGCCTCTGGGATGAGAACAGCCGGGACAATGGCAAGACGTAATCAGCATCTACGGTGAAAACACAATTCAATTCAGGCCGGTTCAATTTCTAGGGACAAGAATTTATATCAGGAGAGGAGGCGAGGCAGAATGTGCGTATAAGGGGAAAAGAATAATCTGGTCTACAGAAGAAAAAAGAGCCGGAAAACATAGGATTGTAACTCCTTGCAAGTATGCTCCTGCAAATGATAAGGAAAAGGTTATTTCAAAAGAAAATTAGGGCAGCGAATAAGACCATGAGCAAATTTTGATCCAGCAATGCGGGAATTATTCATTGAAATTGATTACTGAAAGGAATTTGGCACGAACCTAACAAAGATAGGGTTGGTATGGGATGAAAAAATTCATTAACGAAGGTAATAGAGGTTTCAATAACTAAATACAAACGAATTTAATAAGTTTTATTGGTTGATAAGTAACGCAAATACTTATCCATCGTTCCTATCATACTTTCATATAAAAAAACATATAGAATGATTTTATTTTATCGACCAAACAAACGCTGTTATAGTAATCTTGAAGGGTATAAATAAATGAATTCCACTTTATTTCAATGTAAAATTCAAATTCCTTCCTTCATATCAAAAATTCTATCGAGACTAAATGTTATTAGCATCCAAACATTTCATTCATTACTGAATACTTTTCCGTGATCTCAGTTATATGTCGAGTGTATATAGAGTTCATATTTTATAATTTACGATGACTATCCATTAATGTTTTATTCTTCCATGGCCTCTATTCACTGGCCTTACTTTAGTAGATAAAGGAAATTCTATGACAACTAAACTACTATCCCTCTCTGCCTTTCAAACTGATGTTTATTTTTGATTAGTGAAGGTAAAGCTTGACCCTTATTAAAACGGAGAAATGTAAAAATCATAATGATCCTACTTTAGTTGGTAGTTTATCAAGGAGATTTTCCAAAAATAAATTATGCTTCCATAATAATCCACGCACCGAAACGAATCCCTTGATCATATATACGATTTTCAATTTAAATACACACATAAGTTAACAGCTGGTCACATAAATTAGTTTCCACCAACTCCTTTCACGTTTACATCCTTTCTTCAACTGAACACGTTCCTATTCTATTTCCATAATGTTCTCTCTTCCACAATTAAGAGTGGCCTTTCACTAACTGTTGCACGCACAGTAGCTAGGGTTCCAAGCAGCCCTAAAATTTTCCCGGGACAAAAGATCATCAACAATTAACCGGTTCAAAACTTTTCCTGGGAGACCGTGACCAAAGTCACGAGGGCAGACAATGTTTGCCGTCACCTTGGAAACGCAGACTTAAACTTTCTCTTCAAGGTCGACTAGAACTAGCTCTATCTTTCTCATTGTGGCGGGTACCGTAGGGGCTTCGCGACGTAACCCCGTTCAACCTCTCTCACTTTCACCGTTAACAGATGTATACAATTGCGGGAAGTTTAGGCACTCTTGGAGTCTCTCCTAATTATCATCTTTCCCTGTAGTTCAACCAGGTAAGGATTGTTACCACTTGAGACGATGCAATGAGAGTTTAAACCGAAATAAAATACACAGAAAACGTCGAAGTATTATCGGTTCTTCACACCTAGTGATGTTTCACATTAACTCTAACCTCGCGACTCACCGTGAGTTGAAATTAAGGTGAGAATAAAAAGCTTATCTAACTCTCAAAAAGGTTTTTGTTTATCTAGGAAGAAGAAACTCCGCAAGAAAACATTTTCGAGTAAGTATTGCTTAACGTAACACATTTATTTTACTGTTCCCACACGTTAATCGTATACATGAAATTGAAGTTGTAAAAATTGCGCGAAGAACTTTGATTTTGCTGAAATTATAAATACTAACCTCTCATTTGCTTTAATCAAATTCCTTTTTAAAATATCTTAATACCAATTTAAATGAATGCATATTATGTAAAATATAAACAGAAAATATATGCAACAATTATGTTCTTAAATTCTATTCTTTTAAATAAATGCAAAGGTAAGTAGACGATTTTGTGGAGTTCTACACTGTGGAGTATTCTACGCCACACTACTAAGCTTCTAAATAATGAATCTAAGATAAAATCCTGCGAAATTATATTTGCAACCCAGAACTTTGAATCATTTTTTTCGAGCATGCGATTGACTCCGGTTCTATTTTTAATCAATTGTTGCACACCGCAACGTATATTTACGTGGCAGTTGATGCCAAAGTGGAAACATACCCTACGCATTCAATCCAAGGGAACAACGTTGATCGATTGTGAACGCTCTGCAATAATTGATACCCTGCAAAAACCTTTGAAAACCAATTTAAATATACCCTAATTGGCAATCGAAACCAAGCTTCTACGGGATAAACTGGGAACTTATCATTTCAGTCCCCTTGGATAAACCTAATATTGGTATTTCCTGAGTCATCAAGTTAAAACCACCGCCAATATTGAGTCGTATTTCAAATAAAAATACCATAAAAATTTGAATTGAAAGTTTCTCATTGAAGTAGTTCGAAACAATTTAGAAGTTACGATGATGGCCGGATATACGAGAATTTTGAGTCCTCTTGATGGATCATTTCAACTGAAATCATTCAATATTTATATAAGTAAATGAATCAATTCTTTCCAATGAATAAATGAATGACTACTTTTAATGAAAAAAGCAATCGTTTTATTGAATAACTGGATTATTTTCAATAAATGAATGCGTAATTACGAGATTTTATGGCAGTTGACCGAAATAAATATTCGTGATGATGTGATTCTTTGAATACATTTTGGGGAAATACTACTTAAAGAAAGAGATTACTCTTGGTCTCATCATAATAAGAATTAGGCAACTATCCCAAGGTTACTTTGAAGAAGCTCTCAACTCAATTCTCAAATCAAATAACCATATCACCGTTGTTCCTCACGAGGGGAAATATTCTATTTAATGATCGAGGATACATGGATCACTATTCCCAAGTCACTGCGTTGCGAATACGAACAAAAAGTGATTAAAATGCATTCAAAGTAATGCAGCATTAAAAATATCTTCGGGACAAACCGGGGCATCTTGCATGTAGTTTGCAATGGCTGAACTTCATCATTCAGCTTAAATGGCAAAATTTCCTGCTCGCTTCTGGGTAACGCGGCCGCGAGACTATCCCTTTTCCTTTCGACGTAATCCTCTCCACTTCAAGTGACTAACCCTCTAGCTATTTGCATCGACCCTTCCCATAGATAATAATAGATCCCTTCCATCACCGCACATTACGTTATTCAGCGTTTTCATGGAAACTGCGAAGTGCATAAAAAAATGTTTGAACTGCCATAGCTCAGTAAATATGGAATTACGACCCCATGCTTACAGGGCAAAAAATGACTGAAATTGTCCCCCCTACCGCCTTCTGAAGCATTGCAGATTCTACCTATAACATCCAGTACATGATACGTCCTGTGAACTTCTTCAGGCTTTATTTCAGGCAAATATTCTCCCATGAAAAAACGTTTTTGAGACAAGGGGTGGTTCTCAAAAGTGTTAACAACAAAAACCACGCAAGAATGAAGTGCGAAACAGCTGAATGGCGGTGAAGCGATGAGCCGCACAACAAGAGTCAGTGACGTCACCAACTCATATCCGAAAGGTAGGTCAGATTAGGTAAAATAGGCTCTGCATGTATAGTTCATAACTTTCTGTAATTTTA
This sequence comes from Ischnura elegans, assembly GCF_921293095.1. Taxonomy (NCBI): domain Eukaryota; kingdom Metazoa; phylum Arthropoda; class Insecta; order Odonata; family Coenagrionidae; genus Ischnura; species Ischnura elegans. The sequence continues at coordinate 15,480,395 of NC_060257.1, forward strand.
AATTCTTGCTATCTAGATACATTAATTGGCATTTTATAAATAAGTAATTAATCACAACGCTAACCTTTCGTTTTCAATTGGTAACTAACTTTACCTTTTGTTTTCAATTTCTTACTAGTTTTATTGGATACAAATCCTTCCAAAATTATTTGCAAAAAAAAGGTTAATCCAATAATAACTAATTCTAACTATAGAGCTCCCAGCAAACCTATTTTTGAAATACTAGAAATCTTACCTCTTCCTTGTATATACATTCTTGAAATAGTGTATCTTATTAACAAAAATCAAGACATGTTAATTAAAAATTGTGACCTTCGTAGTCATAATAGGAGAAGCCAAAATGCATTCCATGTAATTCATCACAGAGTAAATAAAACGATTAAAGGGATAGGGAAAACTTATGTACAAAAAATTGCCCACTTGTATTAAAAATATCGAAAGTTACTTTAAATTCAAGTGTGCCGTGAAAAAACTACTATTATGTAAATTATTCTGTAGTGTAGATGATTTTCTAATGCAAACTAATTTAAATGTATAATTTATTTATATATTTAAGTGAATTTCACATACACCCGTGACGCCAATTTACAGTGAATTTTTTTACAATGGCAAACAATTGAAATGTGTTAATCCCAAAAAATTGTAAATTGTATGTATTTGTATTATTCATGATGTTATGATATTGTGAATAATGTTTTTTTATTTATATGAAGTATAAAACATGTAATATTTTTGACAAAGCCATGCATAAAATTTATATCCTCGCGGTGACTGAATAAACTGAATTGAATTGAAAAACACGTTCGTATCCTTAGCACTCTCCTTGTTTCTGGTCTGACCGTGTCTCGTTGTCCTGAGCTCTTGGCCTATGTCCAAGTGAGCGCGTTTCTGATTAAGGGCGCGGTTACACATTACGAATTGCTGACCTGACCGTAGACGGCTACTGGATCTGACCCATACAGCACGGGGAGAAATTTACTCGTGTATACTGAGTCGAAATTTGGTGTAAGGAATAAGTCGAGAATTCTCCCATTTTTACACGTGTACTTGCTGTGTAAATTTGGTCCAACTCCATTTACCCTTATATACAAAAAATATGAAGCTAAATGCGGTAATGCATATGCTGTGGTCAGCAGTAATCTGAACATGATGAAAGTTTCAAGACAAATGATTCAATCAAGTCGTCCACCTTAATTCCAGCAAAATTTTCCCAACGAAATCTGGTTAAAATCATTTTACGCAACGTCATTGAAGCACATATTGTATAGATGTATATTTTATTAGGACTATATAAATGCTCCTGTCGAGATATGAACGAGTTAACCAGCAATTGCAACTAAAATGATACTGCCTATCAATTTAAAATTCTCAGTAATTTCGAATTATTTCCGTCATAGCCTCGCACCACGTGAATTGAACGCTGGGAAAACAATCACGTAACGCTATAACTTGTGCGACTCGAACTGGAAACATCAACAATTCGGTCATTCTCTTTATCCTGGTGTGCTTGCGCTCAGTGAAACGACTTGCGGTTTTACCAAGGTTTTGTGTTTTTTTAACTACTCAGCAGTACTTTTAAGAGCCATCCATCACCTCATATTCTCTATCATCCTGTCCATTATGTCATTCTCATTATTTTTCACACCATTACTACTCGTATTTTGTACCGTACGTATTTCCTGATGAATAATTTTATGATGAGGAACCTTTTCTGAGAAAAAAAATGAAATTTTTTGAACGAATATGTTGCCTATGTCTCATTACCTGTTAAGTATAAGTGCCACCGTTTGCGTGGTCACTGCCATTTTCCGGTCATCAACTATACTTCAAGAAGCCCTAACGCTGGTGGAGAAAGGAATAACTACAACGGTCCCGTTATTGGGTTCCTTGTGCATACACGTGTATTATCCGGTTTTTAGCGGACATAAGACCATTTATAAACCAGATTTATTCCGTTTTTACTCGGGTAATAACGGTTTTTACACTAGATAAAACACGTGTAATACACGGCCTATATGCCAGTTGGCGACCGTTTGTGCTGTGTGGGTGAGTACTCGCATGACAGTAGCTCGACTTCCCCCACCCGGTCACATAAGTTCAAGCTGCTGTCGTGAATGTACGTGTGTACTCGCATCGTTTCAGAGGCGTTTATAACCCAATTCCAAGCGAATGCGTTCAAGCGAGGCTTTACGCATATATCTGCTCTTATAATTAGGATTCAAACAATTCCATAAGTTGGTTTGGCCCTTGCATAACTCCACAAACTATATATTTTGTTTGGAAGCCCATCTGTTTCCATCTTTTTTAAATCACTACTTGAAAAACAGAAACACGAAGAATGCGCCCGGCGTGGTCCCGGACGAGCTACTGTCATTTTGCAATACCGTGCAAGCAGACGTCCGAGTCACATGCGAACTGCTGCTTGAGGCACATGGTGGGAAGGCGATAGGCGAGTAAAGACAAAAAGTTGTAGTAACTCGGTTACGAGTTACTGGCCAACTCGCACATAGCAGTAACTCGTATGATGTGGTCACACAGTGGGAGTAGTTTTATCTCGCGATTTGATCGATGGATTTTTCTTCCTCATAGGAAAATCCACTAAAGTCTCTGGCAGTATATTAATTGCTTATGCTTGGTTTCGCTTATAGTAGGGCCCTCTTCGCTTCTATAGCGTTGGGGTGTTTTTCCCGCACCTTTCCTCTCTCAGAGGCGTCGACGGGCTCCTATCGCGACGGCGCCTCTTTCCTTTTCCCTTCCTCTCCAGCCCCTCCTCGGGTGATCGGGGCCACGGGCTTGGTTCCCGGCCCCGGTGTGTTGTATCCTTTGAAGGGTTCGCCCAGAACCCTCATACTCTCAGTGGGAGTAGCTGCGCTGGAGTAACTGAATAGGCTAGCTTGGATACTAGCTTACACTAGGTTAACCAGGTCTAAGGCTAGGAGGAATTCTGCATGCCTAGTGTGGAATCACCCCGTGCCACACACCCTGGTGGTGGCTTGCACGATTCCTCGTAGATGTAAATGAAAAGGTTGATACCGTCAGTTTTTTCAGCTTGTCCAGTAGCGGCTTGCCCATAAGACTCTCGGACGCCGCCCCTCCCAAAGATTTGAAAAAGGAAAAAAAATGAATACCCAATAAATTATAATTATACATCTAACTAACCAAATTGTTTTTTTCAATCGCATACACCGAAAATGTAGGAAAAACACGCAAAATAGTGCGAAAAGTTCGTATTTGTAGCCGCGGGGCGATGGCCAGAACGTCCCAATCCATCGCCATGCAGTCATATGAAGAGTGGTAGTGGTGGGGGCTTCTGGTGCTATGACGCGTGTAAGCTGTCTGGGGACGCCGCCCGAGCATGCGCAGAGCGACGTATCTAGTTAGTTGGCATCGCCGCTACGGCTGGCGGCATTCTACTTGGTGCTGCAGTGTCGCCGAATACCTTGTTTTGGTTTAAATTTTATTATTATAAATATTTAAATTGTATTATCTTCTATATTAATTCTACTGTATAGATACCTTTTTCTCAACTTATACGCAACCAAACTCTACAAATGAGGTACCAAAATACACAGAATTTATCACAGAACATGCGACGGCATATCTTACTTCCTAAATATTGCTATTGTTTCCTAAAATTGGTTTTTAAATAGTTTAAAAAACAAAAACCGGTAAATATTCATGACGTTAACGGCGCACAAACCGATACATTGTTCATTTGCAACAATATCTCGCATTATTTAAATAACTTTTATCAAAATGCTGCTGATTCCACATTCAAGTCTCCTGTTGATACGTAAGTATGAGTCATCATGTGCGTTTAACAGAGGATAGTGTAATTACTTCCAATGTTGTGTTTAAAGTGGTCCTCTGACCTCAATTAGTACATGAACATTCCAATTATATTGTACATAAGACCCTGTCTTTTTTTCTACATTTTAAAATTAGAAATGCGCCTATCCCTCTGTGGACCTGCATTGAAAAGAGCGGGGGAAGCACGATCGTTTTGAATTAAACAAATTTAATGCCTAGATAGCGTTAAAAACTCACTAAAATACACAAAACATTCAAAAATTTTGACCCCCCCGGTGAAGATGCCCCCCCGAGCATTTGACTCACGAGCCACCCCTGAGCTTGTCATTCAATTTTCTCAACCCCTACCAAAATCCACTGGAAGAATATCATTTCGATGTTCCCATTTCCCCAACCCGATGGTTTCAACTCCATCTTCTAATCTCAATTCGGGCTGACCACAGTCGAGGTTTATGGCTGGGAATGATCCAGCGAGTGACCTCTCAAATAGCGAGAAATGCCTTTTCATCCCATTCCGCTGAAATCCCATCCAGGGGTCGAAAGTGGTCGTCCGTGCCCTTTGTCGCCGTCGCTAAGGACGCTGGTAAAGTGCCCTGAAGATCTTCAGGGAGGGATGATATATATATCGCATTGCGCAGTTGTGGTTGAGAGTAGATTTAATGCCATATCCTCCTCCTCTCTCCATCCTCCACGGCTCTGGCCATAAAAAGGGACCATTAATCCCGGCGTATAACACTGCAGCGGCCTCTGAAATACGGGCATATATTCGATTCAGGGACATAAAGAGGTTGTTATGCTGCTCTTATCAATGACCACCGACAAGCCCCTGATGCGCTCAATGGGAAGGTGGTTCAGAATAGTAAAATCGCATGCTCCGCTCAAGATAGAACCACTGGATTGCTTTCAGGAACTAAAGCTAAATGTAGCCAAATGCAGTACATACGAAGAATCACGTAAGGGAAAAAAATTACTTACGATGACATGGAGAAACTAGAACACTGAATGTGTTCTGAAATCTGAGGACTGAACTCTGGGGTGCTAAGACACTATGCATTTGCTAGAAAAAGAAAATATTATGGGTTGAAGTGTTTAGAGATCTCTACTGCACACTATTACCTGATTTATTTGGGGATATCATCTCTTATGGCGCAGGGAGGTGTTAGCTGACCATCAATGATTTCTTTATGTTATGCATGAGAAAGAAGTATTCTTAAGATTAATTACGACGTAATTTATAAAAATAAGCAAATATTTAGCTATGAATACAGAAGATATTAATTTAGATGCTAATTTTTCAGTAATTCATTCTTTCAATTTATTAAATAAATCTAATTTGCCAAAAGTCGTTTCTAATTACTTATTTTGCTGAAAATTTTAAATTTTTGCATTTTATTTCGAATAAAAAAATGGCAATCCCTTTTCTGTGTGCTTTGGAGTAGTTAGTATTTGTGTGATTTATCATTTCTTACGCAGAGGCGGGACGGACCGAAGTTCAAATGTCCATGAATTTCCGTGGATTACGTTCTGAGCTAGAATAAAGTTATCATAATTCATCAAAAGTACACTTTTTTACATGCAAACACTTCGCGAGAAATTGGGGATGGTATACCTGGAATGACAATCTGCTTGTTATGAAATGAAAAAGTCCTGTTGTAAAAGTTGGGTACTGGTTAAGATAGGTATGCATGGTGTACATTGTGAATAACACCTATGGATCTCATCCCTCTATATAAGATTCTCCTCCTTTCAAAATTAACTTCCTTGTTTAATTAAAAGAATAGCCTAATCCTCTTCATTCTATCCATAAATCATATTTTTTCTCCCTTTCCTTACACGCATGCATAGCATTACTCTATCATCATTTGTTAGCATCCCCTCCCAACTAAAAACTCGTTCCATCCACAACTAAGTATCTTGAACGTACATCCAACAATTCGTGAAATTTTACCATTCCTTCAGCCAGCTTACGTTATTTTTACGACGCATCTTATAATGTTAAACATTGTAAACAACACTTAAAATGGTGAACATTAATTAATTAACTAGTTGAAAAAAACTTCTCCAATAAATCTCGTAGCAAATAAGATAATAATGATTATCGGGGGTCATTCAAAATCTCTTGCGTGGCTGATGCGCAGTTTTGAGCTAATATTATGTTTTTAAAAACATAATTGCCTTTATTTTCATGTACAACATGGTCCTTCTCAGCCTTAAGGCTTTTCAGAAGGTTCCATTCGTATTAAATGGCGGCATACTACAAGCATATTTAATATTCTGAACAAAAATTACGCAAATACGATGTAATTGATGGACTAAGATTATATTGATGGAACTTTTTTGCAGGATCATACGGTCAACATACTCCAAGTTATGCTGATATAAACGGGTCTGAAGGATTTGAAAATTAATTCATGAGAGGGGGCGATGAATCTTTATCAGGCATCCGATCGCATTAGGCTCGCCATTTCTGCCGACGTTTCAATGGAACAATGTCCCATCATCTTCAGGGCTGGTCTAGGAATCTATTGATTGAATTTGTATTCAATGGAAATATTTCATTGAAACATAGGCAGAAATTGATGACAATTCTCGAAAAATTTGACTAAATCAGTTCACAGGAAAAAAGATCAAATCCTTCTTGACGTAAAAGAGGAATAGGAATTTAGGAATGACATTTTATAATATTTCCTAGAGTTTAGGTCATCGTATTTTATGAAAACAAGTTATAACCAACGTTTCGATTTATTTAAATCATCATCAGGGCTATGAAAGAAAAAACATAAGAACATATTAAAACAAAGAAAACAACGATTAAACGAGGTCAAGATAAGAAGAGAAAAAAATAATAATTATCTAATCAACCATTTAGGAATGACGTAATTTAGTAAAAGAGGCTTTACATTGAGATGTGAGTACATACAGAAATTGTACTCAAGATTCATTCGAGATTATGGCTTAAGAAACTGGTAGTATCTTGGTTTTAATTTGTGACGAAATGTCTGAGGATAATAAGCGTTAATTATGATCCTCTAATTCATTTTCTAATCATCATAAAATGTGGTACTAATCCTTTTATCACCAAAATATTCAACGAGTGATAGCGCAAGCCCATAGAAAAAGGGTTGGAAGTGATGAGTTAGCATCAACCTGCTGTAAAATAATTTGATCTGCTCAAAGCATCGTCAGCCTTATCTCAATCCTCTTTAAGTCGTGATCTTCCGTTTTTATTCTATTTTCAGGGGTTTCCCCGTTTCCCTCTGTCCAACCTTGAAGAGATTACCCTTCCGAGGGCTTATTCCCTTAAATCTGAACCCTCAATATCGTTCTTTTTTCACCTACACCGTCCGTATCCTTTCCCACGCAACCTTTCCCATTTTTTTAATATATTCGCACAGGTTCTCTGTTTCGCTGACTCAGTCTAGTCTACTCGCGGAATCTGCTAGATCAGAAAGGAAGCGAAGTATCTCTTTTTTTAAAAAAAAAAACGTTCCTATTTCTCGCTAAAATCACCTAATTCAGATTTTTAGGGGCACATAAAATTTTTAAAAAATTGAAAGAATAAAAGTAGTACTATTTTGATTTTTTTCTCACATCTCTCAAGCAACGAAGGAATTAATAAAGCCGCTATCGCATATGTGACTTTATGGAATCGATTTAAAAAACCGATTCCATGAAGCCACACAAGAGAATCGATTGAAATGTGGAGAACCTTGCAATTCCACATAATTTTAACACTCTAACACCTAAGTTTCAGCGCAATATCAGATAATGACGTTCCGCTTCGAAGCCTAGGTCGTGCAGTATTAAATGTATGTGTAACTAGCAGGCCACCCTTCGTTGCACGGGAAGGATAATACCCAGAGAAATGGGAAACTTGGAACTTGGACTTGATAATCACATGAAAGGATTTTTAGGTGAAGGAAAAAATTACGTATGACGATGGTATACATACGTGACAAAAAACAACTGAAAAAATTTCTGATTTAAATTATTAACTATTACTGAAAAGATTACTGACTAATGGGGGATTACTGTTGGTACTTCACCGAGAAGTTCAGCAAGCGATTCATCGCAGAAAAAGCTACACAAGAAGCTTCAAGGAAAAAAGGGAAAGAAAATAAAGACCAATTCCAGATGACAATTGAACCCTGTATTATCATGCTACATTACTATTGTAAGTAATTTAGCCGTAAATACAAACAATTTTATGATGTAACACAGTGTTACATTGATTTCCCTATATACCGTATAGGGGTATTAGACTAAATATTAAAATACATTTTGCTTGGAAACTATGAGTGATACAAAAAACTAAGGCCAGGTTTGGCTTCGGGATATAAACATCTATGAAGATCAGCTATTAAAATAAAAAAAGTGTTCAAACAAATTTTTTGTTGGCCTGTTATTAGTTGAGTGTAGCTTCCTTTGAGTTATGGTATCCTCCTGATGGCATATACTCCTCGCCTGAGGATGAAGCGGAGCATCGAAACCATGGTAGTGTACTAATAGAAATATTCTGTGGAAAAGCAAAGTTTAATTTTTCATTCACTACGGTATTCTTTTAAGCATGTCAAGAGGTGTGCATAACCGGCAGGATGTCCAACCGCAAACGTTGTACGATGCGTCACACAACTTCTGCGGTTTGTTCTACCGTTTGTTACGTCACGTCATGTGATCATTATGGGTGAGTGTTTGTTATGTGATGTCATGACGTTACGTAACAAACGGTGATGAGGAAACAACGCTAAGGACGCGTAGGGCACTACTAGAAGTAGCACTTAGGGCGACCTTGGGAGCATGAGATGTAACGTTTAACTGCAGTTCTGTATTAAATATGTAGATTTTTCCGCGTACAATAAGGAATCAAAACCTGTGACAGTTTTCCTTTATGATAGCTTCACTCGGACTGGGTAAAAAAGGCTCTGCATGTGTAGTTAATAGCTTACTATATTTTCAAGTCCTAGCTATCTGCATGCATTTCTTTGCATGTTATAAACTCATGCATGGATCACTTTCTATAACTTTACAGTTTATACTACTACTACCTAATAGTTTTTCTTGCATAGTAGCATCTTCGTGTCCTTAGCACTCTCCTAGTTTCTGGTCTGACCGAATTTCGCTGTACTGAGTGTACTTGGTCTGTAGCTACTGAACTACATGGCCTGTGTGTGGCAAGTGAGCGCGTGTCTGATTAAGGCTAAGATGAGTGCTGCATTAAGCCGGAGCTTATTTTTTCAAAATTATCCGATTTAAGAATTCGTTGTCTAAAAATGTGCGAAATTGTGAGAAAAGATCATTAAAAAGTCTCATATTCTTGTATAGCCGTCCATGAGGCTTAAAGGCGCTTATAGGGTGATTTTGCATGATTACAATATTGCAGTAATTTTGAATGATGAGTTTTTCGACCCGAATAAAACGTTTTTTTTTTTAAACATGATATTACAGCAGGGGTGCAGCTTATAAAAATTCTATAAGATCAATTTTTGTACTACAGAAAAGGCTTATTAGAGTAATTTTAAAAAATTGCCGTCTTGAAAGTTCCTTTCCTTTATTTTGTAGTATAGGTTTGCTTCCTTTAAGACATCTTTTTATTTACAAGGTTTTACGTCTATTTTCCATGAGAAGTGGAAATACGGGGTTATTATTATACAACCGTCCTTCCTTCACCCTACGAAGATCACGTATTACTTTACCAAGACCTAACCTTACGCTGTATAAACGTTGTTTCTTGTTTATAGGCCCAAAAGTGTATACCTGATTCATGTCTGAAAGCAAAAAATAACAACGCAATTATGAAAAATATACAGTCTTGGTTGTTTAGAATGCAAAGTATGGAGGATATTTTTCTGTGATAAAATACCATGTAATACATGTACTTACTTACTTCAATTCAAATACTGTGCCTAAAATATTTATATGTCAGCATGACCCTATGTAAATGATGGTAGCCATAAAACAGGTTGTCCTTAATGGCTACCTAGAGTTAGTCCTTTTTATGTATTTTATTCTAATCTGTACTTTTTATTTATTTATTTTTTGGAGTAATAAAATAATTTATTTATTTATTTATTAAATAGGCTTTTGGACAAATATTTCAATCGTTTTGTCGTATCTCGATTCCTTCATGCCGAAACGCTGCCTCAAAGGTGCCCACTGCTCGTCCCCCGCCTCCCTGCCACCAGCCGAGCCGGGCGTTTCACCCTGGTGGTAGACTACACGGTATCTCGTCGATGTGGATATAGCTTAAACCTGTGTCTCTGATTAAAAGTAGAACATCGTGTTAGGAGAAAAGGCGATGGGAGAATTCAGAGGAGAGCTGTGTAACCAATTTTTCGATTTAAAATTTTAGGTTTTCCCGGCGTATAGATTGATGAAAAATTTCTCGTCTGACGGAGCATGAAAGATGCATACGCTTGTTTCATCCCCTAAAGTCGGCGGTAGCGGAACATTGCTTGGACCTCGGTCATAGAATAGACTTCAAAAATACGAAGGTTTAGCGCCGCACTAATATCTATTGGGATAGAATTGTAAAGGAGGCAATTGCTATTAGCCTTGAGGAGAAGAGCTTAAACAAAGATAAAGGCTTCCAACTGAGCAGTGCCTGGAATGCCATAACTAATCGCTGCATCCGCACACAACAATAACGGCAACCAGGGATATGAATAAATAAATAAGTACCGTAAAAAGTACCATTAAGAGTAAACCCCTGAAGACGATGGCAGACTCAGCCATTGAAACGTTGGGAGAATTAACCCAATACCACACCCGGTGGGAATCCCGAGGAATTGTTCATCAATCTTTCGATTGTTGACCAGTGATGGCTGACGATTTATTTTTCGATTGATTTCCGGCGGCTATGATGATTTTTTCCTGATGACAAACTCTTTCAAAAACACGGTCAGTGCTGCACATAAATATTGGAGAGCAGGAACTGGATGTTTGACAACCTCGCCTGCAGCTGACATTCACGATAAAACGTTTCGACGCATTTCGATTGAGCAATTCAGGTGTGCTTCGAAAAGCCTCTTTCGATTCAAATTGCAAGTGAGTGCGTCCGAAATCCACGTGATGCAAAAATACCTTTCGTGAATGTTTTTTTCGGGTCGAGAGCTCACAAAGAAAGCGACTTTTTTTATGTCAACAGCGACACCAAAAATGTGAGCGTCTCCAATCAAATCGTGGCGAAAATGCTTTGGATTTCCAGCTGCCTCCGGCAGGTTAGGATGGGTATGTGGAATTTTACAGGAAGGAACGTAGGTTATAGGTAGATTGCTCCGGTAGTCTATTTTATCCCTATTTTTCGGTTTGGCGTCGCTACTGAACGGAAAATTCTTGATTCCACTACCCTGTGGAATCAAGAATTTTCCGTTCCGTTTCCGTTTCAAGAAGAAATCAAGAATGTGGTAACCGCTTTAAAACGTGTCGTACTCGAGATAGAGAGAAAGGGCCTAGCAGGTTAAGATGGTGAAAAGTGCCCCCAGATATTTTGAAAAATAAAAAAATACACTTAAGTGCATCCAAAATTATGAGTTTCCTCAAATTTTCAGGCCTCAACAATGGATAATAACCCAAAAAAAAATTGAAACACGATTTTTAGTTTTTTAACCATATCTCCAGTTTTTATTTTTGTAAAATCGTTTTCTTAATTTTAAAATGTAAAATACTTTTACGTTCTACCATTCCAATTTTTTTTAATTTTTTGACCGAAAACTAACCTTTTATACAAGTTTGAAAATTTCAAAATTAAATTAAAAATTTTATGTAACAATAGACAAGCCGAAAAAAATATGTTGTTAACCCCTACATTTAATTTAATTTATATTTCTAATTTTTTTAAGATTTTTAAATTGGTGGAACACGGTCAAAAATACTAATAACTGCTTTGCGCCATTTGCATCTATGTATTCCTGGAGGATATTTGATTTGATTGTTGAGAGCAACTATTGTTGATCAGTTTCTAATATTATTGAATAACAATAAACATCAACATAAACATTGCCTATCACACTTAGATTAAACGTAATTATTAATTTGTCATAGTATAGTAATAATTATTTTTCAAAATATCTGGGGGCACTTTTCGCCATCTTAACCTGCTAGACCTTGTGTGGTCTAAGGTCAATCAGTGCATAATATGGAATGCTATCAAAACTTACTCTTTTATACACTACGGATGTGTGATATTTCAAATCCTGAAACGTGAACGGCAGTTAAAAATTCATGAATTGCCATGAGACTAAATTCCCCCGGACCGGGAATCGAACCACGGACCTTCGACTTTCCGGACCAATTCGCAGACCACTACGCTATCCAGGTTCATTAATTCCCGATGCGATTGTACCGAGGCTCATGGTACTAGATTTTATAACCATCCCCCTTCTTGGAAGTCCTTTCTCCCTCTCGTTGCCATCCTAGGTGGACTGCGAGGGCCTAAAATTCACCGATTTTACCGTTCATTTACATTTTTTAAGCTTTTACGGGCTAAACAAGTGGTCTCGTTATGTTTTTCACCCAATTTGATTACTGTTAACATGCCTAGTAAAGTGAAAAAAAATGCCACCATAGATGTGCAGTCATGAATTAAGGTACGTTTCCGCATGATCTATTTTAGCCTTCTATTTTATGAGTTAATTATGATTTTGTACCGTATCGGTCACAAATAAAAGAAGTTGCGAACGTTCATGACAATTGACAACAGAAAACTGCTCAATAACATTGTGTTACTTTTTGTCGCAGTACATTACTACTAAAGGTGTAAAATTAGTTTTAGTATGCTGAACTTCACAAAAATTGTCCGTATTGAATTTTTTGTAGGGTTAATTAACTAGTTACCTAAGGTAAAATCGGTGAAATGTCTAAATTTTGGTGGATTCTTCATAAGTCAGTACATATGTTAAGACCCACCATGCGTTTTGCATTATACTGTAAACGGTAAGTAGGTACTTAAAATCGATTCATAACAAATATTTCTCACTTCGTTGTCAAGTACCTCTATTAAACCTACAACTCACTTATTCCTCATTGTTTAGAGGAAAGGAACACCTAAGAGAGAATTTAGATATAACAGGTAGAAGACCTCCAGAAGAGAGTGGATAAGGATTTATTTTTCTCTCCGTACAACCTACGGGCGACCGTCATGTCACCTTCTCAGCTTCACCCTTTACCCTTTCTCAAGAAAAGCCTTATTTGCCCTCTTCCCTCGCGTGTGGATCGTCTTTTCCCGTACCCCTGAAGCACTGCAGGCTCTTCTTTAAGCCAGGACGGTCGTAGGAATCCAGCCAAGGAGTCTAGCAAAAGATGACTTCTCGCAAAATGTCACTTGAATAATGGCGAAAAAAATATATTATTTTTTGGGATAAAACGTACTGAAAATAAATATCATTGTCTTAGGTCAATAATGTAACCAGGATCACAACACCATTTACATAGTACTAACTTCTCTACGTAAAAGTGGTAATTGGACGGTCCTCTTTATTTTAAACAAATTTTGGTGAATTTTTCATCCAAATATAATACTTTGATTCGAGTCTCAACTTCTATCTGCGAGTAAATAAAGATAAGATCATTGAAATGTCAACATTTTGGCCCCTTTATCGTAACCAGTATGTTAATACCATCGCATGTATTATTTTACTGTGAACGGTACTCATAATCCATCCTTATGAAATATTTTATCACTTCGTTATCAATCATCACCATAGGTGTCTTTAAAAATTAAGGTGTGTTATTTGGAGGAGGCGAAGGACAGCTGAAGTCATGTGCGCCATGAGGGAAGGGGTAGGTAAGGAAGGGTGGAGAGAAACCCGGCATCGGCATTAGCCTGCTCTCAACGAAAGTCGCCAAGGGTACCACGGCTTTACGTCCTATCCGACGGAAGGAGTGTTGTACTTGGAGTGTTCTCCGCACGACATTCAAGCTGGGATCGGGCAGTCTCTGAAAATTCTCTGTCACCGCCGGGATTTGAACTTGTAGAAATAAATATGCAGTTATGTATAACATACAACTAACTAGGTCACTTATTTGTGATAAAGATTGCCACCAACCCTACATACTTTCAATAGTACAACGTCCCATTCGAGTTCTGGTACATTCTACTCGTTCAAGGAGAAACTTTCATCCTACTCGAGTGAGTGTAAAAAAGTGAGAATTACGCCAAGTCCATTCACTAGGCCGAAGACTCACTCAGACGAGTTGAGGCGTTCGGTATGAGCTCCTGATGTCATCGGCTAAAATGCGGCAAATTTTTCGGCGTGAATATCTCAAGAAGTGCGTATACATATTAGCCTGGAAGCCGCCTAAATAATAATATTAATAATAATAAACGTCTTCATTGGGCGATATTGGGACTAGAAAGTCCCATCTTCCATCTAACCCCTCATCAAACATGAAATATATGCAGTTAAATACATTGTCAAATTGCTCATGAAATTACATGCAGAGAAATTACATTAAAATAAATAGAAGTTCCATTTTCAATCAACAAATAAAATTATTGGTTAACATATTAATTATTGGCTAAGTGTAAAAAGATGTTAGTGAACGTGGGAAAAACCTAAGGATATTGACTGTCGTCCTTATTGGAAAAAAGTCACTCCAGGAAAACGCCCACACAAGAAGGGGGGCGTGAAAAACCTGCGAAAACCTACTGAGAGAGCTAATGTAAACCTGAGTATCTACAATTACAATGAATTACATGGAAAATGTCACCCAGTACCTGTGAGGAAGAAGAAATGAGTGAGGAATCAAAAGGAGTGAGCAGGGGGTTGCTGGGATACCAGCCTTTAACAAATAGAAAGGAAATGCTCTATCGAAGTGCCGCCCAGCATTTGTAAAAGTCCATTATTGTTCGGGGGAAAAACGAAATCCAATACCGATCCGTTCGGCAGAATATCTCCCTTAATTTATCGAATCGCGCAGCATTCTATTAAGTTCACGGATTAAGTCTCTCTTTACAGGATCCCATATACGTGGACCGTTTTTTTTCAACCTTCCTCCGATAGCTCAGCAAAAACCAGGGATGGCAAGTGAAACGAAACAAAAATGCATCGTTTCGACCCGGAGGAAAACGAAGATACGAGGCCTGGGTATAGTTTCGACCCGGGACGAAATTCGCTCCCAAGAATGAAACGAAATTAATCGAAACTTCCCTGCCCATAGTCATGTTTCAATCCTAGAAGTTGAGCGGAGGGGAATAGTTTCGACGTTTGACATACGTGTAGAAAGGTTGAAACATTACGCTAAAATCGAATGGCCAGTTAGCGTTCACGTTCTCCTGTTAGTGGTAAAGATATGAGTGCTCCATGCATCTAATGGCGGTAGGCCGAATATCTACTTCATTCAACCATACTTCGTATACTCGATTTGAGGGTCGAAACTATACAGTTCGAATGTGAATAACGTGGTCCCTCCGGTGCGAAATATTATCTGCGTTTATTTTCGTCCTAGGGTTTTCAATACAGTTTCCACCCGAAGTATTTTTCACTACGATTTCTTTTCGACTCTGAATTTAGCTCCCCGGGTTTAAATCCATTTCGTTTCGTTTCTATATTACGCTCCCAGGAACGAAAGTATAATAATATAATAATATAACTTTATTCCATTTACATTCAAATATATTACATTAGAAAACGCTTAAATAATTATGGAATATATAGGTACCCCTTATTGAATACTTATGGGGATGCCATCTTACACTTTTTGCACAGGTCTGGTGCTAACATACATGAGAAGTAAATTTATTTCTTTGCATTCAGTTATTTGTTACCTTACCGATTGCATTCATTATTATAATCACGCATATTATAGAACCTTTTTTACTTTTTCAATTTAAAATCTTTCCACAACCCGCTTTACGAATTCATGCACCTTTATCAATAGCTATGCCATTAATATAGTTTACTTTTGTTTCTGGAAACAGGTCGAAATTTAAAAATTATATGTTCCCTTATTTTTTAAACTATGCCAAAAATCGATGGATGAAAAATTTGTCAAACGAGCCTGCATGGAAAACACGGAATGAGTTTTCACTCAATTCAAACCATTAATTCTGGTTGAATATCGCCCAATGGCGGATTCAAACAAATTTAACGCCATAATTTCAAAGTTAGGAGAAACATTTGTTCTCTGGGACATTGCAAGAGATCACGAGTAGCTATCCGAGTCAGACTTTGTTTAGGATTAAGGAAGTTCAGTACATTTCCCACCACCATTGCGATTGTAAATAACAATTTCTTCTGTAGAGATAGAACTTCATTTTCTCCAAAAGTACCTTCTACTTCCAATTTGCTGTCTTTCGCTCCAAAAAAAATCCTGGGTTCCAGATAAAAACGCGTATTAAAGGAAAGAGGTCGAGTTTTTGGAAAGGATACGGGCTGGCCCACACATATTTCTTCAAGTGTCCCTTCACTATAATCCTCAGCACAACTCCCCGGCTATTTATCGTCCGGCCGGTCCCCAAGAGAAGGCCTCCAAAGGGTTGAAAAAAACGTACAATAATCACGAAGATAAACGGCTTCAATTCAAGAAGTTGCGCCGTAAAAATGAAAGCCATGTGTTGTCTTTGTTTGCGGTAGGCCAACATGACGAGTGTCGTTTCAATTTATGGCAACACACAGCTCTTCTCCAATACAATACGTTGATCAGGAAAAGAACAGAAAGTTGAGATGAAATTTATTTAAATTGAAGAATCATTCAAAACATCAGGTCATTCAATTAACGCATCAATTTTATGGCAGCCGTATACAGGTAAAAAGAAAATAAATTTTAAACGTAAGAATTTTATTAATTGATTCGAACCGAAAGGAGTTAAACCATCACTTCACAGTGGAGAAGTACGCAGATTATAAAAGTTCAAATATTTAGACGCACAGCCATAATTTATCCAATCGTTACAATTTTACCTTGTGACAAATGGAGATGCTGTGTTCCCAGACATATCGGCATCTAAGTCCTACAGATCACGAATAGGCAAAAGCTGAAAAGAGAAGTGGGAGCTAGTACCTTACCCTCGCTGTCAGCTCAATAGACACACCGTATACGCGCTGAGCGACACTTGGAGTCAAAAGCTGAGAACTATAAAGTCATTGAAATAATTAGTTTTATTACTACTTTTCCTCTTCTATTCTTGACCTTGTTTAATAACTTTTTATGATATTTCTTGGAGTTTTAGGTCAATTGAAACCAAGTTATAGCCAACGTTTCGATTTATTTAAAATCATCCTCATTTGAGGATGTTGGCTATAACTTGGTTTCAATTGACCTAAAACTCCAAAAAATATCATAAAAAGTCATTGAAATACAAAAATCCAGCAATGTGAAAAGACCACCACTGCGATACAAGCATAGATAAAGGCCACGGTCATGGCTCCAGCATCATCTGGCAGTCTGAGTTTATGACCTCATTAAATATCTATTAGGTGATTATTTGATAAGTAAGCAAAAGATTTAATCGTGTTCAGTCCATAGCACGTATATCATCATTGTCTCATCAATAAATTCCCTCCCCTTACAAAAAGTTAACTATGGATGTAAAAATGTTAATTATTGCTAATAATAGTATTGGTTGTTGCCTAGCCTTCATAATTTTTAAAGATTTCAGGTTTTAAAAACTCGAATAGCTCAAAATATTGCAACTCAGGTAAATATATTGGGTCATTCCAAAGGTTCGAATACGCGGTGTACACGCCCAGGTGTTATTCATAGAGCTGTGCATTTGTTTATCAACAAGAAATGAAGTTTTTTCGACCATTTTCACACAATCTATTCCGGTTGCCACGGTGAGTTGATTGTTAAGCGAGGCGTGCGGAGGGCGGCCGTTCTTTTTTTTATTTCGTCTGTCGCATTAGACCTCTCGATCGGTCAGCCAGACGCCCTTCCACGGCGAAGAAAGCAGACAACCGTGTTTTCACATCGATTTATCTCCAATGCCCATCTCAACCCTTCTCTTAATCTGTCCCTTACTTTACTTATTACTTTTCCATACCTTACCATTTGCTTTTTTACTCCTCAAGTTTAATATAAAACTACCAAGAATGAAAATTTGAGAGCCATTTTATAGCCTTTAAAATAGTATTCGTACTAGAGATAGGTATTTGGGATCAACATGGGATGAAACATGTAGACAAAAAATACAATTTATCAAAAGAAGTTGGCCAAAATAATATTATATGTAT
This sequence comes from Ischnura elegans, assembly GCF_921293095.1. Classification (NCBI taxonomy): domain Eukaryota; kingdom Metazoa; phylum Arthropoda; class Insecta; order Odonata; family Coenagrionidae; genus Ischnura; species Ischnura elegans. The sequence continues at coordinate 15,498,376 of NC_060257.1, forward strand.
AAAATATCTTTACTCGAACGATCACGAACAAGAATTTCATGCGGAAGACTTGCTATCAAAGAGTTTCTCCAAACATTGGGGAACTATCAGTACGCACTACATGCAAAATTGAAGAGTGTGCTTCTTCATCGTATTACGGCTTTGACGATGAGGCCGCGGAAAAATTGAGGTTGGAGGTAGGGGCGATCTGGCCAGGGCGGTCGGTTGGCGATCGCAGAGGGCCCAGAGCTTAGGGGGTCCCCAAGAACGCTTACCTCTATCGTGAAGCGTATATGAAATGTGTGATAAGAAAAGACTCAGGTTAGTTGAATAAAAGTTTATTTTGCGATTATAAAATTCGACGTTTTCATTAAATACTTTATTTAAAAAATGTTCAGTGTCAAAATAAGATCATAAAAAATAAACAAAATAAAGGTGTCAGAAGAATAAAGATAACTCTGATGCTATTTTGAAAGGGTTATTCGAAAATGTTATTTTCGATGTTTTTTAAAAATCAGGGGAGTTTCAAGGAACAAATTCATTAAATAGAATCATTATAAGCAATTAAATTTTGCTGTAAAATTCCCCTTTTCCATTGTATTTTTCTTACAAAATTGATAATTTCATAAACTTTTATCTAGTCTTAAGGGCAAGAATAGCGTCGCAAATCCATTTCCAAGCATGCAATTTCCTAAATTTTCCGGGGAAGGACCCCCCCCCGAATCCGCAGCCAAGGAGAGCCCAAGTCGAGGGCGGCCGCCACTGATTCTAAGCTATCAAAATGCGCTTTTGGGGAAAAATGAAGAAGATCAAATGGACGTAACGTATGAGTGATGTTGAAGTCTAAAAAAGAGACTTTTGAAAACCTTGAGAATGATACGAGACAATTTATTCAGTCACATCAAGTCGATGGGTGAAGAAAGAATTAGGCACTATCGTTTTCAAAAGTATGTAGATACCCAGGAGTCCCTCTTAACTGATGGGGCCGGGTCGTTGAAAACTTGTGAGGCTGGCACATAAAGCGACCTGCATCCCTCACTCGTATCCACGTAAGGTCCGAAGAGGACGGAGGTGGAACCGACCTAGCCATCGAAGCTGGAGTCGAACTCCAGGAGTGTAAGCCCAATTGGAATTAAGATTTGCGGATGGAATGTACTGAGGTAACTCACTTCCATGGTCACGTTGGGTCGTCGAGCGTTTTCTTTCGGGCTCCTTGGCGAGGTTTTTCCTATCTTTAGATTCATAATTCGACTCACCGTATATATTTCCATAATACGTGACTCCTTGGCCGAGTAGATCTGTACTGTACTCGGTAGTTGCGGTAAAACTCGGGGAGGGTTCGAATACCAGATTATCATACTTTTTTTCACTTTTTAAAAAAGACAATCGGAACATCAACAGAGTCTTACAGACAGAAAAAACAGAATCTCTGCAGATCACTCAAGAAAAAGTCAGTACCTACTGAATTTTTTAAAGTGCACCATATTGGATAACGAGGAAATGAGAAAATCATTCTCCTACAATTATAGCCTCGGCGGAGGCAAAAAACAATAAAATATTAGGAAAGGCAACATTCGCTGAGTGGTATGATACCGAGCGGACGGCGAGGAATGAAATAATTCAATAGGGTAGTTTTCTTCATCAAAATAAAACGAAAGGCATTAATTGCCATTCGTTACCCACCATTAGTGTATTCATAATATAAAAATTATTTGGTTTTAGAAATACCGGTTTAGACGAATGGCAAGGGTCAATTTTATCCTCATTTGAAAAAGGCCAGATTGGCGCCCATGCGATACCACTCCACGTGACGTCACAGGGACCTAGTTTCTATACGAGTAGATAGGAGTTTTACATTGTCTGAGATTACCAATGCATGCATGAGGCACAGAGTTCAGGGAACATGTCTTAATAATCACCTATTAAAACTGCCTAAGGTCGTAAAGTTTCCTTCGTTTGATAAGGTATTAATAATCCTTATTTAAGCCAAGCACTATCAGTATGGAACTCAGCTACCTGCTAGCATCCTGCGTCGTATCAGCGCTCAAGCCTCGCCCCAAGGTCACCTCACAAGGCGGGAGGGGGAACCAAAAATGCGTCACACGGACTTTTTCCCATAATTTCTACTTAGCCGTCGCGTTTTCGCGCGCTTGAAATTTTCCATTTTTCGTTTAATCGCGAAAAATAGATATCGTCATTAAAAAATCTAAAAGCGTGAAATACGTACTCCAGGAGTAATAATCTTTCCATTCAGGCAATAAAAAAATAATAGGAAAACACTCTATTGGCTAATATAAGTTTATTAACTGCGCCGTAGCTTCGACAAAATACAGACTAATTAAAATTCACTCAATTGGATTAAGCTTACGGAAAGCTAACAACCTTTCTTAGTCTGATTGACCTACCACTAATACATATTTCGAAAATACACAACACGGTTAGAGTTAACTCAAATGGCTTAAAAGAGAAACAGAACAAAATAAGAGGAAATAATAAAATTTAACTAACAGGTCTACAACAATGATGAAAGAACACAAATGGTAATTTCCATTTTTAATACCAAAACTCAACAACCCAACATGGTTTCAACACATTGTATGATTTCCAAGTTATTGATCAAATCAAGGCAGAAACGAATTCATAAGCTCTATAAATATTTAGTATCAAAACCGTGCCATCGTATATAGTCCAAAAAACAATACCACACTGCTTTTGTAGCCGAGAGACGGTAAACTTAGAATTTCAGTCATTTAGGTGGAAGTCATCATAGCTATTGAACCAAATAGCTTGGACTAACAATTCTTTTACATCACGCATAGCACTATTCAGAGTTAGTTAAAATGACCTTAGAGCGCAATGTATGAGAAAAATATTCCATGTTTATCTAATTATTATGGCAACCGTTATAACAACGGAGAGAAACTGACACAAACATATTTAACAAATGTTTCCAGGGTATGAAAAAAAATGCTGAAAAATTCGGAACATATTCCATCATTAGTTCTGTTAGTTAGTAATATTTGAGGGAACAACAAATTGCATGAAAAAATGTGGTTTCAATAATACGCTGTGGGTACAATCCCGAACGACAATATTTTTGACCATATTTACACCATATGTTAAAAGATTTTATACACAATAGTATCTAGCCAAGATTCACTCAATTGGTCAGATTTTACTGAAGTCAAATATTTATTATATATTTTCAACAATAAATGACGAATTTATCAACGAATAAATGGCAATGGAAGCAATTTTCCCGTATTTTTCGCTTCTGCTAAAGAGGCAGGGACGATAAAATGTTGGGAAAGGCACCGTTCGCTGAGTGATATGCGAGCGAACGTATGCCTTGGAATGGAGAGAATTCAATTAGGAAATGGGTGAGAAATAAGTGATAGACTCAGGCAAGCACTCACCTGCGGTTATAATCTCCAACGGATTGAGAAGGCGCTCTTGTTCCGATGAGAAAAGCAACCGGTGAACTCCTCTGCTGCAATCAATTACAGCGTCGGAAGGAAACAGACCACTTGAGATAATGGAGAAGGCATGGACGGCATGAACACCACACTGCAGCGATGACGCATTTCCTTGAAAGAATTTCCTGAGGAAAGGAAAAAAATCCTATCAACAATAGCACATGATTCGAAAAACAACCTCTTTTATTGTTCGAGGTTTTCGCGCCGATTAAATGCACAATGTGCATTCAAAGTCACGTGACAATCATATTTCCATGGAACTTATTTTCGCAGGAATCGATTCGTTGAATAAAAAAAACGTGTCGTGTAATAATAAATTCATTGGAAATATTGCAATATCTTATCCATGCGCATTGCACATGATGTACATTTGTGATAGGTTGAAACTTCTTCTCGGAGGAAAAATTAGTCTAGTTCATTTCTTTTCACTCACTAGAAAGGTTAATTTCTGTATGATCTTAGGTTTTCCCGGCGTATCAGGTGCAGAAAGGTTTCTCGGGTTTTCCACCGGTTGATGTCGTTCATGTCTCCCGACGTTTCGAGGAGTGACTTGCTGATCATCCTCAGGGGATCTTCCGAATGCCATTCTTCGAAATCAGCAATACTCGGAGACCAATAATGAAGTCCCTTATGTACAACAAAAAATGGCGGGAAAAAGCATAGCAACGCGTGAACCAATCAGGCTACACCTGACCACGGATGGGGTGTATATGTGTGTACTGGACAAATTTCGAAGTACGACATTCGGAAGACCCCATGAAGATGATCAGCAAGTCGCTGATTGAAACGTCTTGAGACATGGACGACATCAACCGGTGGAAAATCCGAGAACATTTTCTAGGTTAATTTATATTTACACATACTAAAACTAGAAGAACTAGAAGCGTAATGAAAAATCTAACGAACTACATAATTACAGCATTCCTTTCTTCGAACAATGATGCAGATTTACAACGATTACCTTGAGTTAAAAGTAATTTTTAAAAACAAAACAAAAAGAACAGCGCGAAATTCAGTACTATTCCCATGGGAGTCAAAATGGGAGTTAGCATCAATGGGAGAACTGCCCTTAAAGTTATTTATCGCAAGAATCTTCTCTCATTGCACCTATTCATAACACAAGGAATATATCCCAAACTTTCTGGCTATATCTTCAGTAGGTAATTAGAGCTATGCGCTGGTGACGGAGTGAATCCGAATCGAGGAAGTTCTATCGAAAAAGGAAAAATATATGTTTCTAAGACCGAAAGCATTTTCTTATCCCTGGTTGTATTCTCTGGAATTCCCTGTACTTATCTATAAAAAAAACCCTCTCCTTTGCCTATTTTCGAAGAAAAACTATTCATTCCTCACCTCAGTAGCCAAAGAAAACAATTATCTAAAAGGAACAACAAACATAACATGTTTACAATGTTACGGACGGAGGCTAATAGAATTGAATATAAATGTTTAATATGCTCTCACCATCCCCTTTGGAGAAAAACAGAGTACACTAAAAATTTACAAAAAATGTTATTAGGAATATGCTAAATAAAATAATAAATTGCAGACGATACACAATATAAATGCATATTGAGTTAAATAAATGGATGTAGCATTGTGATGCAAAAATATTAACATTTTTAAACAGGAAATCTAGAAAAATAGTTTTACAAAATTGGTTAAGTGTAGACTGCGATACATTCAGGACAGTCAGTTTAATTTTCCTCGGAATTGAGTAGAGCCATGTGTGCCTGAATGGATCCCCGCTGTTGAAACTAGCGCTGGGACTTACTTGGGACTATTGAGGCGAGGAAATCCAATATTTCCAATCTTTTCATAACCCGCATGACATTTCTGGAACTTTTTCTGCTTCCATTTGATGCTTTGCCCTCGGTCAAGACCAAAGTAAATACGGCAATGAATCTAACCTCAGTTTCAACTTCGCACTGTGTTCTGTGAAGCATTTGTTTCCTCCGATCGTCATCGATGGTCGGGTTCTCCTTTTATCGACTAAATCCCCTCTCTTCATCGAAGCGTGTCGTCCATTTCTCTCGCAAGAAAGAAATTCCACTTTCTCTCAAGACGACCTCAGTTCTCTCACAGCATTAATATATAATATTAATTTTTTTAAATAATAACAAGTTTAATGAAAAGTTTAAGAACAAGTATACAAAATAAACATTCTTGTATTTTTAATACTTATTTAGTTAACACGGACCATGCATCAATATCTCCTATTGAGAAAAACATCAGGTACATATTCGTAGCATATCATAAATGAAATACCATCTCTGCACGGAAAGGTTATTTACACATTATCATAAATATTATATTTCGCTAGACAAACGTATATATGCAAAATTCGGATTAACATGCATGGTAAAAATGATAGGGTCCCGCTATGCCATAAAAGGCTTGCCAGCAGGTGCCACTTTTAACATAAAGATCGGACTTTTTACATAAAAAGTCAACAAGTATTAGGTGAACGGAAAATTTTACCAGTGAATAAAATTGTTTTTATAGAAAAAAGAATACAAAGTTACATCAAATATTTTTCGTAATTCCACTCCCACAAGAAAACTCAAAAAGTAAATGAAAAGGAATCTGTGACATACACGGATACATTCACTCAAGAGCCCAAATATGCACATCACATACAATTTTGTGTATGAATACATATGTACATAGATATACATCATCCCGATTATGTCCAAAGTACATGTTAGAGCAAATAATTCTCATACAACCAATTTCTTAATTCTTCTTTCAATATTGACATTTTTTCTAAAGACTCGATATAATTAGGTATTAGATTATTAGTTAGGTGTTAGGCAGTGGCGGCTGGTGGTAATTGATCTAGGGTGTTCATTAGAGCAGATATAGGATGATTTAATTATATTATGTTAATACTAATCCATGAGCATTATATTTCGTCGATATAGAATACATAGCAAGCAAAACCACTGGTATTTTCTACCCTTAAAATTGCATGAACAGAAAAAATATTAGCATGCATGAAAATAATTATTATAAACACACCTTTACAAGTGACGGTGGGTGAAATTCATTCTCCCTTCCTTACACCCTATGAGGAAGTAGTGTAGAAAACGGCCATACAGATGACTCTGTACACGGACTAGGATCCTGGGCGCAGGTAGTGTAGGTGGCGGCTACACCACTACACTACCTGCGAGTCACTCACCAAAAATATGCGCGTGCGCACTCGCATCGTTTTGAGTCTGCTCCCATCACCCATTTGAACTGTACATACCCCCCCGCATACTTCGTCCCGCCAGAGCACCCTTAAGCGATCGCATAAACCGAAAATGCGCCCGGCGCGATGCCACGGGATCGCACACTTGTAGAGCGGTGAATTCGAAAAGGAGATAGCTGTAGCGTTCGGAGCTTTGTGTTTCTTGCATATGCAGACAGGATTTTTATCCTTCTCATTGCAAAATAATAGTTTTCTTTTATAATTCATTCATCTTTGGGTGTGCACTTGCTAACATGCGTATACGCACGCGCCGCCACTGGTGTTAGGTTAATAATAATAATAATACATATTTATTCCACATTATGGTACATGAAATTATAACAGCTTACTCAAGCATGATTTTTTACAAGGTGAAATATAGGCACCCCTGTGGTAAGAACCAGTGTTGGGGTTGCCTCCTCTTAAACTAGCAAACTGACAGCTGGCTGGCGCGGCCAAAAACAAAAGAATATACCATAAGTAATGAGCCAAAGTACGCTTTTCTTTAACGTGTGTTCCTTTGAGAATATTATGAAAGATTGAAACATAAAAATAAATGAAAACAAATACATTAATTACCCAGACACATAGAAATATTCCATACACTGTACAGAAATCAGACTAATAGCATAATAATTAGCATTAGCATTAACTATCTCAAACTCATTTGGTTAATATTATTTTAGTGAAACATTGCAATCCTTTAACATTTTTAAAATTTTAACAAATGTTAATACTAATATAATCCTTTAAAACTTTTTAATAATAAAATAATTCTTGGAGTATAGGTCAAATGTAGGTATATGATACAAAAAAGTTGTTAGCCAACGTTTCATTTTATTTAAAACTATAATCAGGGCTATGAATGAAAAGATGAGAACATTATGAAATATAATGATATGCAATATTTTTGTACAAATAAATGTTACGAAAGAGTTTTTTTTACAATATTATAATTTAAAAAATATAAGAAGATGATTAAGTGATTCCTAATCGAGGAAGTCCTATTAAAGAATAAAAAAACAGAAATTTGGATTTGAACAGGCGCAGCCCATAAAATATCCACAATTTTAACTATCGCTACAATCAAAATATTTTAATAAATATAAAAAAAACTAAAGAGAACATAAACATATCGATGTATAAAAGTTTATTCTGAACTCCACTTTATTTATTATGGGCGTCGCTACGATATTTATTCAAAGTCACGTCACAATCATATTTCAATTGAACTTATTTTCGCACGACTCCTTTCGCTGAATCAACAAAACACTTCGTGTAATAATAAATTCAGAGGAAATATTGCAATATCTTATTTAACTAATAATAATAAATTTTATCCAAATCGTGCCACATATCATACAATTTACTTAGTTAAGCTCCTATTTATGTGCTTAACATACATTGTTACCGGTGGGATACCGCTTACAGCCCGGTCAAAATAGACATTCATCCTTGCATAAATTGCCAACGAGCTGAAATTTTCCAGGAGAGTTAGGGATACCACTCTAATGAAATCCTGAAAATTCCCCATTGATCCCGTGTGTGCAAAAATTTTTATTCAAGGTCAAAGGTCACAAAAATGGGTTTTTTGGATTTTTCGGTCAAACGGTTGGTTTTACGATAAAAATTGGTCAGTTCAAAATTGTAGAGCGGTTATTTTCTACAAAATTGTCAACATTTTTTTTTCTCTTAGATTTATCATTTCTGAGATAGAGCCATTCGAGCAATACGCGTGTTGTGTGTCCAATAATGTTCAGAGAGCGCAATAATATAGTTATGCATATTACTGAGAATACAGTTACGAGTAATTTCGAATGGCTCTATCTCAGAAATGAAAAATCTTAGAGAAAAAGTATAGCAACAATTTTGAAGATAATTAACTGCTCTACAATTTTGAACCAGCAATTTTTATCTTAAAACTAACCGTTTGGCCGAAAAATCAAAAAAAAACCATTTTTGTGACCTTTGACCTTGAATAAACATTTTTGCGCACACGGGATCGATGGGAAATTTTCAGGATTTCATTAGAGTGGTATTCCTAACGTTCCTGGAAATTTTCAGATTGTTGGCAATTTATGCCTAATTTGACCGGGTTATTAGCGGTAGCATGAAAATGAATGTTTAGTACCGACCTAAATATGAGCTAAGATAAGGGCAAAAAATACTCACAAGGACCTAAAGCTATTTACAAATTAAATTTGAAGCAAATCAATCGAAATTCTTAATTTCCTATACTGCCTAAATAGCAAAGATGAAATAAAAAAATAATTGAGGAAAACTTATTCTCAAATATATTATAACTCCTCACACATACGAGGATGCATACCTTCGTTCGACTGGTTTACTTTGGGGTCGAATTTCTCGTTTGAAACTTATGCTATCATCTGGAAATGGTCAGGGTTAGCAGAGTAGATGGTATTCAGCATTTTCTTGTAGCTTTAACGATGGAAATTTATGTATGAGAAAATAATTTAAGGCTCAAAAAAAATGTGGTACAGACATATACTGGCAATGGCCTCAATTACATGCCCCAAAAGTTGAAAATGATAGCTTATGTGTTATGCGAGAAATTCGACACAAAAAGCTGGCTGGGAAGGCTGTATGCTTCCTCTTATTCATTCAAATATTGCAACACGTCGGCTATCACCTGGTGGCAACATGAGAATTGAATGGGTTAGGAGTCATGGGGTACAAGTGTTTAATTCTCAACGGCGGTGGGGTAAAGTCCTCGCCTGCCAATCCGTAGGTCGCGGGTTCGAATCCCGCCTGGGTAGGTGGTCCCCATCCAGGGCATGGATGTTTGTCATGTCCTATTGTTAATGTTGCAACCCACGCTGTAAAGGCCATTCTGTGCTGTTTATTAACAGTTAGATTGATAGAATAGATATGCAAAAACTTGGTGGCCAAGAGATACGACTAATTGTAAGTGTCTGTTCTTAAGTCCAGTGGTGGTTAACAAAAGAAATAATATTCAAATAACACTATTAGTAAATTTACTGCCACAAAGTTACTATCTAACGATTTGATCGTTGGATCCTTCTTCCTCATAGAATGGTCCTCCAAGATCGTTAAAACAATAAATGCGTATGCTTGGTTTCGCTAATAGTAGGACCCGCCCGCCTTGTGACGGTGCGGGATTCCTCGTCCCCTTCCTTCCTTCCCTATCCCCTCCCAGGAGGCGTCGTCGGGCTCCAATCGCGGCGGCGCCTCCTTCCTTTCTCCTTCCCGTCCTTCCCCCTTCTGGGTGCAGAGGAGAAAAGCTCGCGCTTACAGTCCCTGCCCCAGGAGTGTAACCTTGCGAGCCCGCCCTGGAGTCTCGTTTCAACTGCCACAAAGTTACTAATATATACATTCGTAACAAAAACGTAAAATACAAATAATAACTTGTAATTAAAAGGAAACACAGAGTAATATTTCACTTCTAAAAAAGTTAAGAAAAACGCATTCTTGCACTGCTAATTTTGCCATGACCTCACTGCTTAAATCGTATGGAAAATCAAATGCTCTACTAAATATTTGTTTGATCTCGTTTATTTTTCTTTACCTAATTGCTGTGCCTAACTCTGTTTACAAAATAAAATCACCCTTGCTCCTTGGCTTCTCAACCCATCCATTGAAATAAGTGAATGCCTCCCCCACTTGCTTAAATGTCATTCCATTCGAGTTCAACACACAATTCATCGCAGCCTTCTTCGAATACATGGTGTTCTACCAATCAAAGCAGAAAAATGCATGGATGATTCCCAGTTTTTCAAGGGTATTTCACAAATTAATGTTCCGTGATTACTACGATAGATAAGAATTTTAAAACACCAAAAATTACTTAACAATACTTTTAAAAAATGTTTATGCAATATTTTTTGTTCCTAATACTTAGAAATTAAATTTATATTTATTCAATGCAAGTCAAGAAGCTGCTCCGAAATCATAAGATTTAGTAACACATTTTAGGCCAGAAAATGGGAGTTTAACTGGCAAACTTTTATGTAAATTTTATATAAATTTGAAATAAGAAAATTTTGAAACTACAGGTACGAGAAAAAATTCATAAATAATTTATGCATAATTCTAGGAACTAAAAATTCACGCATGAATCCCAATTCTCCAGGCTTTCCCGGGCGCTGGAATCCCTGGACTTTTCTGTTTTTCCACATAGTAACCCTTTATATTAATTTACTTTAATTGATTACAAATGTTGCCCAACATCAAAGTTGGGAATAATTGAATAAATTTGACAAATTTCAGAGATGAAGGAGTATAACTCTGTCTGCAATATGGAAATTTCTTATAAAAATTTTGCATCACGAGAAATCACGAGGAAAAAGGACAGATAGTTCCGACGAAAACCACGACGCTTCAAAGTGACTGCCGGCTAAGTTTAAACTCGAGAGACTATGTCCCATAATGCGTCTGTTTCCTCGAATCGCAATCGATGAAATCGCTTATACATCGAAGCGTGTCGTCCATTTCTCCCTCGAGAAGAAAATCCAATTTTCCCCGGAGACACCCAGAGGGCAGCATATTTCCTTTTCCAGAGGGACCGACTGTATACTATGTTTGCGATGTTCTTTTTTTTGGGGGGGGGTTGGTCGTGGCACGCCGGTTTATCCATGCGAGCATTCTGCCCTTGACGTCCGTTTGATTCGAATAACCAGAGGAGCGATCCCCACTTTCGGAGGAAAGGGACCCAAAATACCCGTACTTTGTCCATCTCTTAATATCAACTTTACTCGGCGACCCGTGAAATTCGATTTGAGTGTATAGTCTGTAGTTTGGTACACATCCCTGCTCTTTTCCTTGGCTAGAGAGCCTTCCAATCCTATTCCTATTTTATCAGTTATATCCACAATGGGATTCAATAAACTTGTCAAAGATGTATGCATTTTATCATTCTTTTCTATAATAATAAAATTTCATTTATACCGTCTGTTCATGAAAAATTAAATAACATTAGGGATGTGGGAGTAGTACTGTTTGACCTCGAGTCGAGTTGAAAACTATTCGCGAGTATCGAGTCGAGTATGGTAATTATTGAACTAGGCAATACAGGCTCCAACATATTCTCCTTTTTTTATCAATCCCATTGTGAGTTTTCTATTTTTAATGCTTAGCATGATGTAATAGGGAAAATATAACGAAGAAAGTTGATGATAATTGTGTCACAATTAGGAGATGAATGAAAATTAATGCCTTAAACAGTTCCATAAGCGCAGTTGACCAGTTCCACCAACAAGCCATTTTATCGGAGCGAACTTCGAGATGGGATTAACAGAACAAGATGTTGACGTCACAAGTCCACGCTGTGTCACATGTGACGAGAGTATTGCTTACTAAGTCACTGTCGGGGTGAAAAACCCTTATTTTGTCGCTGGTCTGCGACTACGAATTTCAAAGCACTGCAGGAACAAGTGACTTTGTACGCAGTCACGCGTATGGGTGCAAAGTGAAATACACCAACGGATGAAGTGCGCCATGAAAAATTGTGCCACAGTGTGGACTTATGACGTCAACATCATGTTCGGTAAAACCCATCCCGAAGTTCGCTCTGAGAAAATGGCTTGGTGGTGGAACTGGTTAACACGCCTGACCGGAAATTGGGAAATCCGGGTTCGAATCCCGGCTAAGTCAAATTTTTTCGTGGCGAACTTCATTCGTTGGTGTATTTAAAATTCTTAAGATTGGCTGTCGCAGGTCTCCATTTTACTCTCCTCTCTTCCACTGTATTCGCACTTACGTAATCTTCTCTTTTACATATTTAACAGCTTTTCCTGTGAAACTCTCAGAGAATTGTATCTCGTTAGACATGGCATAAATAGCAAAATTATTTTATCCGTGATATAACGACTATAGACAGCCCAATTAGGGTAAAAAATGCTATTTTCGCGAAAATTTAAAAATTTCAAAAGTAAAAGTAGGGAATTTATCCGGAGAGCGATGGAAATCCTAAATATTAATTTCTCTCTCAATACAATAATTCTTTATTTTTTTAAGCAAAACGTTCAGAAAAAAGTGGAGAATTCTATCTTTATCAGAGCTAAAATCACTGTTCATTAGAGGAATAAGGTAAGTGGGCGGAAAAAATAAATTACGAAGAAATAATATACTACTATATATATATATGAGTACGTTTAAAATAAACCGATCGATAAAAAATAAAATATTGTATATTCGTCGCTCGCTTTTCACGAGTTTTTGACGTCATTCTACTCTTTTCAGGGTGAACTTTTCAATGAGGTACGAAATCGCTCACAGTGTCAGCAACCACGAACTACGTGAAGACCGCACCTGACAGCCGATGAAACATTCAGCATTTGCCCGATACGTCATGACCTTATCTGCGTAAGGAACAAATTAGTTGACCACATTATGAAGCATGATAGCCTGATGAAAACAATCGAAAAAGAACTTATTGTTAGTGAAGCCAAAATTGAAATGTTATGCTACCCTTTGCAGTCATAAATAAATATGAAATTAATAGCGAAGATGGTGAATGACCAATGCTGTCATAGCACCAGAATACCAAACGCTACTTCCTAATAACTGAGCACGGGTTTAAACTTCTATTGTGACCTTGAATGCAGGGAGAGTTTGATACATAAGTCACATTTGCTTGAAGCTAAAATATTCACTAAAATCATCGTTGAACGCCATCTAACGAAACAGTTACATTTCGAAATCTGATCGATAAATTGTAAAATGCTGTCTCTTTAAATTTCAACCTCGTAATTGATAGTACATTTTAAAATTGGTTAACCAGCCTATTTGTGAATTTTTTTATTAAAATACAATTGAAGAATGACTTGCTTCATTTATCGCCTCGAAAACATCAAGAAGTTGGATAAAGATCAAAATTGATAAAAATGTGTCTCGTTTATGTACGAAACCGAGCAAAATCGGCTTTCAGAAAAAAATTAATTCAACAAAGTAAATTCCAAGATGGTGACTTATTATATTATTGCCATCATTTCTGGTCAACAATCCTATAGGTTTGACACAGCCATCAATTTTCCAATCGGCTACTCTCTACAAACATACGTATTTCTTCTCTTTCACATTCTCCTTAACCTGTTCCATGCATTTTATTCGAGGTCTTCCTTTTCCGTTCTTGCCATCCACTTGTCCCTCGACGATTGTATTCATCAGGCCATCGGGTCTCAAGATATATTACCCATAAGATTGTTATCTCTTCTTATTAAGGTTTTGATGAGGGTTCTCTTCTCTCCTACACTTAGGAATTAATCATCACTAACTTGGTCAATCTATTTGATCCCCATCATTCTTCTGTATACAAATATAAAAAGCTTACGTGAATAATTTCCAAGAAACTCAATTTCCTACAAACATACGAACGTTTTTCAAATTGAAGCAGCTTATTTTCACCTGTCTCCGTCTTGATTCCCAGCCATTTACGATTACTATCGCTGCGACGTCGGACGGGGCAAAACACTCGCAAGGCAACGGAGGTAATCCCAAATAGAGCTTTCACAGTTGACGTAAAAAAAAAACAAAAAAATAATGCAAAAATATTTCAAATTGAGCATGAATTTCGGGGGAAAAAATGAGAGTAAATGGGAGTAGGTAGTTGCAGTAATCCGCAGTTTCGGGGAATATTTATGGGAATGAGGAGAGAGGGAGAGAGGCATTTGGGCTCGCCGGTCGCTTGATTTATGATGACTCGACGAAAAGCTCTTTAGTGCGAGGGGAGAAGAGAATATTGCAACACAAAGAAGAGGAAGAAAAAAAATAAACTACGTGGCCGCCGCGTGTATGTGTACGTGCATATATATATATTTATGTATATCTGATGGCTAGTCCGCTTGGGCCGCGGGACTCGTTATAATACGCGGTCGTCATGGCGACGCGTGAAGCGACGTCGCTGCGATGACGCGGCAAATTTTTCGCAACCAATCATCGCTCGTAACACACGCAGAAGAAGTAGGGTGTGGGGAAAATGGGGAAAGTTTGAAGGGGTTTTTGGGTGGAGGAAGGTTAATCGCGGTCCCTGTTGTGTACCCTCGTGACATCTTCCTCATCTGACACGCTAATTGGACGTCGCGTGATCGCGAAGAGAAATATGGCGAAAGGAAGGGAAGTCGATGCGTGCTATTAATGCTAAAGAACCTTTTTTCGTAGAGTTTTCCTTTAACTAAATACCAAAGCATGATAACTAAATATTGCGACCCTGTGAAATACTTCGCATTGAAAATTCAGTGCACTCAATTTCCTATACAGATTAAGCTGCTTATTAATTCGGTCGTTCTTCACAGAATAATAATTTTAATAAGTACCTGCCCGCCGTTGTATACATATTAACTTAATTAATTGAAGAAAATAGCAGAAGGCTACTCGATGTTTTGTAAGACAGCCAATATAACAATAAGAACTTTAGTGCTACAACGCAAAAATTATATGAATAAAAATGGAATTATTAAAAAGTGACATACATATTATTAGAAATTCCCGGATACAAAACGTATTTGATGGGGCGATTTTGCTTGAATCCCTGTTGTATCATGGTATCTCCCTCATCTGACATGCTAATTTGACGTCAAGTGATCACGAAGAGAAATATGGCGAAAGGAAGGGAAGTCGATGCGTGCTATCAATGCAAACGAACCTTTTTTTCGCAGAGTTTTCCTTTGACTAAATGCCATAACATGATAACTAAATACTGCAACCCTGTGGAATACTTCGTATTGAAAATTCAGTGCACTCAAGATGTTTTGTAAGACTGACAAAATAACAGTCAGAACTTTAATGCTAGCACGCAAAATTATATAAATAAAATGGAATAATCAAAAGCGACATACGTATAATTATAAATTCCCAGATTAAAAACGTGGGTTTATTTTGCACGAATCCCTGTTGTATCATGCCATCGCTCTCATCTGATACGGTAATTGGACGTCAAGTGATCACAAAGAGAAAAATTCCGAAGGAAGCGAAGTGCGTGATATCAATGCATTATGAACTTTTAACACAATTTTCATTTTATCAAATCCCATAACTTGCCAACTAAATACTGCAGCCTATTCATATATTCAAATTTAGTGCACTTACCTACCTATAAAGATAAAACTCCCACTTTATTTGGCCGTTCAACAGAGAATAAAACTTTTAATATGTAAATCCCCGCCGTGGTATTCATGCAAACCGAATTTAATTGCAGAAAGCATCCGAAGGCAATTCAGTGTATTTTGAGAGAGCCAAAAGAACAATCAGAACTTCAGAGGTACCACGCACAATTTTTTGGGCAGAGTTTTAATTATAATAAATTATAAAGCGTAATCTACAAATTATTAGAAGTTTCCAGATCAAAAACCCGGTGGAGGGGGAAATTTTACACGAATACCGGTTGTATTCAAGACATCATCTACATTTGGCACGCTAACTGAAAGTCACGTATTCACGAAGAGAAAAATAGAGAAAGGAAAAGAAGTCGGTGTAAAAATAATCAAGTGAACGCAGTGAACACCTAGGGTTATAATTTGCAATTAACTCGCTCATCAACATTTCGTTACAGGATTTATTGAGAACAGAAATAATGAATATCCTTGAGGCCTGCCTTTAAATATTATATCTTTGCAGCACCAAAGTTAACTAAATAAAGAGTGTATTTTTACGCTAAAATTTCGTTACTTTATAATAACGTTAATGCATGCCCCAATGCCTCTGAATATCTAAGATCTTATTTGAATTTCATGAGACTGAAGAAACTCTATCCCGATATAAAATATGACATCAGTCCTTAGGAGCCAAAATTTTGAAATGAAAATACACAAGCCTGGTAAAAATTTCATTTCAACATGGATTTTCACAAAGTAAAAGTCGAATCGATTGAATTCAGCCAAAATGTTGTTTGTTTCGACGTATACCTAAGCTTAAATAAGATATATTTGTTCACAATATATTACAAATTCCATACAGCCGGGCTATTGCTGAATAGAGGAGTAGAAATCCCTAATGCAGTACTCCTCATTGAGCTAGTTAAATAAGGAAGAAAAGTTTAACTGGGTTAGCGAAGCTCTTTTCTACGTAAAACCTCCGTTTACATACTCACTGTTCGTTTCTTCATTGCATATCTTGGGTAATCCGACAATTGGACAACATAGTTGGCCACATCATGGCCTGATAAAAACAATCGTCAAAGGCTGGGTGGAAGTGACGAAAGGCAAGAAAGGGCTCCAAATTTCTGGCGGTACATAATTAAACATAATTGAAAAAATGCTGAAAATTTCAATTTTTGGTGGGGTTAGGGGTTTTGGAAGGTTAATGAGTAATAAGGGTTATGAAAGGGTTAGAAGTAAGGAAAGATTGCATGGTTGGAAGGTTTCCATCAAGTGTAATCTCCCGAATTTTCAGTGCAAACCTCCTTACCCCTACAACTTCTTTCCCCGTTAAATTATCCTTCAACGATTATAAATTCAGTGGCTCTTCCAGATGGGGTGACTTAAATCTGACGCTATGATGATCATCTTAAATAAATGAAGGCCTACTGATAATTGGCAAAGCTCTTTTAGTTTAATAAAGACAAGCATTGTCGTCAGCAATTTGAATCTTTTACTAAAGATATCGCAGTGATTTTCTTGTTCCACGATGCCACTACAACTAAACTGGATCGCTTCTAATGCCACGGCGTCCACATAGATATTCATATTGATGCAAAATAATAATAATAACAATAATTCATTCTTCCATGCATACATATTTTTTACAGACTATTACATCCATTCAAGGAAGTAAGGTAGCCCTTAAGGCAATAAGCCTGTGTTTAGGCTAACTTCAAATTTCATAAATTGCGGAAATGATAACACACGCAACCAAAATACACAATACCTTGAGAAAAAAAACATGTGCGTAAAAATATAATAACAGAGCTGACCTTAAGATGAGATACAACTTATAATGTACTGCACATATGATGCCTAGGGTATTTTCTGCAATATACCGACCCTTTACCATAGCTTTTCGATGTCTTCAAAAGTCATTACCCATTTCTGTATCAACCTTTTGTATTTACCAAAACAATTTGTCTCTTTAATTGTATTTGGTAGCATATTATACAATTTTGGTCCCATATACAAAAAACTCCTTTCATACATCGTTAAATTAGGCTTGTGCATAGGGATCGAGAAACCTCTGCGAGAATTAAACAGCACATTGCTCCCAAAAATTTTTGGGCTGTATCCACTACGCAAAAAAAAAACATTTTTAACACTTTATAACAATACATATATCTTAGTGGGAGTATGTTAAGTTCAATGAATAAAGGACGGGAATGTTCGTAACGCTTTTTAAGTAATAATAGTCTAACAATTTTTTCTGCACGATGTAGGCTGATTTTAAGGTGTTAAAATATGCTCCACCCCAACAAGTAAGCCCATAATATTTAATATTTAAGAATCATGCATAAACTTAAATAACTGCTCGTGTAATGCTTTTATAAGTACCTAAATTAGAGCAAATTAAACAATACTTTTAACTAAAATTCTATCGCTTGATAATATTTTGTATCTCCCAACGAAAGGTCGCTTGCCACGTGAACTGTTATTGCGTCAAAAAGCAAGAAATTTTTAATGGATTTTTTCCTGAACCTTTTCGTGAACTACCTTTATGCTAATTCGTAGCACGTTCCACGCATCCAATTTACACTGCGTTCCGTGACCCAACACTCTAATTTTCAATGCACTGCACACCATTTAATATACGTTTTAATCAACGCTTTGCATGCAAAACCTTAAATAACATGAATGCTAATTCGCGTGACTAGTTTACGAATTTTAATCAATTATTTTCGACAATAGACCATTTATCTCAACGATCTTTCCTAATATTAACGGCGAATAAATGTTTTAAGGCCTGGTTACACGGCACATGAGAATGTACAAGAAAATGAGAGGATGTCTGAATCTCAGAATGAACGCGAAAATGCACCGTGTAACCACGCAAAATGTAAGAATGTATGAATTTCTGAACGCCTGCTCTAATTTCGTTCAGACAATCATACAATTTGAACTCAGAGTCACCTGGTGGCAGACTACGAAAACGACACATTCATTTCATCTGGCTGGTATAAACGACTTTGTTTACGTACGGCCCCGATAGTTATTTGGATTTGATATGATCTTACTTGACATGGATATCTCACTGATTGGATATGGGTAGCGAAAGAATGGAACACAAGAAAAGGGGATGGGTAAAAGGAAGGATCAGATGGAAGGATGGCCATTAATGTATGAACCGCGAGAATTGTCCAAGAATGAGATCCAAATGATCGTTAAGAGGTCATAAAAAGTATGTGATAGGCAAAGAAATAAGTTTCAAGTACTATTTAGGCTGTATTTACTCGTGTTCCTGTTTTTGAATCAAGACCGACTGAAACGAGTCGAAATTTTAGGTGTTGCGTTGACATGCAGCGAACGCTATGGGCATCGCAGTAATAAATATTGAATTTACCTTGACAAAAGTCTCATATTTCTAGTATATTCCTGTAGCGTGCGCCGATTCACAGGAGAAGGATGGAGGGAAATCACGACACACTCGCTTTCAAGACTAAAATTCAACTGCCTTTATTATGTCCTATTTTTTTATCACAAGGCTTAAGGGCACGAGAAATTTTCAAAATATGCTTTTATTATGGAACGCTACTATCCAACAAAATTTGAACGATATCGGCGAAAGACACTTCGTGAATATTCCTTGTTAGGGGCTCCTTTCGATGAGAGGCCGGCTGCCCATTACATTCCTTATTTTTCTCCGTGGTTTAAACGTAATCAGTATTTATTCTCGTAAACAGCCACTTTCCTTATAATTCGATCCTACAATGGGGAGAATGATAGGTACATTTATAGAGTTGTTTACAAAGTGAAATAAGTAACTTGATAAAATCCTGCGGTAACCATGATTTAAGAGTGTACTTACGTTGAGGATATCCCGTTCACAATATAGGTATGTATTTTACTCCATTCTGTGAATCATTATCCGCTTATTCCTCTTATTTTTGTCCTTTCGAACACAAGTAAAAAACTTCTCCGGCGAGTAAATAGAGGTAGATACTAGACGACGGAGCACTTTATATGGTTTTATGGGATACACGATTTATATGGTTTTCACACGTTTTTCTATTGAAGGTCCATGCTGCAATACACTTACTGCATTAAGCAAATGATGTAGGTGTGTAAAGTAGATCACAATCTGCAATCAACTTAATTGGTCAATCTTTCTAAAGCTCCCCAAACAATCGCCTTTATTTATTTCAACAACGCCTTGGCAACCCAAAATATTCACAATCCGAAGTTTGACGTTAAAACAGCAATTATATTCGCCAAATATGCGTTTGAGGCCCCACATAGACAATTTTTCTATCCACTTCCTAGGCCTGTCATCAGTGGATACCGTGCCGTGATGTAACGTGCGCACGCTCTGTCACGTGTTTTCAAACAGTCGATGAAGATTATTTTTAATGACTCATATCTCAGCTATAAAATATTATTCATCCGCGAAATCTTCGGCAAGTACATTTGAGGTAAGTATCTTATTGTTCTAGTACTTTTAAAAAAGTTTGCATGTTCCCCATTGGTTTATATTTGAAGTTGAAATAATTTGTTGCGCATTTAAAATGTACGAAAAAATGTACCGTGTAACCACCTACTCGTGGATCTTGTCCATGAGAATGTACAAGAATCTGTTCAGAAAACCATTCAGAAAAATGTACAGAATCTTGTACATTCTAATGTACCGTGTAACCAGGCCTTTAAACCTTTCTCCGCGTCGCAACCTAAAATTTCTATGTATATGTGTGTATGCTAGAGCTCATCAAAATTCCTTTCAACTATTTATTAATTCTTTTTCCAAGGTTTATTTATCCACCGTCTTCTTTCAGGACAACGAAAATATTTATTTGAGAGGTTTCCATTACACACACAAATTTCACTTCAATTTTTATTTATAGTATTCTACGGATTAAAGTAGGTTTCCATGGAGAACTAAATAAGTAATCTGGGAGCCTCCCTTTCTTTCCAGCACTGCCTTCTTTAATTCACTGTAAGGCCTACTCTCTTTCAATCTATCTAAAAATCCTATTCGTTTACGTCCCCTCCCTCGTTTCCCTAACATTCTACCCTCTAACACCTTTTTCAACATCCCCTCTCCGCTGAGTACTCCCTCCATCCATACCTTCTGTCTCCTCCGTATCTCATCCAAAAGCTGCCTCTCCTCTCCCACCATATCCAGCACTTCGTCGTTCCTTTTCCTCTCCGTCCATTTCAACCTCTCCATTCATTAATAAAGGAATTACAGTTAGGTTATAAATAGGTTAGTTCTACTTAAGGCCTCCCGCGCACTGGCAACTTTTACAAAGCAACTATTTATTTCCTTAGTGGATGTTCAAAAGAAACACACGGCATTGCCTGTGGCCCCGCGCACGGGCGACTTTTTAGTTGCGGCTACTGTACTACTAAGGCTAATGTAGTGATAGTAGGCAAGAAGTTTGGAAAAAATCGGAAAGATAACTACTCCGAAAACAATGAAGATGTAGGATATTGTAGGATATAGTAGGCAATGTAGGATACTAGATCCAACAAACCTAAGAATTTGTTTTCAGACCTGAGCTATAGATGCTTGGCATTTGTAAGTTCCTAAATTACAGTATTGATGACAGTGTAGTTTTAATAAATAATGATGATTTTCCCAAGATTTTGGATGTTGCAATTACAATATTTAATACATTTTCCCACTTTTTTTGTTTATTTTCCTGGTTAAAATGATTTGCCTCTACAAAACAATTAAAAACACGTTGAAATAAGTGAAATAAGGGACGAGGTGAAGAGTATAAGATCTAGTATTCTGATAAACGTATAACTTAGAAACTGTTTTGCTAACACACACCACCTTCTAATGACATGAGTGATGCGATTACAATTGGTCATAACAGAAAGAAATATATTTAATAATTTAAATGATTTTAACTGAACACGAAAAAGAGGAAAAAGATACTTTAAAGCATAACAAAGGAGAAAATATTGTTCCTGAAGATAAAAAGAATCAAAGACAGCAAACATTAATTATTACATTTATGAAATGACTGGTTGAGGCGAGTCATTGGACAGCAATCGTATACTCGCCTGCCATCGAATCGTGGTTGCGTAAAAATGGAAGTTTCGCCAATGCCTGAAATATTACGCTACAGCTATATTTGCAACAGGAATATAATCATTTGCACTCATGCCATAACTCACTCACAAGGTCTTGAACACATAATCACAAGGGAAAATAATCTAGTGTCCTGAGATCAAAGACTAAGTATGAATTAAGATATGGGTCTGGAAAAAACAGGAGAAAAGGGGCACCAACAATTTCGTTAATTAAATTTTCATGGTGAATAATTTGCTTGATTAATGAGATTATTTTGGACATCGCTCCGGGGAAATATCTTACGTTTAACTGATTTCGTTGCGAAATGTACACCCTCCATCCGTTTTCTTGACCATCTTAGTAAATTGATGAACGTATCAAATATCTGAAACGCTCACCATTTCCCGTCAATTTTGTAGATTTATGAAATATGATTTGATGCTTTCCCGGCGAATTATGTGGGTAAAGTGTTTTCGGGACTTCCACCGGGTTAATCCTTTCATAACGACGAACGTTTCAAGCTCCGTCTTGGCGATCATCATCAGGGCTGAATGTTGATTAATTTATTTTTTGGTTACTGTTGCACTGAATTTAGTTAATTAAAAATTATTTTAAAAAATATGATAAAATAAAAAGAATGATGCCAGTTCTTTCATCGCACCTAAATAAAAGAGTCTATTTCCTAATGTGATCTTTTTTTATAAATAATATTCTCCAACTGTAAATGCGAGATGATTTGGTCAACTGCATCATGATTTGCTATGTTTGACTCTAGATGGCGTTAGTTTCGGATTAATGTAGTATGGTATGATATTTGGAGGAGGCGACCGACAGCTGAGGTCATTCGCGCCATGAGGGAAGGGTATGGAAGGAAGGGTGGAGAGAAACACGGCGTCGGCATTAGCCTGCTCTTAACGAAAGGCGCCAAGGGGACCACGGCTCCCATGGGTCCCATTCGACGGCTCCCATGGGTCCCACACGTATCCCATTCGACGGACGGAGTGTTGCGCTTCATATGTCCTCCAAACAACAATCAAGCTACGGTCTCTGAAAATTCTCTGCCACTGCAGGGATTTGAACCCGAGCCCGCCGGGTGGGAAACCAACACTCGGGCCACCGCACCAACCCGATCCCCTCAGATAGACGTATTCGCGAACTTTCTTCACTAATAATACCTTCTGCAGAGCGGGTCTCCAGTTGTTGCTGATGGAGTACCCACAGTCTCGATATCTGCATTTCTTCAGGGTTTTCTTCCGCGTCAGCTTATTTGTGGACAACAGTTTCGCTGGCTATCCTGCCAGCGTCTTCAGGTCGAAGGAAGGATGGGTGGGTTCACCTTCAACCTGAAGACGCTAGCAGGAAAGCCAGCGAAACTGTTATCCACAAACAAGCTGACGCGGAATAAAACCCTGAAGAAATGCGGAGATCAAACCATCGCCACGGAAACCTACGTTCTACCCGGAGTCTCTATCGAAGTTTTTCCCCCAGCTTCATTTCAACAGCTTCCTTCGTGAGGCGATCCCGAAAACTTTGGCTTGGCAGAGTATTTTTGCCTCATCAAATTTAATGGTGTGGTCTTGGCGCGCACAATGCTCAGCAATGGCAGATTTCTCCAGCTGTCTCAAGTACCTCTTTTGCTACTTGAGCCTAGTCTTGGTAGATTTAAGTCTGCACTTTCACACAAACCACGATTAACGCCGCTAACGCGAGAAATTGCTCCAAAACTTCATCGCGAATGTAAATTGGTGGTTGGGTGAGTCACTGAACTCAACCGGATGCCAATAGCCAACTGCACGGTCACAGAATTGTGAGTTAGTTCTAACACTAATCCGTGACCCCTCATTTTCAAATGGTTATTATTTATTATTATTATTACATACTGCTGCAAGTACGCAATTTCCTAGTGCCAGCATTAGATTTACACACATGAATAACAAAGGTACCAGTGTAATAACTTAGTAAGAGAGAAAAAAGACACCTATGGCAAAAATAATACATTAATTCTAATATCATACAACTAACAATTGAACATTGATCCAAATAACCTAATTTCAAACACTCCATAAAATGCATCAATTCTAATATCATACAACTAACAAATGAACATTGACCCAATTATCCCCATTTCACGCAGTCCATAATAAACCACCATGCAATCAACCTATAAATTATGAACAATATTCCCATATATTTTCGCATTTATGGGAAAGATCTTAAAAATAACTTCAGTTAGGTCGTTCCACTCCTTCATTGCTCTATGTAGGAAGGATTTATTCAAAATTACTTTTTCCTGTTTTTTTTTAACTTAATATTGAATTTATGAACTTTCCTTCCTATGTAGCAGGGTGGGTCCAGCTTTCGACCAATTTCTTTCCAACCCCGTCCTTTAGTGAAGGCTTTGTACACCCCACATAACCTATTTATTTTTGTCTTGCATCATAGCAATGAATAGTTTACTGTAGAGCTCATTCAAACCAGTAAACAGAGGATAAACTGAGTGAATACTGCAAAAAACGTTTAATGCATCCTTTTAGGGATGTATGGACTATTTAGATTTTCAGGGTGGCATTGGTACGTACATTTATCTTGAGTGAGAGAATAGAAATAATCATTCACGGACGTCTTTGATGTACCATTAAGTTAGCTTACTAAATTATCAATACATGGAAAAGAACTGCCCCTGATGACTTTTACACCAATCCGTAGCCCTTGATAAAGTCTTTATCTTGCATTATATCAATAATTATTTCGTTCGTTCACTACAATCTTTTTCAGCGTCCTCAAGTGTACTATTCATATTTTTACCAGGATCTGGAACATAAATTTATGCTGAGTGAGGGAATACATATGATCATTCATGGACTTCTAACTTGTAGCACAAATCACGCTTATTAAATTGAAATCTATACAGAATATCTGGCAAAAGTTTGGGCCGAAAGGTTAGGTAACCATGTTTTTCATTTAGATTTCCTGACCGGCAATTGGGAGATCCGGGTTCATATCCGGGCTATGTCAAATATTATTTCATGGCGAACTTCATCCGTCGCTGTATTTAAAGGCTGGGACACAATCAACGCAAACGTGAGACGGTCTACGGGATCCGGGAGAACGTGAGACGGGGAACGCCACCGTGCGGTCACAATTGACGTTCCCGTGGCCGGAAAGAAAATTGACTAACGCCCGCGCAGTGGTTTTGTTTGTGGTCTTCAGTCTTTTCGTTTGTGTGTAGGAAGAGTTTTGAAGAATGTTCGAAATCGACGAGGATAGTGTGCACGTCAATTAAATTAAGTAATGGCTTACCTTAACTGAATTCTCTTCAGCTCACGTTGCACGACAACAAAAACTGCTATATTCAGCAATGGGCGCCAACAATGCTGTATCATTGTGATTGGCTTTCCGTGTTGGGGCCACGGGAGGAGATGAAAGTTGCCCATCTCTCGCGTGTACGTACTCTCCGTAAACGGTGGTTGTGTCCCTTCCATAAGCTTACCCTTCCGCCATATTTTTACCGATTCCCGTTAACGGCTCGCGTCTCACGTTAGCGTTCATTGTGTCCCGGCCTTAACTTTTCACCCGTGCGCGTGACTGCGTACAAAGTCACTTGTTCCTGCAGTGCTTTCAACTTTTTAAGTGTAAAATACAAAAAAAATATATTATGCACCCAGACACATTCAGAACGTTGTTTTGCATCGGTTTACTGCTATTTTTGTTTTTTTTTAATTATGGATATTACCAGAAATTTCAAAAAGCTAACATAATAATGGAAAAAGTGTCAGTTCTTTCCACAAACTGTAACCTGGATAGTTTGTAAAATCTTAATCTTGAAAATCTGAGTTTACAAGCATCGAATTCATTTTTCGTTCCCTATAATGCACCCCATAAAAACAGTTGGACGTACCCAGTTTAATGCCGAAAAATTAATATGAAGTTTAATATAAAAATAATTTTTTATAAGTAATTTAAGCCAAAAATGTAACCCCGACATTTTGTTGAATCTTAACCTTGAAAACCTGGGTTTACCAGTAGCGGAATCGTTTCTCGCTCCCAATAATGCACCACATAAACACATCTCCAATACCTGGAGCTGCGTCCTATTTTCGCTGCATACAATAGTCATGTGTAATGCATATCCGTAATGCACCGGTCGACCTACCTCCCGAGTTCCGAGCAGAATAGCGACGTAAATGAGAGAATTCTCCGCTGGTTAAGTTTTCCTCGCATTTCCACGAAAAAAAACTAATTCCATTATATCCCAAAAATTAGGAAGTGAGAAAAGAGACAAAGAAGTCCTTTGCAAAAGCCGCGTGAGCCGGAGAGAGGGCGCTTTTCGTTTTTCTTCTGTTTTTTTTTTATTTTTAAAGCAGGATATTACCCTGGCCTACATCCGCTCCTGTCATATGAACCAGATCCACCCCCTCCTCTTCTCCTTTCACCCTTTCCCGCCCCTTTTGACTGCGAATTCGCAAATAAGGCAAAGATTGGGAGGCAAGCCTTTTTGAGACTTTAGCACGGTATCCAAAAAACAAAAAACAAATATTTTAAATTCAAGCATAAACCTCAGGTAATCAAGGATAAGATTTCGCAAATTTTTCAGTTTACATTATTAGCATTCCAAGCTAACAAATCCCATTTTTACAAATTTAATGTGCATTAAGATTTATACTAAAAGTTTTTCTCTTGTTGGTAGCCTAGTGAATATGAATTCCCCAGGTTTTTAAAAATAAAATTTCACAATTTCCCAGGTGACACTTTTGGCATTAATTTTTAAAAAACCGAGGTATTTTAAATTATTATACAAGTAGGATTTGTTTAACGTATACTGTGAAAAATGCATTTTAACTAGAGAATTTAAAAGCAATAAAAAAGAAAAACACGTTTTCCAAGGCTTTCGGTCAGTCAATCCAAACTTAAACAATAATTCCAAAACAAATAATTCAAGAAAAATTCCATGTTTTACAAAATTTACGAATTAGTCCCAGATATAAGGGTTTTCAATTGTCTGTACATACCCTTTCAAAACATTCATCATCGCCCATATTGACAGCGAATTCGCATAGCAAGGTTAAGCTTGGGAGCAAAAGCTGTTTAGGACTTCAGCACGGTATTCGCAGAACAAAAATATATTTAAAATCAACCATAAACTCTGGTTTTCAAGACTTTCGAAAACGAAATTTTCAAGTTACAATGTCGATATGCTCACCAATGGGAATTTTTACGAGGTTGATGTAGATTATGATGTATACCAAATATTTTTCCCTTTCTGATAGCGACGTGCATGTGAAATACAATTTTAAAAACCAGGTACACAAGGACTAGATTTTACGACTTTCCAAGATAAAAATGTCGGTATTATCCCGCAAAAAAACGGATAATTTTATAATATTATTAGGGATATAGTTATTTTCTTCGCATGTTCCAGATTTTTCTAATAATTTATTTAACACAAATAATTTAAAAGCAATAAAAAAGGTAAATGTGGTTATCTAACCTTTTGGTCGGATGTGCTGTCCATACTAGCACGAGAAAATCACATATAATAATTAATTCGTCAAAAAGTACAGGTTTCCAAAATTTTTTGAATAATTTCAGAATTTTAGTTCGTGGTTTACAGGTGTACTTTGCGAAATCTGCTGAACATTTTGGATGAATGAATTTAAACTTTTGTTTTCCAAAGATTATTTTAATAAAACACGACCATTGATTATTGACATTCTGAAGATGGCGTTAACTGCGGAAATCATGGCCACGATTTAATAAAAACATTCTTTGGAAGAACGAAGAACACATAACTTCACCATTCTGCTGATCTCTTACACCACTTTCTAATTTCAAAGGCATTAAATTAGTTTGCGCTCTAAAATGAAATTAATTCGTTTTATTGTCCAAAGGATTGAAAGATCGTTATTTTCCTAGTGAAATTAAAAATTTTAAATTAAAGGTGTCAGTAACAATCATAATACACCGAAAATTTTCGGTTTAACCCTTTTTGGCCAATGGACCTTGTGTAATAAAACATTACCCTTGGCTACCGTAAGAGATCTCCACGTATTTCTTTGCACTTCGGGCGATATATCTCTGAAGAAATGCATGTTATTAATGCATAGTAAACTACTGCCTCCTCCGACCTATGTTCATTTTTCATGAATTTTAACATAGCAGGGAAAAGATCACTGCCTCGTGAAACACTGGTAAGTTCTGATTGAGTTAACTAAGACACATGTCTTATGTTTATTATGGAGTCCCTTTGCAATTACTTCTCCGGCAATGTAAATTAATTATTTAGGCAAAACAGGGAATGCACTTCGATTTTTTTCTCCGTGTTTTCGAATTCATTTTCATTTCTCCATGCCACAAGGCATAGATTGGCTGTTTCTTTTGACATTCTCTATTAATCCTTTTGCTTTTCGCATTTATTCCGACAGATCAGTGGCGGATTCTACAGCATAATACATCAAAATAATAGCACAATAAAGCGATATAAAAGGATTATTAGTTTAATAAGTTAGCACAATAATAAACAGTGATTTTATTGAATTCACATGCTAAAATACATTGTATATAATAATACTTGATAGCCTTAAGATCACGTTAAATCGCACCTTGCTGGATCGAACCGGTATGACTGTGTGTAGAGGGGTGAATACGTAGCAAATAAGACATCTCATAAGTGTTCGTTTACACTAATAATGGTCCTTTAAACTTTAAAGTTGAACCACTGAGCTTTTGCTAAGAGTTAATAATGTTTTTCTCATCTGTGCCTGTCAGGAACATTGCGCCTGACGAAAGGTTAAGAAAAAGGAAAACATTTTGGTGAATGAGGTGAAAATAATTCAAGTAAGCTAAAATTTCACCACAATGAGTTAAGGTACCCTCGCAACAATAACAATTCAAGAGTAGCAGTTCCTACCACAGCCAGATTGACTCTGTTGCGCTACCTGTCGTTTCCTTGTCGACTATTATTGTGGCGCTACTAACTGTATTAGTGTTCCAACTGTTGCTGTTCACTAGAGTTTTGCAAAGGAAAACCACAGCTATGGGGAGACAGGAATTAATTGTGGCTTGCCACTGTTTGCCTCCCTTTATGTGGGCAGGCTTTTCTTGATCCGCTTTTGCAAGTTTTTTGCCCGCAACTTTACGCAACGTTGAGCAACAGCGCTGAGACCAAGTTTACAACGTTCTACGTTGAACGCACTAGACCTCGTCCCTGTAGCGCTTGGTACGTCTAAGATAGACCCTAAAGTGTGGATGCGCAATATTCGTATCACTGGTTTCCTAAATTGGACCTCGCATAAACTCTAGTTCATTTAGTGGCTAAAGTTAAAAAAAAATCCATTGCAGATTCGTATCATATTCATCCAATAGCGATTTGATCGTTGGATTATTCTTCCTCATAGAATAATCCTCTAAAATCGCTGGCACAGAAATGGTTTTCCAGGTTTCACTTATGGTGGGACCCGCAAGCCTTTGTGACGGCGCGGGATTCCTCGTCCCATCCCTTCCTTCCCTATCCCATCCCAGGAGGCGTCGTCGGGCTCCTATCGCGGCGGCGCCTCCTTTTGTCCTTCCTGTCCTCCCCCTTCTGCGGTGCAGAGGTGATAAGCTAACGCTTCCAGACCTAGGCCCAGGAGTGTAACCAGCGAGCCCGCCCTAGGGTTTCGTATTCACTGCAGATACATATTTATATAAGCATTTTACTGTACCTTTCTAGTCAATACACCTATTTAAAGACATCACAAAAAAAAACTTTTTCGCTTCTTTTGCCACCTACGCGCTTTGAGCATGAATCCATATCTTCCACCTTTTCATATCTTTTAGCATGAATCCATATCTAGCACCTTATCATCTCTTCCATATTACCTTACTCGCACAGTTCACAATATCATTCTACCGCAGCTCCATCCCTTTGTTTCTTTATTGATTCCAATGCAGTGTCACAAAAAAATTTCCTTTTTACGGGTAATTTTGCTGGTTTGTCTTTCCCCTCCTTCGCTTATCTGAGGTATTCCTTGATCAGGTGGTAGGGAAGTCATTTAAAACTCTGCATTGGGTCATGCGGAATATGAAAGAGAGCAAAAAGGAAACCAAAAAAATAGCCTACATGACCATGGTTCGACCTGTACTTGAATATGCAACTTACGTGTGGGATCCCTACTGTAAAAGTGAATCTTCAAAGATTGTAAAAGTTCAGCGAAAGGTAGCCAGGTATACTCTAGGAAAACATAGAAGGGGGAAAGTTTATCAGCTATGCTAGGGAGCTTAGGATGGAAACCCCTAAAAGTGAGAAGAACTATAATTAGGCTATGCGGGGTGTACAAAGCCTTTACAAATGAGCGGGGTTGGGAAGAAATAGGTCTGAAGCTGGACTCACCCTGCTACGTAGGAAGGAAAGACCATAAATTGAAAATTAAGTTATAAAAACAGAAAACAGACATTTTGAAAAAATTCCTTCCTACATACAGGAATAAAGGAGTGGAACGACCTACATGAATTTATTTTTAAGACCTTCCCTGCAAATACGAAAATTTTTAGGGAGAAGCGCTTATCGCTCATTGGTTAATTGCATAGTGGTTTAAAAGAGAGAGTGTGAAATTGGGTCAATGTTAATTTTTTAGTTGTATTATATCAGAATTAATGTATTTAATGGATAGTTTGAAATTGGTTTATTGGGAAAATGTTAAATTCTTGGTATTATGAGATTAGAATTAATGTATTATTTTTTACCGTGGGTGTCTTTTCTGTTACTAAAATTTGTATTAGGTACATTTGTTATTCATGTGTATACATCTAATGCTGCCACCAGGCAATAGTCTACTTGCAGCAATGTGTAATAATAAATAAATATGGACTACTCGTCAACTCACAGGCCTCCTGTCGATGTGATGGAGCTGTAGTAGAAGCTACTCTTGCTTTTACCTTGGAAATTAGAGATATCCCCATGTAAACATGCTGGAACTTCTAAATTTTGTTCATCTACGCTCCACCATCCATATTTCCCTTTGGGACCTATACTGTGATTAAAATTATTTACTCACGATAAGTAACAAATTATCTATGAATAACATTAACAATAGCGCATAAGCTAAAAATATCTTCACGTGTAAGGAACAGCTAAATCATCATTGAATATCCCTATGGTGTCCAAAATTGTACCGGTACAACATAGAAAACTACTAGTGGTACATCATAGGCAACTCCGCCTTTTTTTCTTCGTTACTTCCTTCCAAACTAACCATAAGATTTACCGAATCATATTTTCGTGAAAACTGAGGCACATTTATATGAATTTTTAGCTAATAACAGGTTGGTTCCACTTAGCTAATTATTGTTATTCTCTTAGCTACGTAGAGAATAAATTGCTTTAAAACTGCAAAATATTTTACTCTCTCACATCACAGACAGTTCTCAATCGCTCTAAGCTGGCGACTGATATTTTGGCGTCTAGTACGACTTAATCGAAGCTGCACACGACTGAAGTCTCAATATTCCACGTTCTTCCGTTTTACCGAGGTGGTAGAAATTAGGAGCCGGCACTATATCGGCAACTCTCCCCTACATAGAAACCTCTACATTTGGGAGAAAATATCATCGTGATAGAAAGGCTAAATCCCCTATTCCTCTCCGACACTCTCGTCACATTTTGAAACGTCATTTGTTGCGCTGCGTCTCACAGACACCATTTAGTAATGGTTAAAGAAAATACATATCACTAGATATAACTGATTTTTTATTATTTTTATTACAGTATTCTACCGATTAAGGTAGGTTTCCATGGAGAACTAAAGAAGTGATCTGGGAGCCTCCCTTTCCTTCCAGCGCTACCTTCTTCAATTCACTGTAAGGTCCACTCCCTTTCAATCTACCTAAAAATCCTATTCTTTTCCTTCCCCTCCCTCCTTTCCCTAACATTCTACCCTCTAACACCATTTTGAATATCCCCTCCCCGCTAAGCACTAACTCCATCCATACCTTCTGTCTCCTCCGTATCTCATCTAAACGCTGCCTCTCCTCACCCACCAGGTCCAGGACTTCGTCGTTCCTTTTCCTTTCCGTCCATTTCACCCTCTCCATTCTTCTCCACACCCACATCTCGAATGCCTCCAATCTTCTCTCGTCTTCTTTCCTCAATATCCATGTTTCCGCACCGTAGAGAGCTACACTCCAAATCAAACTCTTCACTAACCTTTTCTTTAAATATATATGTAATTTAAAGCATGGGCATCAAATAAATGGATAATAATGATGGAGATATTCATCGTATTTAAATACTTGTAACACTTAATTTTGAGTTATTTTGGGTTGAATGTTATGTGACAATCGATGGGAGAAATACAATGAAGCGAAAATAGAATGGATCAATTGTTGTTGACGGCGCAGGAGAGAGAATATGGTAGTATGGTAGTAAAAGTTGTGGCTTGCGGGTGTGTCTTTGCTCCCGAGCTTTTCGCTGAGAGGTACGTTACCTTCAACTTATAAAAGAGTTTATAAAGTGTATTAACCATATTTATGAAGTTTGCGAGGAAATTAAAAAAAACTTTACATGCCTAATACACGTTTTTTACAGCAATAATAGTTTCATTCATGTTATATACATTGATTACAATCGTAAATGCGTTACAAAAAGTTGCGTCACCAAAATGTAATGCTTTTAAAAGTTGTTAATGATGTGTGTGTAAATAATTAAACTCATTTAAAAACTTTGCAATGAATGTCGCGAAGTAATTAGCACATTACGTATTGTACCTCAAGTAGTCACGTGGCGTTTATCAGACGCCAAAAGCAACAAAATATTCGTATTAATTCCAGAAATGCGACGAAACGTAAAATCGTATTGGTTACCAATTAAGAAGCATAAAATAATAAGATGCAAGCAAACAGTTTCCTAACTATGAAAAATTTTTTTGGGTAAAGGAAATAAAAGGGCGTGTCGTGTGATAGACGCCACGAAACCAACGGAGGGTTAATAAAATAAAATAAATGAGCAGAATGGCAGTGTTCGTCATTGGTGTTGTGGGAAGTTTTTAGATGACAAATTGAAAGAGAGGTGAAATTTCGCAGTCGTCATACTGCACCTTAAGGAGCGAATTAAAAGCGTAACGAAGCTTTAACACGAATTTGGGTTGGAACCGCTGGTTAATCGGAGGCTACAAGCTTAGATTGATATCATTCTAAGCGAAGCGGAGAATATCACCTCAGAATGTGTTTCTTGTCTTGACAGAAACGGTATAATGAGAAAGATAATCTGCCCAATGAACAAGTGTAGCAATTCGCTTTCCCCCGAAGGATGAACGACTTTATTAATGCTAGGCTGAACTCAGTAAAATAGGTGCTAGTGTTATGCCAACCTCAACCCTTAATCAGGGTTCAGTAACATCTTCTTAACATAGAGGGATGAGACGCAATAAGCATTTCACGTTTATATGAACGGTTACAGTCGCAGGACATGGAATTGTATAAGGCTTTGAACTGTTATGCTGGTCATATCATGCGCCAATAACGCACCACACTGAAAAATATCAAATGTGCGAAATGAAAAACATTCATTCATTTCTGCTTCTGATATAATCTGAGGCCTCCGACCAACTTCATTGAGTTTGTATGATGATGTGTAACAAAGTCTAAACACGCACCGCTGCGGAAAACATTAGTGCAATCGCAATATCTTCCTTTCTCTACAAAACGATACATTTCAGCCATATTATTCTGCTGCTATTAAGCTGGTTCTGTTGTTACGTGACTTGAATATTAATTTAATCTATATTCCGAATACACAAAGAAAATATCTCCAAAGAAATTCCACCAGTTAGCGGGGAAGGAATATCAGACATTTAAATAAAATATTTTACGCGAATTGTAATCACATGTTATTAGAGAGAAATGTGAGTAAAAATAAATACTTAAATATGCACAAAAACGCCATTTCCATTTACGTCTATTCCAGTGAACAGCATGTGGAGAAAAACCTTTGGCAGCCGAGCAACATTTTTATGGTCTTAGAAAATGCACTCCTCATTCGAAATCAAAACTTCTCGATTTATTAAAAAAATCGAAAAGTCGATGAAAGCAATGTCAAATGCATACACCACAATTTGATATTTTCTGTTTATTTAGAACCTCACATTCAGAAGGAAGCTTTTGGATAATTTTGGAATTATCAAAGATTAGGATAACGTTAACATACTCGTTGCTCTCGGAAATTGAAGTATTTGCCTCAGTTAATATTTAACGGTGAATCAAAAGCAGCACATAAAAGTGCCAAAAAACAAGTTATGTCACGCATAAAATAAACCTACGTTTATAATTCAAATGTTCGATCAAATTTTGCTAGATGATAGGAAATGGATATCCAAGAGGTGCAGTCTTGTATCAGCTGCCAACGCTCAATACTCTTCGAGACATTAGCGACGCGAAGAAAAGTATCAGCAAAACTCCAACATTTAGGCATCCCACTTCTCAACAGTAGCCCCTTATGCTCCGTTGCTAGGATAAAAAGTGCTGACGGTATTGTCGTGCTGTGAGTAATAATGTTACCCAGAAGATCGGAAAGTCGTCGGACACTAATGTTCCTCTGTTTTAAATATTTCAAAACCTAAGGAGAATAAATCATTAAGTCCAAATGATATCCCGTTTCGGCAAAAACAGCGATAAATATAGCATTAAAGGTTATAATGACGAATATTAAAGTTTATCTAAAGAATTTTAGGGTTTTACGATGAGTGAGAATGATCAACAAATGTTGAGCGTATGCAACCCGCGTGTCACCAAAACTGTCTGCCTAGGGTGAGGCGCGCTTACTCTTGGGGCCGTATCTCGGGAACTACCAGTCACAATTTGAAAATATTTTAGGAGCAGCATGCCAAATGTCCACTGTATCGTTAGTTACTATAGAAAATCAGTTGAAAAATACCAGCGCCTTCTTATCGCCATTCATATCCGATCATATCCGATCCGATCCGATTCATATCCATATTCATAGAGACGAAAATACCAAAATTTCTCAAGTTTGAGTGCGATGCGGCACGTTTTCCCGTTATCCAATTGCAGTAATATTTCACAGGATATGTTTTAACACCATTTCGCATAAAATGAGGGGGTGTCCCGAAACCAAATCGAAAAATAAGGACCACCCTAGGGTAACATGAATTTAGGCGTTTTCCTGGAACGAACTTTCCGTCGCTATTATCTCGTAAAGTTAAGCTTTGGCGGCTGAAACAAAAACTACGTCTCATTGGTATCCATTTCCTATCACCTAGCAAATTTTGAACGGATCTGGCGGTGACATTTAAGGGACTTCCATGTAAGATATGATATTCACAAAGGACCACACCCGTAGGAAAATCTTGATCAAACTGAATGAAGTTCTCGAGCTAGCGGGGAATTCGGAGAAATTAATTAAGCCCAAGAGAAGTCCCTTCACCGTATTCGCCGAGAAAGAGCAGCATTCGATCACACTGGTTTTAAAAGGAGATTTTCTCTAGGAAACAAGCTGAGCGTCTATTTTGGTCCTTTGAGCAACGATAATATAATGAGCTATACAGGGATCACGTTGAATGATTCACTAAGATAATTAATTCACTAAGTATTCAACATACAATAACTAAGTATTCAACATATAGATTCACTAAGTATTCAAGATAAAATTTCAGGTGATAAAATTACGCTGAATTACGAGGCCACATCTCTTAATTTGCAATAACTCACCGGTCCCAGGTAAGTTATGCTGAGATTTTGCCGATAAATACCTACTTCCTGTTAATTGCCGAATTCATGTGCAGCCATTGGTTGATTTAATCGTAAAGTCACCATTAGTTACAATGATGAAATTATTGTCAAAGCACAAAACATTTATGGAATCAAATTATTCGTTAGTGCCTAAATATTGATATCTTAAGCTGAAACTGAGTTGATTAAATAAAGGAGGCCAGATGATTATTGAATTTTTTAAGTTTTAAATATCAATTCCTTTGGAGCGAATTAAGCGATTCAATAATTATTAATGAAAGCAGAATTAAGGTAATGTCGCTGACAAGAGAGAGTGTTTCTCAAATTTCCTTTCATTATCATAATATAATGCATACATTTCCTTCATCCCTTGGGCTGAGATGATGTAAGAAGAGTATTCTCGGAATCCCCTTTGAGACTCAGGGGAGCAGAAGGCGAAAATTTAAAATTTCCAGGCCGACGGAATGAGAGAAGTTGGAGGGAAGTGAGAAAAATATATTCATTCAGCCTGACATATTCCATCCGAGAAGCGAAGCAAGCTTTGGAGAGTGCTGAAGCCTGCGTTTCCATGGAGAAAAAGCACTGGATTGCCCTAAACCTAACTTTAAAGGGATTCGTTACCATAGAATATGCCACTAGGGCAGCTATCCAAAATATTCTGTACACTTTGTTTTTAAATTTATCTCAAAATTGAGGGATACATTAATTTCGTCAAAAATTGCTAATGCAATAATTCACGCACACTAAATTTTCATCTACATTCTACCTCGCAAGACATCTTAATAGACGAGTATCGGATGGTGCTGGGAAACCAGACGTTTACAAGCAAAAAGGAAATGATAGAAAAGTTCAGCAAGACAAATTCCTAGGCATGTCCGTTTTGCAAAATACATCTCTTAACTTATCGTTTTCGTTAAAAAAAAACTTAAAGGAAATAATCCTGACTTCATCAGTGCCAGAAGCTAAAAGTTAACTTTGTATAAACCAGGGTACAGCTCAACTCCAGACTAAGTGGTAAGAGTGTAAATTCAAAGCATCCAAAGCTGGAAGGCCATTTTCTTTCCAAGGGATAGATCTCATGGCGAAAACCTTTTGGACTGGTGAAAAGACTTTACCCGCAATATGAACCCGACACTTCTCCAGCGAAAACAAATCTCACCACTCGCCTTGTGATGGAAAAATTTCGGAGGAAATCGATTTTTCGAGTAATCAATTTTTCATAGTAACGAGAAGCTCGAATTTTCGACATATAAAAAACTTTTAGGAATAAAATCGATTGATAGAAAAAAATCGACGTTTTTTTAAATAATTCGTACAATAACGTGTTAATTAGTCATTCGATAAACACTCAATAAACACATTTGAGTAGTTGAAAAATCTAACGAAAATGAATTCTTGAATTATTAGAAGTGAAAATTTAAAATGAACGCACTGAAAAGTATTTCACATGAACGGATGATGTTATCATAGGCTGGTAGTGTCGCTCATAATATCAAAAGATATGGTCAAGATTGAAGCTGAAAAATCGAGTTTGGATCAAAACTCGAAGATCATGTTTCGATAACCTCAATCTTTGACGGTTAAAACTCGATTTTAATCTATATTGATTTTTCCATCACCAGACCCGCCAAACAAATCAATCTGATCCTAGTTACATTGCCTCGGAAGGTGTCACCTAATTCGACCACAGCCAATATTGTCTGAAATATTTTGCATCTTTTGTATTCCCATTTGACTCATTGCGAAAATCAATTGCAGTAATACGTACTTCATTGGTTATAAAATTATTTCATTATCATATAAAAATATGCAGCCGTATATTCAGGGATGGTAGCCTCACCATAGACTTTTCTTAGAGGATACCTAGAGCTTCGTATTCATGCATGATATCATTTTAATTTTCTTGTGAATATCTGGGAAGTATTAAAACTTAAAAATATTACTACCGTAGCACCAGTTTTTGAAATATCAAATAGTAACCGTATCTAAGCTCCGTCAAATTTTATAGGTAGGTACTTCACTCATCCCGGCGCTAAGGCCATATTTAATGCCCCATCTAGCATTTTATCCGGGTCACAAACACTCATAATCCATCTGGTCTGTGTATATATATGCGGGACGGATAGATATTTGGCATTTGAAATAGCTTCCCCGGGGAATCATCTGGCGGTCGCACCACAGCTAGTAATGAAATTGTCACCGGAAGCTATAAACACCGGCGCGGGAGGGTATTTGCCTAATGGCTTCATTAAAAAATGAAACATCCAATGCGACGTAGGCGCCATTAAACGCCATGATTCATAAGCGGAGGAGAGAGCCTGTCTTTTTTTTAAATTGAAGAGTCGCCGAATTTATCGCTTTTTCCCAACGGAAAGAAATTTTGCGCTCCGCGTTGACTAATAATCGCGATCAATAATCGGGGTAGTATAGAAAGAGTTGATGTTGATTAGTTGGCGCGGCGGCCGCAGGGCGTGTGGGAGGCGCTGACGGAAAACGAACCGGAATTAATTAATCGTGGGCATTAGAGCTACCGCCGTGGAGTCAGACGAGGGTGGAATGGTTGAGGGGGACGGCGAGAGATGGCAGTGCTGACGTCGTCAACAAATAGGAAGCCATCTATCGCTACTCCGATTGCTTAGCCAGCAGTCACTCCCCTGGCCGGGAGAGAAAGGTAATCCAGGACGCAAAAAAGGGAACAAAATGTCGAACTAATTACGCGAAGAATCTAATTTTAGCAATTAAAAAATGAACAGCAGATCTCTCATGATATTTATAACTTTATAAACTACAGTTATATATGCTTATGTATGCATTACCGGAGGATTGTCCAAAAAGTTGACAGTTCTTTTAAAAATGAAATCGCCAAGTATCAACTAAACGCGATTACGTTACACCGGATCACACTTAAAGGGTAGTGTTTGGAAAAATATGATTTTGAACAAAAATCGAAGTCTTCTCCATAAAAGGAATACTATTTACAAAGCAAACATACCTATGACGTCATCATTACGTCGCCATTTTATTGTCTTATATTTCTAAGCTGTAAACATTTTCGATAAAATTGGAAAAAAACGCATTAAATAGCATTAGCCAGTTTTTACCGTCCAAGATGACTTAAAATACTTGAACAAAAATCCTTTCTAAATGATAAACGATTTTAATTTTTCCTGGTGAATACTTCTGACGAATATTTCTCGGGTTCTCAGCCAGGTTAATGCTTTTATACAAGCCGACGTTTCGGGAGACGACTTGTCTCCCATCCTCAAGGCTGCGTTACTTTATGGACTTCCCTTGCTGGACTTCCATAAAGTAACACAGCCTTGAGGATGGGAGACAAGTCGTCTCCCGAAACGTCGAATTGTATAAAACCTTTATAAATGCTTTAACAAGTCGTTTATAGATTTTTTCCCTTTATGTAATTCAATACATAAGAAGAAGTTGGAAAATGGGTGTTTTAAAATATTTTGCGAATTATTAATTTTGAATTTTTCTGCAGTATTTATGTTTTATACGGTCGGCCAGTCCATATTCCCGCTACAGATACGTTGACGGGCTAATCGGACAGTAAATCCACCTTCGTACCTCGCAATACATTGAACATGAAACCATATAATATACAAAAATAGCCGCAAGGCAGCACCAGCCTGTTTATATTTATTTAAAAAGTAGGAGAGTACAAATATGATGATTTCACTACCAGCAAACTCTTATTTCAGTTTTGCATTAATAGTGGGAAAAACGAATTCCCACTGCTATCATTCCGTTAAAGAACCTCTCATTCATTATGTTGACTCTGGGATCAGAAAATGCAGCCCAATCAACGATCCATTACCCGTAATTCAAAATTATCCATTCATTTTAAATGCTGCGCATGTTATAAAAAATGTATGTGATTCATTTATTCATGTTTATCTTACTTATTTTTCATGTAAACATGCGATATCATAGAAACATTGAATTTTAATTTAAAAAAACATCGCCTGAAGCTGGTTCGAGTATCTTGTTTACTCGTCGCCAGGTAAACAATTCGCGAAAACACGAGTGTTTGCATTCGGATTTAATATAATCACTTCAAAATGTTCAGTGAAACATTAAATTCACTAAGAGGCAAAATATTTTTTAATAATTTGTAGCTTCCATATAATGAAATACTCCGATGGTAAATAAGTTTGGGAGTATCTATTCCAATACTATTATTCCAAAAATACGTTGAGCATGGGCTGTTTGTTTTTCCATTATTAATAATGATGCTAAAATCTCCATGAAAGAAAATCTCCATGAGATGAAGACTTATATCCATTTATTTACAAAAGAGGACTAATATAAAATACCTGAAATTTATGTCAAAGAACCTGATGATTTCTCCACATGAAAATGGCAGAAAAGAGCGTCACTAACCGAACGGGATCGATTTTGTTTTAAATTAAGAGATAACTGTGCAAACATTCCGATGGTTTCTTGCCACAAACGCCAATTATTACACCCTTATGGAACACTCACTAATAGCAAGTTCGTTCTGTTAGACACCAAACCGATTTAAAATTTAAGGCAGCCGACCAAAAAGAAGGGACTAAAAATACTGAAAATTCTTCCATGGGTAACCAGGACCACTGCATCACCAGCCTAGCATGTATTTCATAATCTCTCTCACGTAAGTCATTCCACAAAGGCGAAGTAGATACTTTGAAAAATAACAACTGTTCAGTGTACTTTGCATTATTTCGCCGGAAGATAACACATTTTATATTCGGTGTTAGAAAAGAATAATGACTATATAATGACTAGATCAAGTGAGTTATGCGGAATTTCTAAGAAAAGTATGAGAAAAGTATTTTGAAAACGTAAGGTAAAAAACTATGCGATTTATTCGGCCAAATCATGAAACTCGATGGAATATTTAAAATCATCGCCGAAGGACAGGTCAGAGGAAAAAACGGCAGGGGTAGGCTAAGGATGAAATAGATGGAGAAAATGATGAATTATGTAAAGCAAATGAAAAATGTAGATTTTAAAATACACGGTTGTCACAAGCGAAAGGTGCAGTTTTGAACATGGCTTTAAAGAAAATAGAATTACATACAGCTCGTTTTTTTATTGTTCGAAATTGTCGCTTCAAACAGTTCTTTACACAATTTAAAAATTTCAGTACATGCGTCCTTATTCCCTCAAAAAGGGAGAAACCTAGGCCCGTATCATAAAAGTCCCCTCGAAGTTTGAGTCGAGGATGGCCTCGTTTGAAGCCGGCCTAGCTCGACGAGGAGATCCCTCGATCGCATCATATCATAAAAGTCTCCTCCAGCTCGGCTCATAGGAGGAGGGGTTTGAGCCAGCGGAAATGACGCATTGTTGAGGACGATGTTTCTGGTTTCAGAGTTGACAGTCTTCCAGCATTGTTCCATGTTCATTTTTTCGAATCGTATTTGCGCAGACATGCGCAGTAGCGATATACCGAATGCGGCCGGGGATATACCCGCCAATATCAACAATAGAAACAGAAATGGCTAACAAGGGGAATACACGACCTGACGACTGGGGTGGCCGATTGAGCTCAAATTTTCTGATTCGGTAGATCACGGCTATCAACTAAATATGCCGAAGCAAGGCGACGCACTTCTCAAAACTTTTCGAGAAAAAAGCAATTAAAAATCGTAAAAAACGGGTCTACGGTATATATCCGGTATTTCCTTACAGTTACTTAAAGACAGCGGTGGCCCAGTGGTAACGGTGGTTGACTGTGGATGTAATAGGATGGCGAATTCGATCCTCACTCACGGTCCTTTTTTTATTTTATTATTCAAGGATTTTATTGTTTGCATTTTTAAAGATTGTTTTCTTATCTTCGTTAGCTCAATGAAAATATTTTTAATTCATTTTTTTAAACAATAATAAGTGCTGAAAGGGGTAGGAAATGAAGCAAGGGCTATATAATAGCCTTTCCAAGGGCGATTTTGTCTTTATTTGTTCTCTCTAGGTATATTAGGGTATTGCGAGTGTAAATTGTCTTCTGTAGGGGTGGGGTCAGAATAATGACATTTAAATTATTAATTGGGAGGGAAATCTACCCTATCGACGGATTATGCTTTCATTGGGATTTTAATTGAGAAAATTATTCGTAAGCATGAATGACACGTGTATGCCGTCAAAAATACAGGGCAGTCGATGCGGCGGAGGAAAGAACACGTTCTCCGTTTGTTCGAGTAGTATCCCGAAACTTGCAAACGAAGAATTTAGTAAAATAAAAGAAGTACCGTGAGTGAGGATCGAACTCCCAGTCCTTACATCCACAGTCAACTACCGTTACCACTGGGCAACCGCTGTGTTGAAGTAAATGTAAGGAAATACCGGATATATACCTTAGACCCGTTTTTTAAGATTTTAATTGCTTTTTTCTCGAAAAGTTTTGAGAAGTGCGTCGTCTTGCTTCGGCATATTTAATTGATAGCCGTGATCTGCCGAATCAGAAAATTTGAGCTCAATCGGCCACCCGAAGGTCGTGTATTCCCCTTGTAAGTCGGAGCGCATGGCCAGGCAGGAGCAGGAAATTTTGTGCAATTTGGTGGTCAAGTACAAGGACGTAATTGAGTGTAAGCGCACGGATGCGGAGTCCGTTTTAAGCAAGGCAAGATGCTGGCACAAAATAACGGAAGAGTTTAATAATCATGGATGAATAATCATCATCTTCTCGCAATGGCGGAAGTCACCTCAAACGCTTTGAGCCGACAATAATCTAACCTCAAAGTTTGAGCTGAGGCTGGCCTCAAAATTCGACGTTTTTGAGGTTGAGGTCGGTTTTATGATATCGTATCTCCTCCTCCTGACGACAATGAGGTGGAGGCCGGCTTCGAGGGGACTTTTATGATACGGGCCCTAGAATCGATATTAGCCTACTCCTAACTTCGAAAGGCGTCAAATGGACCACGATTTAACGTCCCATCCGACGGGCGGAGTGCTGCCCTTGAGGTTCACTCCTCACGGCATTCAAGCAGGGATCGGGCAGCCTCCGAAATATCCTCCTATAAATTACGGAAACAGAACCATTCTTTTATTATGACCCTTGAAAAGCCTATTGGAGAAAAAAGCGAAGAGTTCCGTCAAACTCATCCATTTTTAATGAAAAAAACATTGTACTAATGCGGTGAGTCACTCAAATTCAAAAGTACATATTTTTCTTATCATTTAAGAAAAGTCGGAGAGCTTTCTCAAGTTTCTCAAGAGCTGAAAAGCATTGTTAACAATCTTCCACATAGACGTGAAGATCCCGGAACACTCAAGAATAAACAATGGAAATAAAAAATAGGATCACATGACTTACTTAGTACAAAGGACTGGGGATATTTCACCCTTGCAAGGAAGGTATCGAGGGGAATTTAAAGCGAGCATTTGGGGCCACGCGAATTGAGATGACATTCGCCAACTCGAATAAGAGCAAAAAGGAAATCCAAGCGATATGTTCTAGAAAAAATACTCCGTCTA
Organism: Ischnura elegans; assembly: GCF_921293095.1. NCBI lineage: Eukaryota > Metazoa > Arthropoda > Insecta > Odonata > Coenagrionidae > Ischnura > Ischnura elegans. The sequence continues at coordinate 15,541,393 of NC_060257.1, forward strand.
CACAAAGGACTTTATAACAAGGCCAATAGCAAAACAGTGAGCCGACATGAGACTCTGGGATACGATATTCACAAAGGAAGAGACGCCTAGGAAAATTTTGATCACACTAGTTTAAAAAAGAAACAGCAAAACATCGAGATGCGAACTTCAAGGAAAGCAACGGATCAGCGCCTATTTTAGTCCTCTGAACAACATAACTATACGGCACAGGTAATGCGGAGATCATGTTGAATCATCCACCGAGGAGAGGCCTTTAAAATGGTTTTGTCGACTCTGGTCAACGAAAACACATGAGTTTTTCTCTTCAAAGCACCAAAGAAAACATACGCTAAAATAGACGTCGACTAAGTTCTCGGTGTTAATTTTGGTTGTTTCGTTGCCAAGGGACACCTAGAACAATTATTGCCCTAGCTATCTCTTTCCGATACTTTAACCCACGTCACTCAAAATATGGACATTCATTCAATCATATTTTGTCAAAAAAACTAATGGAAACTCTGATTCAAACACCTCTATCACCGAAGTAGCCTCTACTCCACTATGTGATACGCTTTTGTTTTCAAATTTGATAGCGACAGTTTTTGCGCGTCTTTTTAGGACGAGATATTACGTCCGAATCAGGGAAGGGGTTACGTATTAAAATATTCTGCCTGTTAAGATAGGTTTACATGGAGCAGACTTTGCAGATTACCGTAGCATGTCTTTCCTACCCACCTAGACTTAGCTCTTGAGTTTTAAATAACGCTAACTCCCTTTCTACCTATGCGTTTTTTTCAATTCCTTCCACTCGCTTTGCTTTTTAATTATTACCTCAGAGAGAACTTACTTTAGTAAATTACATCTATTTTTATGGTGTCAACTATATTTTCATGGTGTAATTAATATTTACGACAGTTTTCATTTATTTTTATGGAGTCATATCGCAATTTATTTAAGTTTTTTTTTAATTTCTCCCTCCACGTTGTTCGACTCTGTTTGTTCTCATTGTTTACCTGAGGTTTTTTAGTTTTAGATGCTATTGCTTTTTCACTTTGCTGCAAATAGAAATGTGCCAGGTGTATTCTTTATTTTTGTTGTCTGAGCAGAAATTTTTTATGTGGGTAAACTGTTCTCGGGATTCCCACCGGGTAAATTCTTTCATAACGGCCAATGTTTCAAGCTCCGTCTCGACGTTCATCATCAGGGCAGAATGTTGATTTATTCAAATTTTTGGCTGCTAAGTCTCATTGTTGTAATATATTTAGTTAACTAAAAAATATTTTTTTTTAATATAATAAAATAAAAAGATTGATGTGTGTGATTGATGTGAGTGTGTTCTTCAACTGTTTAATATAGGTGCGATAAAAGAACTGGCATCATTCTTTTTATTTTTTTAAATATTTTTCTAAACTAAATTTATTGCAACAATGAGACTTATCACCAAAAATTTAAGTAAATCAACATTCTGCCCTGATGATGAACGCCGAGACGGAGCTTGAAACGTTGGCCGTTACGAAAAAATAGGGTGGTTTCCTATTATTTTTTTATTGCCTAAATCGAAAGATTTTTACTCCTGGAGTACGTATTTCACGCTTTTACATTTTTTTAGTGACAACATCTATTATCCGCGATTAAATGATAAGTGAAAATTTTCAAGAGCGCAAAAACGCTACGGCTAACAATAAGTATGAATGCTGGGAAAACCCCGTGTGACGCCATTCTGGTTCCCGCTGTCGTCGTGTGTGGTGACCTTGGGGCGAGGCTTTGAGTGCTAATACGATGCAGGCTTCTAGCAGGTAGCAGAGTACCCTGCTATCAGGTTGCGCTTGGCTCAAATAAGGATTATTATTACCCTATCAAACGAAGAAAACTTTCCGACCTTAGGCAGTTTTAATAGGTGATTATTAAGACATGTTACCCTGATCTCTGTGCCTCATGCATGCATTGGTAACCTCAGACGATGTAAAACTCCTATCTACTCGTGTAGAATCTAGGTCCCTGTGACGTCACGCGGAGTGGCATCGCATAGGCGGCAAAATATGGCCATTTTTAAATGCGGTTAAAATTAACCATTGCCATTCGTCTAAACGGGTATTTGTTAAACCAAATAATTTGTATATTATGAATACACTAATGGTGGGTAACGAGTCGCAATCAATGCCTTTCGTTTTCCTTGATGAAGGAAACTACCCTATTAACCCGGTGGGAATGCCGAGAACAGTTTATCGACAGGAAAGCATCAAATCATACTACAGAAATTGTTTAGTTTTGTATTCGCTCTTATGGGGAAATCCAGAGCATATATAAACTATCGTTCATTCATGCTTACCGAACATTCTTTCCACTGGCGCTGCTTTTATGAGCATTTGAGCGCAGAGCTCAGTACTCGCTCATCCAACCCTTATGCCTCCTCCGTTTCTCATCCATAATCATACTCTCATCGCCCACCATATCCAGCACTGCTGCTTTCATCTTCCTCTACGTCCGCTTCACCTTCTCCACTCTACTCTACGCCCACCTCTCTAACTTCCTCATCTCTTCTCGTCCTATTTCCTCAACAACCACGTTTCCGCCCCGCAAAGCACTCTGTGCTCCACATTAGGCTTTTCACTCTCCTTCTCTTTTTAGCCTTTTACTGCCACCGGGCCGATATATCGGCCCTCGCTGGTTGTGCGAAAACTGCCATGGGCCGATTTATCAGCCCGACCTATTTGACTTTTCTTAATTTCGTGATTAATAATAATCTTCTATATTATTTCTACTGTCTAATTACCTTTTTCTCAACTTATACGCAACCAAACTCCACAAATGAGGTACCAAAATGCACAGAATTTATCAGATAACATGCGACGGTATATCTTACTTTATAAATATTGCTATTATTACCTAAAATTGGTTTTTAAAAATAAAAAAATCGATTGAAAAAAATAAATCGATTCTGGCATGATTGTCCTCATCCCAAGAATACAGTTAACGCCGTCGGATCCCACATGCCTTTTAATTTGACTTGCAGACAATTTCCCATTAAGGTTTCCTATGCGATGACTATTAACAAGGCTTACTTCCTAAATATTGCTTTTGTTTTTTAAAATTGGTTTTAAATAATTTTAAAAAAAGTAAATATTTCTGACGCTAACGGCGCACAAACTGATACATTTGTTCATTTGCAACAATATCTCGCATTCTTTAAATAACTTTTATCAAAATGCGGCTGATTCCAGATTTAAGTCTCCTGTTGATACATAAGTATGAGTCATCATGTGCGTTTCACAGAGGATAATGTAATTATTTCCAATATTGTGTTTAAAGAGGTCCTCTGACCTCAATTTTTACATGAAAATTCCAATTAAATTTGTACACAAGACCCTGCCTTTTTTCCACATTTTAAAATTAGAAACGCGCCTATCCCTCTGTGGACCTGCATTGCAAAGAGCGGGAGAAGCCCGCTGGGAGCGGGCGCCACACGCACCTAATGTCTTTATTTCTCAAGTGACTTTAGGTCTAGATAGTCCTCTCTTACAATTAACTTGTTTGGCAATCACATACATCCATGCCCCGGATGGTGGTCAAACCACCCAGATGGGATTCCAACCCGCGACCTTTAGGTTAGCAGTCGGGACTTTACCTCAGCGTCACCGAGGCCGACAACGATTATGGCCTTTTCAACGGCTGCCTTCTCATTATACACGTGTGCTTTAACTCTGCTGCTTACTGAGATAGTTTCACCGTAAATAATATAATCAAGTAACTGAAATAATTCAAAATATGAAATCTTGAGAATACTGGGAAATAGCCTTGGCAGTCTCCGCACATCCCACCCGAGATGGACTGGAAGTAAAAGGGTTAAATTCTTTCGTAACGATCCTTTATCAGCACTTTTCCAGTTCATGAACGAACGCCATCTTTGCAAACCAACTTCCCTTCCTGATATTGTTACTCCTGTATCCGTTTTTCTCCACTGTGCTGCCCAAATTGTTCAACACAAGGACGAGGTTGTATTGCGACCTAGAAGGACCATTACCTTGCAACTGAGAAATATTTACAGAGAATGTCACGATAAAAAACTTAATAATGAATGATGGCCATGTCGCTCCAGCTTCCAAATTCCACACGATATACTGCTTATTTCCATTCAAAATGTAATAAGGAATGTTAAATGCATAAATAAGCTAATTAAAACATCAAAATCTCCAGACGTAGGTAATATAATGAAGTTATTTCCTAAATAAAACCTGCGTTACCGTAGCAAAAGAAATAGCAACGCTTAACCCGTCGTTAATGACGGATTTTGGTCTTTTTAGGTAGACAGGTGTTTTAATTCCATTTCTGTGAGAAAAAAATCAAATTATATTTTAATAGAATACGTGCATCAAAAATAAACAATAGACAGAAAAATTTAAGAAGACAGATAAAATATTCTCTCGGTGGCGGTGGGGTAACGTCCTCGCCTGCCAAACAAGAGGTCGCGGGTTCGAGTCCCGCCTAGTTAAGTTAACAGTATCAAGGGCATTGTTGTTCGAGAACGTTTACATGTTAAATTTGTTGAATATCCCGATGTAAAATGGCCAATATGAGTAGTATTCAGTAGTGCGAAAAATCCACAGAGAAAATATCATTCGCCTTGACCAGGATTCGAACCCGGATCCCTCGATTTCCGGCCGAGTGCTTTAGCCAGTTAAGCTACCGAGGCGTCATTCTTCTCTGTGGAAAAAGCACTCGGCCGGAAATCGAGGGATCCGGGTTCGAATCCCGGTCAAGGCGAATGATTTTTTCTCTGTGGATTTTTCGCACAATTGTGCATTGCGGGTGACTCCCGTAAAGTTATCACCGTGGCTAGTCCCGGTATACTTAAATTAGTATTCAGTAGTTTGAGAATAAAATTTTTTTAATAAAATTAAAAAATATGATAAATAGGTATATCTGACCCGTAAAAAACGTTGTGTCTGGTCCTCCTGGTGTTAAATGTTCTGTCAGCTCATGTTTTTGAACACCTACTTTTATCATGTGGCACACATTACTTGTTCGTAATGCTGTACGAAACCGCATAACATCGGTCTTTGTGCGATAACCTAATCTCGCTGATTTTTTTACGTAATTGAGTTCACGTGAACACATGCATTATTCCTGATTATATACTAGAGTAGATATGAAGGCACGAGTCTCTGTATTCGCCCGAGTGCATCTCCGCGTATATTCCGTATGTGCAGGCTTGCTCTGGCTTCCGCTTTGTTCTTTCCTCGCCGGAGTCTAAGAGAATTAGGGAATACAGGGGGACCGTCGTATTTAATGCCCCGAAACGCTCGCCCGCGTTGAATATTCATCGAGGGGGTGCAAGGCGAAAAAGCATCGAATTGTTGGAAGGGCGAGTACGAGAGGGTGTAGCTCTGTCGCAGTATACGTGAGAGTTTCATGCCAATCCTATTCCAAATTTAAAATCAACCCCCTCTTTGTCAATTCTTTTCTCGCAATATATTCTCACATTTTCCTCTTTTTTTAAGATAATGATTAATAATAATAATAAACTCATTTATTGCTCCAGGAGTTTTAACTCCTTTGGAACATAGAAATTTTTAAAGTGGTGAGCAGTACAATTAACATAGTAAACTGGAATTAACATAGTAAAACTGGAAAAGAATAATTTCTTTTCCTAACAGAAAAACGAACATTAAACATAACAAGAAATAAATAACACCACCTTAAAAAAGAATATTTAGCTTAACAAATGAAACAAGAACTAGATTACTACTTCTAACACAACAATAGGTATTAATCACATCAATGAGGAGGTAAATGAATTATAATATAAGAAGGTAATAGGTACGTTTTGAGAGTTACATGTATTTTTGAAACATAAATCGAATGAAAAGGATCCACAATATTAAGATGGGATAAACAAATGTTTTTTATATTACACTTATGTGGAATAAATACGGAAAAAAGGCACTTAAGTATACTTAAGTAACCAAGGTGGTGACATTTTAATTTTAATTTATTTAAGTTCATTATTTATTTAGTTTTTAATTCAATTTATTTTTTTAATTCCCTTTTTATTGTCAAATTTAAAATCGTCATCCTAAGTTTAATTCCTTTCTCGCAATGCATCCGAACTTTTTAGAAATTTTTATAACATTTGATTTCAGAGAAATACCTCTAAAATCAATTGTTAATTACGAGATTCCGGTGATTTTTGTTTCATGACGATGATTATTTCTGTTTACTGCTGTTAAAAGTAAAATAAAGGGTTATTATTACTTTTATGTAAGTTCACATTATGGCAAAAAGAGTTTTGAAATTCGTGATTAAAATTATCCATCCTACTTTGCAATCACCGCAAAAGAAAAAAATTTACTCAATTACTCCTGAAACCGTAAAATTTGATCCGCAAAAATTGCTTTACCATTCAAAATAAACGCCACCAGCAGGCATTGGAGCAGAGGAGTTTATTTCACGGTCATCGCGATATCCGTGAACTGAAGAGTGCGCTTCTCTGGTCAATAATAATTTGCGAAATCGATTTTTGCTGGTGGCAGAGTGTACATCGGGCAAATGACCGCGTTGCAGTCGATTCGAGGTCTTCCGATTGCGGTCATAACGTGTATCGGGCGCATATTCACAATCCATGCGAGCTGAAGCGTGGTGGATTCGCTAATTACTGCACGTATGTCCTATAAAAAATCGTAGGCTCATTTGGTGTTATGAAATCAATGGTTTACGCTTTTACTTTGTGGAATCTTGACATAGAAGATTAAAGGATAAACGTTACTCAATTCCACACAGTATTTATAAAAGACTCGGACCTTGTACAACAATCACAGGTCATTATCAATGAGTTCACTTCTTATCAATAACTTCGCGTAATAATTACTGTGTGAAATATAACATAGTTAATTCTTTTATTTATCTTGTTCGATGTTATCTTCGCAATCGGACCTCCATATGTCCTAATAATATTTGAGGACGTACATTTATCCACATGTACATGTTTTGTTTGGTATGAACATTAAAAAATTGACTGATACAGTGTGGAGAAAAAATTGTGTCACGAAATTTCAATGCTTGATAGCTGATGCGAGTAGCACCAAAATTACTGATGATGTTTACGTGGAAAATACACCATCTTTTTAACTACAGAAACTTTAAGGCAAGCGCTCCGACTGGCCGCGAGTTTATCCCGTTGCCGAATGCCCTATTTTAGATGTCATCGCGATCTCCGACAAAGCGTTTGAAGTTATGGGTTTTCCAGAGCATTCGGGAGTAGAGCAAACTCGCGGCCAATCGGAGCGCTTGGCTCAAAGTTTATATAATTAATAAAATAGTGCGTTTTCGACCTTAGCATCATTAGTAATTCTAGTTCCTATTGGCATCAGCTACCCAAGGTTGAGATTTCGTGATATGACTCTGTATATCGATGGTTAAGTTCTAACAACACATATCTCAAAAATAGGGTAGTTTCCTTCATCAAAGAAAACGAAAGGCATTGATTGCGATTCGTTACCCACCATTAGTGTATTCATAATACACAAATTATTTTGTTTTTGAAATACCGGTTTAGACGAATGGCAAGGGTCAAATATTATCCTCATTTGAAAAAGGCCAGATTGGCGCCCATACGATTCCACTCCACGTGACGTCACAGGGACCTAGTTTCTACACGAGAGGATAGGAGTTATACATCGTCTGAGGTTACCAATGCATTCATGAGGCACAGAGCTCAGGGAAACATGTCTTAATAATCACCTATTAAAACTGTCTAAGGTCAGAAAGTTTTCTTCGTTTGATAAGGTATTAATAAACCTTCTTTAGCCAAGCGCTACCAGCCAGCAAGGTACTCAGCTACCCGCTAGCATCCTGCGTCCTATCAGCGCTCAGAGCCTCGATCAAGGTCACCTCACAAGGCGGGAGGGGAACCAGAAATGCGTTGCACGGACTTTTTCCCATCATTCCTACTTACGCGTCGTGTTTTCGCGCGCTTGAAATTTTTCACTTTTCATTTAATCGCGAAAAATAGATATCGTCATTAAAAAATCTAAAAGCGTGAAATGTGTACTCCAGGAGTAATAATCTTCCGATTTAGGCAATAAAAAAATAATAGGAAACCACCCTATTGCAACTTTCCAGGAGAGCGAAAGAAACGATTTATATTTTTAATTGTACACTGAAATTTAAAATAAAAAATTCATATAACTGAAAAAGAAGCATACATTTGCAAACAAATACTTGTTTTTTGCCCGAATTCCATTTTTTAAATGTTATTACACTTTGTTTAAGATACCTGTCTCAAACCGGCCAAATTTTGGGATAAGTGTTGTTAAAACTTAGCCATCAATATGCTAACGTGAACGGCTAATTTCTTCGGCTTGTAGAAAAGCATTAGCCTGGCATCAAACCAGAGAAATATTCGCCAGAAGTATTCACCAGGAAAAATTAAAATCTGTTAATAACATGTTTGGTTTTCCGATTCGTGCGAATGAAAAGCAAAATATCAAAATAAGCAAAATGCATACCACCCTGGCTCATCCATAAGCGAATTCCTGGCTGCATGCCTCGTGTGGACGGTGTTCAGGCACAATCGACCCAGATAAAAGAAGAGTCCACGATATTCGCGTGCGCAAACATGAATGCGAACACATTTACGCACGGATTCAACGCGGGGATAATGAAAAACCTTTTCGCGATTCCTTCAGAGAGAGAGATGGTGAACAATGGCCATCGTGGCATCCAATGAAACGTAATCCGCTCGAGAGAGGGCAGAGTTGTTAGTTCGAGTAGACACGTGGCTGCTCACCTAATTTCCCCATGAAGCCCACTAACACTTGCTAGGCTCAAATGAAATGCAATTTAGTGATTGCCCGCAGCGAAAAAAATGTAATTCCATTACCCCCCTACATTTCGAAGCCTTGAGAACGAATTTTCGTCGATAAACCTTTCTTTTATGGTTAATAAGCATTTTTAAGCACACTCTCCTCATCGCGGCCACTTTCATTTGTTCTTTCGGGCAGCAATCTTCTACATTATTTCTACTGTACCTTTTTCTACCTTTTTCTCAACTTATACGCAACCAAACTCAACAAATGAGGTACCAAAATTAACGGAATTTATCAGAGAACATGCGACAGCATATCTTAATTCCTAAATATTGCTATTGTTTCCTAAAATTGGTTTTTAAATAATTAAAAAAAAACCTGTAAATATTCCTGACGTAAACGGCGCACAAACTGATACATTTGTTCATTTGTAACAACATCTCGCATTCTTTAAATAACTTTTATCAAAATGCGGCTGATTCCACACTCAAGTCTCCTGTTGATACGTAAGTATGAGTCATCATGTGCGTTTAACAGAGGATAGTGTAATTACTTCCAATGCTGTGTTTAAAGAGGTTCTCTGACCTCAATTTGTACATGAACATTCCAATTAAATTTGTAAATAAGACTGCCTTTTTTCTACATTTTAATATTAGAAACGCGGCTATCCCTCTGTGGACCTGCATTGAAAAGATCGGGGGAAGCCCGCTGGGAGCGGGCGCATCACGCTCGTAATGTCTTTATTTCACAAGCGACTTTAGGACTGGATAGTCCTCTCTTACAATTAACTTGACAATCACATACATCCATGCCTTGGATGGTGGTCAAACCACCAAGGTAGGATTCGAACCCGCGACCTCTAGGTTAGCAGTCGGGGACTTTACCTCAGCGCCACCGAGGCCGACAACGATTATGGCCTTTTCAACGGCTGCCTTCTCATTATACACGTGCGCTATATCTCTGATGCTTACTGAGATGGTTTCACCGTAAATAATATGTTTAAGTAGCTGAAATAAATTTAAAAATGAAATCTTGAGAATTCTGGGAAATAGCCTTGGCAGTCTTCGCACATCCGTGGCGCAGCACGCTCGTGTTGATTATTTTTCTACTTTCAATTAATAGATTATGTCTTGTAACTTTTATAACGAATCAGTATTTTTTATCAACCAATCGTTTTAACAGCGTTTCGCCAAGTTTCAACATAAAACAGACATATTGAAGTCGGGGGTTCGGGTTGGGGTGGTGGCTAGAGTGTTGGCTTCCCACCCGGCGGGCTCGGGTTCAAATCCCGGCAGTGGCGGAGAATTTACAGGGACTTCCCGATCCCTGCTTGAATGTTGTGTGGAGGACATTTCAAGCGCAACACACCGTCTTTCGGACGAGACGTTAAGCCGTGGTCCCCTCGGCGCCTTTCGGCAGGTTAATGCCAACGCCGGGTTTCTCTCCACCCTCCCTTCCATACCCTTCCCTCATGGTGCAAATGACCTCAGCTGTCGGTCGCCTCCTCCAAATACCATGCCATACCATAGTGAAGTCTTTAAAGATTACCTGATCGGAAAAATTCAACGAGAGCCGCGTCCAAGCAATCTTCAGAATCTTTTCCGATGATGATGATGCTATATTGAGTAATTCAATTGAGTGAAGAAATTCAATAAATGCTAGATGGAACTCCGTGGTTAAAACACAAATCAAAGTTTTCACATCATGATCCAGGTTGGTCTGATGCAGTGGCGCAGCGAGGGGGGGTTTTGGAGGATAAAACCCCCCCAGAGCTCAGAAATTTTAAAAAGTGAAATCTATTTTACTTAATTGGATTAATATTACTTACAGAATAGTGTAAATATTAATACAATATCCCTCCAAAAGCCGTAAAACTCACCATTTTGAACACTTTATCTTGAAAATTTTCAAAAGTAGAGCCCCCGCACCTCCCGCTTACCCTGGCGGGTATTCCACACCCTCAGTCACCCTAGTATTAATTGTGCCTAAATCCCCTTTATCCTTAATTCCTAGCTTCGCCCCTGGTCTGATGTAAACAATCGTTGAAGGATACGTGGAAGGGAGAGAATGGTAGAGGTATATAATGGATGCAAGGTCGGAGATGTTTAAAGATGTGCTTAAGGAGAATATAGTGGGGAGCTGCGTCAAACTAATCATAGGATTGAGGAGTGTTGAGGGCGATGATGATTAAGTACGCCCAAGTCAACATTCGTATAACGATATAATTAGCAATTAACATATTATATTCAGTGGAATTAAAATGGGGCGATTCATTTCGAATTTTTTCCTCTTAATGAAGAATTTTCCCAGATGCAAATCATTTATATTTGAGAACCACACGAAAGTTATCATCGGGCTACCCATTATGCAAGGAAAGTTCAATAAGACAGCATCAGTTTTAAGTTCGAGTTTCAAGGATAATTAACGCGTCGTAAACAGATGAAACTTCTTGGAAAAGACCCTTAGTGTTTCATGTAGAGCAAAAATTCAATTGAAAAAAAAATTCAAATATAACTAATCATCCTGTCAAATTTAAGACAGATTTGACGTCCATTCTTGATTCAAGCAATGAGAAAAAGCGAGGCTGAGGTCGGGGTTCCATCCTTTTGTGTTTCTTAGCGTAAAATGTGGGGGACATTCCGCATAATAGTAAGACGGCTCACCACTCGAAAGAAACGGAGAAGTATAGCAGAAGAAGAATGGACAGAAGAAAACATTTCTCCCCAGCAAACCATGTCCTTGCGTCTTTCTCGCTAGCTTATGGAAGAAGAATAGTCTCCACACGTCGGCGGGTCGCTATTCGCCAACGGTCGCATGGCAACAAATCGAGGTTAATAACAGTCACCACATAAAACAGTTCCCACGGACAGAGAGAGCAATGCATGCAATGCGTTTTGTCTCCTTGATGAAAATTTTGAGGAAAAAAATGCTCCACCATCCCTGTGGTATCTACTAAATTCACTCTGATGAGCTAAGATGGAGAGATTGCATAATAAGGTCCTTTGCGGGAATCAGAAATCTTTTGGAGGCAAAAAAGGTCTTCTAAGGAGAAAAAAAATAAACATCCCGTGGAGAAACAAGGTGAATCGTGACTTGAGGACTAGACAAAGAAAAATAAATATCCTAAGATATCCAAGTAAGATATCACCTGCCATCCAATTTTATTTATCAACGCAGCCGTCTTGAGAATAGTAAGGAGAGCGACTTCAAAGAAACAGGCGCATTCATTTCGAGGAAAATAAACGAGATATGCTCTACCACGTATTTTTTATCGAAGTAGCTGACTCTAAAACAAAGCGAAATATGACTAAAAATAAACAGTTGCATTCACCTCAAAAGAAAATCCAAGAAGAGGGGCAAACAGCTACCTAGCAAGAAGTATTGGAGCGTCATAGACTGAGGTAACGAAGGAGCTGTTTTACAAGTACTCCATTTGATATTCGAGGATAATACCAAAAGTGGTGACTTTAACAATATCCCACATCTTGCAATGCACAGAAAGAAGGCGGATATTTTCCACATTTTAGTTAACGATAAAAATAAATCACCTACCCCGCATTCCAATAATCTATAGGTAAAGGATTGTTATCCTAACGGATTGGTACATAAAATGCGATTTCTCCAGAATAATAACGGACTTGTATAAATTCTGTGAGGAACTTCATAGACGTATTTATTTTGTGTTTGTTAACGGTAAATTTGTAAACTTGTAAACATAACACCCCTTATGGACTAAAAAATGGCTTTATTGAAGTATTGATTCTCGGCGAATATCTGGTTTTAGTAACAGCAGTTTTGCCTCAGTATATAGTTGAATATGTTTTACACTTGGCCGCTACGGTCAATATCTAAAGTTGAAATGGAAGAAAATTGAAAAATTAAGATATAAAAATAAGTTATCAGGAGAGAAAGAAGCGTGCTGAAAATTTTAAAGGTAATTTTTGCTGTTAAGCATAATCAATTCACCACAGCTTGCAAACCTAGACTATTACAACTACCACAAGCAGACTACAACTATGAATAAATTCAACTTCAATATTAAACTATTCAAATTAAATCTAACTTAAAAATATGAACAATCTATCCACTTTCTTACACTATTAATATGGATAAATGGTATTTCACCTTACCGTGGTGCCATGAAGCGCAAAAAATACAATACAGGTACCACATATTCCAAGCAGTATGCATTTTATTTAGCCAATAAATGTATTTGGGCGCTCTATTGTTGAAGTCATGCCGGACCTGATTGGAGGACCGGTCCGAGCCCTTTTACGTAAGTACGACTTTTACATACTGAATGACTTGATCTAAGGTGATATGAATGTCTTTAGGTGATAATGCACTTAAAGACAAAAATATACCTACTCGTATATGATCCGAGCAAAATATATTTAAAGTCGCGATTTCCCACGTGCTTTAATGTAGCGAAATTCTCGATTTTCTTCTCAACATGGCCAGATGCGCAATTTCTTGGATTCACTCTGTAAGGGGATGTCAGCTTTCCATTGTTTTTTGGGCGTAATTTTTTAGTGACTTGATTTATAATGATGGCGTATTCTTGGTATCACTTTACCTACTCAATAGCACACACAAATCTTATTTCGGAAAATAAATGAGGACTTACAGCAAAAATTCAAGAGATTCTCATATTTCCTCTCCTCGAAGTTCAAACACACGAATGCCGTCAAATTACTTTATGCTCCATCTTTTGCAGATGCGGTTTCCGGCTTGATGTCAGGACATTCATTCCTTCTGCTAAGGCTTCTCTTCCGTGAACATTCCTGAAAAAGAGAAATAATTATTTTACCCATAGAACCACCTTGGCATTCAACAGATCCCATGTTCAGGGCATATACGAGTGTCTTAAGTCTGCCATGCATCGACAAGACTGTACGGCCGAGCGAAAAATATTTTAAAGCCACCAATTCATTCAGACTTACAGGATAAGCATTAATTTTTATGCTTCGTTATATAAGTTAGTAGTCGTATGGCAACAAGCACGTGCCTCCAGAGTGAATAGGTCATGATTGTAAAACTAACACTAACGTCACAATTTAAAAGGTTGAATTTACGGTCATTTGACCAAGTAGTCAAACTCCCATTATTATAGTTACTTATGTATCAAGAAATATACAAAGAGTTTAGGCAAACAATTATATTTATTCACTAATAGTTTTATATGTTTTAACGGTGTTTTAATGACAGAATAAGAAAAATAATTATGTAATTATTAGTATATTATGGTATGTATATTTTCACGCGCTACATGTACGTATATTTCAATGCTCCGTTGAGCCATTTATGGCTAAGAGGGACTCTTTAAGTGTAGAGGAAATTATGACGTGCTCACATTTATGTTTTCTTACATTCAAAGTAAAACTTTTTGCAATATGGATACGTACCAGTGACAATATTAATGTATAATACTTTTAAAACCGTAATTAAGTTCGTTATTTAAAAAAACATGACGGCTAAAACTCGCAAATAATTGACGGTGCGCATAAATTTATTTATGCTTCTCTGTAAATCTGAATAAATTGATGCCTTTCAAATATTTTCGCTCATTTGTGCAGAATGGAGAAAGAGAAAGACGTAATCGATTCCTCCACTGCATGAACGCTCAACAATCGCCCACCGAATCAAATCCGCTCATCTAGATAGCACTTATAGTAGGGTATAGCCAGAGAGTATAGCTCATCTAGATGAGCGGATTTGATTCGGTGGGCGATAGTTTATTATTGGTTAAGTACTAATAAAAATAATTTGGATCCGATTTACGAAACAATGGGTACCTCACGATCCATAATTCATACGTATTTGCAAGACAAGACTGAATAGGGTAGAAAATATTAGCCCACCACAAGTGCGCGGCGAAACTAAATGAAAATCCTGTAGAAACCCGTAGATTACACACTTTCTGTAATAGGTAGAGTGGATCCACAATTGAAAGGCTGGTGAGTACACGAGAATACACGACTACAGAAAAAAGACACCATGAACAAAACCATACGTTACATTAATTTTCCGCAGGATGCATGCATGAAACGAACGTAATTAAATAACATCCGACTAAGAATTGAAAAAACCCTATCAACCACGCAGTCCGTGGGCAATTAGATGAGCGATTTTCCATTAAAAAAAAGTTACAATTCTTATTCAAAATGGAATGAACACGCCACAACAGTAGGAGGGCATCTCTTATTCCTCATCGAACAGAGATTTCGGACACGGTACCCATTGCTCTTATTACGCTTAATATAACAACTTTATTTCAAAATACATAAAGACAGAAGGAGCGCAGAGGAAGATAGCGGGCTGTTAAATTATCTGGCACATTTATTTCTTAAGACGTAAGTCTACAAATAATAAATACCTTAGTTACCTATTTCGAATATGAAATATAAAGAAGAGTAAATCGATCATAATGACTGTCCGTTTTATTGCCCGAATGAATTTCATTACGATGCATTGAAGCTCTGAGGAAGAACATTACTTAATAAGACAGATTTAATCCGTTAGCTTAATTAAAGACAATGAAGAGTTGCGCGACTCATCAGAAACTGTTACGGGCGAGCAGGAAGCGTTACACAGATGTTAAATGAATTAGGCTGGGCACCGCTAGAGGCTCGGATTGATCGATCAATTGAGAATGGACATCTTTAACAGTAACATGTAGAGTTTCATATTAGAACCCAAATGCTTTTCCGGGTCCGATAGAAGCGATAGATTAAGAACGATATATTGCCGAACAGATAGATACAGGAATTCGTTTTTCCCCCGTACGATGAAGGACTTCAACAAACGTTATGCATAATATCGATAGAGAACTTTCTTTTTATGTGCAAGCCACAGGATTTCTAACACCTCCCACCACACGCTAGCTGAAGTGGCTTGCGCGGAGGTAAGTAAAAGTACAGGTAAGTAAAAGTACCTGTAGATTAGATGTTCGATATGTCGGCGAAATGAAGATTTATATTTGTAGACCTACACCTCAAGAAATATAAATGCCATTAAATATATAGTGGTCGAGAAGACTTCATCTGCATAAAACCTTGCGAGCCACCTCTATGGTGTTTGGCAGGGGGTGATCAATCACCAGCATTCAGCATGCCAGGCGATTTCCACATGCACCACGAACAAACATGAAAATGTTACGCATACTATCAAATTATACTTCCACATTCAAGAAAAGGCAAAACGTGCCAGCTGATCAAAAATAAAACGTGCCAATAAAGCTAGAACGCACGGAACATGCCGATAGAATTACTTAAAATATTCAGAAACATGCATTAAAGAATGCTTAGGTCAATAGGCTTACACTGCGAGTCGTCTAATCAATTAGTGAGTTCTAACGCTGCCGTTGTACTCTCTTATAGATCGTGGAAAAAACGACACTTTGAATAGATCTTTTCTTTACATTTTGAATAGATCTCTCCCATTATGTTTATATGATCTGATTCGCCGTAGTATGTTGGCGTTTGTAAGATATGGCTAACTTTGTAGGAAAATACACTTCTCTTGAATGTATATTATAGGTTTAGTATATTTTTCAGTCTACAGGGATTTCCATCCGAGTTTATCTAAGAGATTTTTTTTATCATATCGCCACTAGTCTACGCTTAAATAAAAAATAAATATCAATATAAATTATACCTTGAATCAACCCATAATGTACCGCTAGCGCCACTTGACCACATATAGGGAAGAACATTTGGAAAGAGATAAATGGAGACCGGAAAAATGCAGACTCCTACACCGGTAGCCAAAACTTTGCATGCAAAACGTTGAATTTACATTATAAGTTTAATCTATTTTTCAGTCTACAGGGATTCCCATCCAAGTTTATCTAAGAGGTATTTTTTTTAAATTATGTCGCCACTAGCCTACGCTTAAATAAAAAATGAATATCAATATAAATTATACCCTGAAGCAACCCATAATGCACCACTAGACCACCTTTACGAAAGAACAGCTGGAAAGAGATAAAATGGAAAGAGAGGAAAAATGTATACTCCAACCCCGGTAGCCAAAATGTTGCACGCTCCCACTGATTTCATGCATCAGACGAACGTAATTAATTTATCTCCGAAAAAATAGAATAAAGTTTTTAAGGATAGTCGCCAACCGCACAATAGGTAGGTGTATAGCCGAGCGTTTTTCCATAGAAATGAGTCTTAATTCGGATTCAAAAATGTTGGGAAAGCGTCACAACAGTGGGAGCGCAGATCTTATTCCTCGTCCCCAGTTGAATATTTCAACCGCGCCTCTCATTTGAATAGAATGCACTTCCATGGTCGCTCGCGTTACGCTCGCGATGTCGGCCATATCTCCCAGGCCCGCGGAGGAATTTTAACAAGACGGAGAGCATAAGGGATTAACTTTCCCGAGGTGCTTCACATCTGTCCCTGCTCGAAAAACTCCATTTTGACCGAAAAACAAGAGACTGAAGGGACAGAAGAAGAACGCGGAGCGCAAGAAGGAAGGAAGAAAATTGAAATAAGAGAATCCGTGACAGATGGTGCGGAAATTGTGATTTCGCGATTGCAGCGCCACCCAAGGGGAGTGTTGAAGTCAATAGTAATTGTTTTAACTTGTTTATTCATCTGCACTGGTAACTTGTCAACAACTTTTTACCCTTGACAACCCTTTGCTTAGTTATAAATTACAACACTTCCCCTTGTTGATTTAAATTAAAGTTTCGTTAAAACAATTGCTATTAACATCAACACTTTCCCTTGTTGATTTAAGTTAATATTTCGTTGTAACTCAATTATCCTTCTTAATCCTTTATGACCCAATGTTGCTTCTAAGCAACATCAAAAATGTTTAAACTATCAGCTCTACTTAGGGGATATCTAAACTAAATATTATTTTGTAGTGTAAATTATAATGACGAAATATTTAGCTGCTAGTATAATTATCATTGATTGTAAAATTTTCAAGTTTCCAAAATGAAAAATCTTGAAATTTGATTTCTCCCAGAAACAGCTCTGGGTTAGAAAGGGTTAATTATACAAGATGTTGTTGTCTCTTTTAACTTATTTATTCGTCTGCACTGGTAACTTGTCAACAACTTTTTACCCCTGACAACCCTTTGCTTATTTATAAACTACAACACTTTCCCTTGTTGATTTAAATTAACGTTTCGTTAAAACAATTACTATTAACTTCAACACTTTCCCTTGTTGATTTAAATTATCATTTCGTTGTAACTCAATTGTTCTTCTTAATTATACACGTTGTTGTTGCCTATTTTAACTTATTTATTCATCTGCACTGGTACCTTGTCAACAACTTTTTACCCTTGACAACCATTTGCTTATTTATAAACTTCAACAGGGAGGATAGATGCAAGAAGGCATATTCCCCGGTGTTGCCATCACGACAACTACAATAGAGGATTCTACGATCAGCCTCTTAAGTATTCTTTCAGCCAGCATCGACCAATTTCATTAAAATCAATAATAGGCAAGACACTTGAACATATCCTTTTTAGCTATATCTTGACTTAATCCGCACTTTCTACATGGATGTCTTCCCGGCTTGCGGAAAGGTAGATCATGCGAAACGTTGCTCGCGTTCTTCATTCATGATGTTCTTGAATCTGGTGAATTGAAAAAACAAGTCGAAGTATTATGTTTAGATTATATGAAATCTCTGGCCACGTTATCTCACAAAAAACTTTCATAAAAATTACAGCCATGATGGTTGATGGAAAATATTAACCTGTATACGTGACTTTTGGAGTGATCGTAAACAAAAAGTAGTTCTTGATATAATTAGCTCCGACGTAGTTAAAGCAGCATAAGGTGTCCCACAAGGGAGTGTAATCGGCTCTCTTTTGTTCATTATATACATGAATAACCTCCGCTACCAAATTTGCTGTTAAATACGTTTGCTGACATCTATCTCTAACATCTGACAATATTTGGATTCTATCGCGAAATTAGTGATCACTCTACCATTGAAATTCTATCATCGGATTCCGATTGATGCATCATTTCTATATATATTTTATGAAAGCTTTCGTCACGGTACCTCACAAGACATTTCTTTACAGATTACTAACAAGAGGGTTAAAGGAAAAAGTAGAATAAGGATGTCCCTCAGCCTCTCGTACTTTCCTTCAACTTTCTCCTCTCACCGAAAGTAATGCCATATCAACAAGTAAAAAAGAAAATCCTTTCTGGCCGCCCACGAGGAAAGACTACCTCGGGCTAGCCCATGCATTCAACGCCTCTCCGAGATAGAAGCATCAGTGTCACAAAGCTAGCTGTCTTTGCAGGCGTCTAAAGAAACAATAGGCTTCCATTTAAGGAATTGAGTTGGCAGATGCTGTGAACGATGAAAGGAGATCCAAGGTCCACATCCACGTAAGATATTCTTTTCAAGATTTCAGGGAGAAAGATAAGCCCCAAATTCTATGAAAGGATTTTCGAAAACAATTGCTCCTTACTAGAAGAATTACTGTAGTGGCCCAAAAAAATTGGTTGAAGAACTCCTTATGTGGTACATCAAGAAAACACATAACACTCGGCCTATCCCTGGGCGAGTACATCTTCATAAGCTAACAATCCTAGGATTTATTGGCGCAGCTCTCCTTTCCTCTCTTTCCTATTCATTAGTCTGTTGATAGTGACGTATTTCTTCTCTTCTACATCCTTTACAACCTCTTTTATGCAACTCTTTTCGGGTCGTACCTTGCCATTTTTTCCTTCCGCCTCTCCTTCTACGATTTTTATTCGTCAGGCCACATAGACTTATCTTTTCTCCCAGGCTTCTTAGCACTTCCTCGTAACTTACACGGTCAATCCATTTTATCTTCATCATCCTTCGGTAGCACCACATTTAGAATTCTTGACTATTGACTTCCCCGCTGCAGTGAACGTCAAAATCACGCTCCCATTCAGAAACATACTCCATGTGTGGCATCTGATGAATTCTATTATTGAAAGAAATTCTATTATTGTATTTTCAGCTGCAAGTAAATTCTTCTATTTTTAGAAAGCCCTTCTAGCCTGCGATTTTCTACCATTTATTTCTTTTTTGCTTCATCCCTCGTCGGTAGGTAAGTCTACTTCCGAAGTAACAGAGCTTCTTCGCCTTTTTGGGCTTTTGTTTTCCTAGTTTCATATTATTCCGTTTCTCCTCTCTTTAGCAGAATATCAATATTCATGGTGATACAAAAACCAGGTACTGTTCCATAAACTTTTTCTTTATTTGCTGTTTCAACGCCTACACC
Organism: Ischnura elegans; assembly: GCF_921293095.1. Taxonomy (NCBI): domain Eukaryota; kingdom Metazoa; phylum Arthropoda; class Insecta; order Odonata; family Coenagrionidae; genus Ischnura; species Ischnura elegans. Next base: position 15,561,421 of record NC_060257.1, read on the forward strand.
TTCATTATCAAGACAAACATCGTACATCCATTAAAAATAAAAATATGATATCTATCTACCTATCTATATCTATCTATCTCTTTGCGATTGTACTTTTATTTAGTTTTTAAGTTTTTCTCTTCATACACAACAGAAAATATGCGCACGACACCTGTAAAATTGTAATTCTGTCTGACTGATTGAGGTGAGGTTGACTCACCGGTACACTAAATATCGACGCGCGGCCAGTAAGAGACCGTCGCTAGCGAGGACCTATGGATTGGGACCAGAAATTTTCTTCCCCCACGTCGCGTGTTCCACGAGTGAATATCGCCGGGCAGAGCCATCATGATGTGAATGAAGGATGGAACACTGTGCTTCCAAATTTTCCATCCGGTTTGCAGCACTGCGAGAGTTCGAGTGATTCACAAAATGATAGCTCAATGAGCGATCACTCTTTTGGTCCCTGAAAACCTATAATTGGAGCTATAATTTTAAGGGATGGAAAAAAATGATCGTTTGATTCAGGCTTAAGTTGAACTTGTAACATTTTTGTTTTCAATTCGCCCACTTAGCGCTAATTTGGGTCGTAAATTAAAAGCAAATTTCGCTAAAGTTAAAAACAATTGAATTTAGCAAACGTCTCGACAGACGAATTGTTATAGCTAATACCGGCGTATATAAATGGCTTTATGCGTAAAAAAAACAACCACCTCTTTTCCGATAACTTGTCAGATGATTTCTCATTTCCGACACTCGACAATAAGACTGCCATTTTTCGCTACCATTGTCACGAGATTATCTGCCGCTACGAAGTCGTTAAATTAAAAAAAAATGAAATTCCTTTCCCGAATGCCTCTCGCAATGATGATTCAATATTCTGCAGCTCGCGAACGCTGGCGCTCGGAGCAATAAAGCGTCTATAGGGAAAAGCTGAAACTGCCTGGGTCAGCGATAAATTGACACTAAACTAATTCTCTACGATGAGCTGTGCCACCCCACCCCTATCATATAAGCCGTCCCACCCATTCCTCCAACGGTATATATCGTAAACCTTCCCCTCCCTATTCTACAAGGGAAAAGGGATACACCTGAGGGTTTTGCTGGCCGGAAGGGATACGCGTCTGTACCGGAGGAAAGGTCTGTGTGGAAGGGAAGGGGTGGATTGTAGGCAACGGTTTTCATATCCCAGTGGGGTTTATGGTGGGGGGGTAGGGATATGTAGGGGAATTTGAGGGTATGGGGAGATGAGGGAATTGCATAGTCTAGTGATGGGAAGACTCGTTCTTTTGCGGGATTCGTTCATTTCGGTATCGGCTCAGACCAAAAGTAACGATTCCAAAGATTCGTTCAGCAGTAAACTTTTACGTCATCAACTCGATTGCATCGCCAGAATTTGAAAGTAAAACGCGCGCGTTATGCAGTGTAATCCCCCGATAATCCAAAGTATCCATTTTACTTTAGTCTCTCCATATTATGCCCTAAAATATATGCTATTAACGAAGGGGTCTCTATTTGTTTACAATTACAACATCCTTGCATGCATTCTTAAATTCATTCGGAAATCCTTTGGAAAACGTGTACAATTGTTCACTGCATAATAAAGCTACAGTTAATAACACGGGGTCATGATACACAATGACTTATATTGAGGCTGATAGTTACTGGGATATTTAGTTGAGAATCTGATGCATGAGATTACTGAAACTTAAATGGCCACATTTAAGACGGACTAATTGGAAACCAAATAATATCATAATTATTGCTTTAGAAGGTTACTGGAAGATTTAGTTTAAATGACTACTTCAGAAAATTGACAAACGCTTACGGTAAAGATCATTGATTTTGACTGCTAGCCCAGATAACTCGTAGAAAAAGCCGTGGTACAACATAAGCTACCCCTTACAGCCCACTACATTAAACTTGCTCAACCGTCCTGTCAAGTTCTTTCTTGCTGTAGCCCGCCATCGAATCCCAACTCTCGGATATTATGCCCGAAACGCTATCCTTTCCCCCCTAGGATATGTAACATAACTAGCCGCCGTGTCTTATTCGATCTAATTTTTCTGCATAAAATCTTGAGTGGTTATCCCCGGAAAAACGAAATTCTCCTTATTTTCCGTTTTCATGTTCCTCCTCGCCACTTGGGTACTAACCATCTGCCTCACATTCCGCGATTCCATCTTTCCATCTCTCAATGCCCTCTTTCCTACAGAATCCCCTCCTTGTTTAACTCCATAGCTTCAAAAATCCCTTCCCTAGACCCCTTTCTGCCTGCCACTAGTTACAAATTCTCCTTAAAATGCCACCTGAACAATTCACCGCTGTCTAATCTATTCTGCCCCTTCTTTATCATTTTCAGTTCGTTTTTTATTTATTGTGTTTTCTTCTAGACATTATTTATTTACGTGAACAGTCAATGTGAACCCCTTTGTGTCGTTTTTGGTGGTGAAATAAATAAACACAGAGCAGTCCTACTAATTTGTCATAATTGGTACCACGACAAACTAAGATTACCTCCATTCTTTGAACGATTCAATCTGAAGATACAACACCTCTCCGAATGCGATCATTGTCCTTCCTTTATGCCAAATAAGTCCCCAAGACACGGTGAAATAAAACATTATCTCCCAGAAAAATGAAAAAGAAGAAACTTCGTGCTTTCACATGAATATTTATTCACACACTTACACGACCATGGTTTCAACGTTAGACGTCAACTCTACAGAGGTCCATCACATCATAAAAGATACGGTGTCCGGCGTGATGCGGTGGAAATCTTTGATATTCAGCTTAGTAAAACCACTTGTCTGTTATGTATGGTTTAACACTTTCCCGGCGAACAACATGTAAAAACTTTTCTCGGGATACCGCGCGGGTAAGATTATGAGAGAGCGCCGTAGCCGTGAGAATGGGTAGCGAGTCGGTACCCGAAACGTCGGCGATCTCTTATAATCTTACCCGCGCGGTATCCCGAGAAGAGTTTTTACACTTGTCTATTTCCACACATCTAGTTCTATGTATCTAGCACATGTCTATTTCTACACTTGTCTAGTGTGTGAGATTTACGAAACAGGTGACATTCCCTCAGACTACCAAAAGTGTATAATGATACCAATCCCAAAGAAAACATCAGCCAACAGATGTGAACAATACCGCACATTGAGCCTTGTCACACATGCCTCTAAAATACTGTCTATCATTGTACTAAGCCGGATTGAAGATAAGGTTGAAACTCTCCTCAGCGAAGACCAATTTGGATTTAGAAAAGGACGAGGAACCAGAGATGCAGTACTTGCCATTAGAATCATACTAGAAAAAAGATTGAGTAAAGAAAAGAACACCTACATAGCTTTTGTTGACCTTGAAAAAGCTTTAGATAGTGTTGATTGGAAGCAGCTCTTTACCATAATGAAAGAAGCAAAGATAAATTACAAAGATAGAAGAATTATCTGGGGTCTCTATAGAGAAGAAATTGCAGTGCTGAGATTTGGACAATATGAACAGCAGGCCAAAATTAAAAAAGGAGTGAGACAGGGATGTTCATTGTCACCTGCGCTATTTAACTTATACCTACAAAGAGCACTGGACGAGGCAGAGAGCAACTTACCGGAAGCAGGAATTAAGGTCCATCGGCAGAGGATATATAAGCTATGTTTTGCGGACGACTTAGCAGTCTTGGCAGAAAGTGAAGACCAACTACAAGAAGTGCTTGGGGAGATGGAAGTAGCGCTGGCTAGATACAATCTAAAGTTAAGCAGGACCAAAACCAAGACACTCGTTGTAAGCAAAACAGGAATACCAGCACATATAACTTTGGGTAATACACAGCTGAACAATGTAGAAGAATTCACGTATTTAGGAAGCAAGATCACCACGGATGCCAGAAGCAAAAGGGAAATAAGCAGTAGAATACAACAGGCAAAAATAGCTTTCAACAAGAAGAGAAAGATATACGTTTCAAAAAACATGAGTATCAAGATTGGGATGAATCTGCTCAAAACTTTTGTATGGCGCATAATGCTTTATGGTAGTGAAACTTGGACGATAGGAGCAGCAGATAAAAAAATAATTGATGCTTTTGAACTATGGTGCTACCGGTGAATGTTAAAAGTTTCATGGGTAGACCGGGTAACGAATGAGGAGATACTGGAAAGACTGGGAGTGAAAGCAGACCTGTGGAGAATTCTAACTGCAAGGAGAAGTAAATGGGTAGGACATTTACTGAGACAAAATAATGGATTGGTAAAAACCGTTTTAAAGGGCACTGTGGAGGGGAAGAGCGGCAGAGGAAGGCCGAGGTTGAGCTATATCACCCAAGTAATGAAGGACATGGACTGCAACAGCTACCTAGAGCTGAAGAGGCTGGCGGAGGACAGACAGAGATGGAGAGACTGCTGCAAACCAACCCAAGGGTTGATTACTTAGAAGAAGAATTTCCACACACTTTTATTTAAATCGACCATGGTTTCGGCAACTCGTGCCATTATCAAGGTTCATAGCCTTGGGTGACAGCCTTTTAATATTTAGTTTTTCAGGAGGGGGAGGGGAAAGGGAGGGAGGGGAGGGGTTATTGGGGTGTCTTCATTCCAAGGTTAATAATGACGTCAATGGGCGATGGGTGGGAGGAAGGGTAATGTTCAGGAGGGGTGACTAGAATGGGAACATATGGCCGTTACATAATTTAAAATTAGCGGGGCAATTAACAATTTCAAACTGTTCTAAGAAATCCAGTTTCCGCCCATTGTCATGTACATGTAAAATTTTTGCAACAAAATTGCACCAGTGGTGTCCGTCATTCAAATATCTTGCATTCCTGATGAGTCGTCGTTATTTAAAAGACATCGTCTATGTTCTCTCATTCTCGTTTTAAAACTCCTCCCAGTCTGGCCAATATATTTGGTTTCACAATCGTCACAAATCAGTTAATACACTCCACTTTTATTATCATTACAATATGCGTCTTTAGAATTAAACAATAATTTACCTAGTGTCAATGGATTATAAAGAGCCACTTTCGTTTTGTCATTTGAAATAATCTTGTCAAGTTTAAAAGAAATTTTCTGGATAAATGGTATCTTTCGCCAGTTAGATTGTTGCTATTCTCTGGTTTGCGGGCTATCATATTGAGGGCTTCTTTCTGTCTAGAGCATTCTAAGAGTCTGTTTATTACTCAGCATGTGATCTCATATGCACGCTTTATAATTTTTAAAACACAATTTTTAATCGTTGTTGGCAAATGCCGACACTGGCGAAAACCGCACGACACCTCGACTGAGCCCGAATGCCTACGGCATCGAATGCTTACTGTCTTCGCTCACATCTATCACAACACAGCCTGCGTAGAGAGGAATGAAACCTTGGAACTCTTAGCATGCCTTCACAGCTCTGCGTTGCGTCGACGCCACGAGAGCTCCCGCCCCGCCGGCAAATTTCGCCACTCGCAAATCTAAACAAATGAAAGGCAAAAAGCGTTTGCTCCTAAAAATCGGCCCGAGAGCATATTACCTTACGATTTCGAGCCAAGCGTACATTACATACGTTGTTTAGTGCATTTTCACTCCATTTTATTTCTTATAATATTCTCCTCAACTAATAATTGCATTGGAAGTTAACATGGCGACCATTGAGTCGCTAATCATGTACATAGTGATGGCACTTGCCAATGCATTATTTAGTTTTATTTCCTAACTCAGCGACGATTCTTGAAAAGAAAATCTTTTCTGCGAAAACGCAGTGAGCTGGCGACGCGACGTGACGTCATCTCAAAGAGAAGCTCTGATTGGCTCGCGAGTCGCGGCGTTAACGCAACGCCGAACTGTGAAGGCACCCTTAGCGTTTGATGCCATAACACAAAACGAACAGAAACCTATCCAGCAAAAGCTCACGAATTAAACATGGCGAGTCGGCGCCCCAGACTAATAAAACGCTATCATTGATTCGTTCCCCATTGGTGTCGGAGCAGTAAAAGAACGATTCTTTCAAATGAACGAATGTGCTCGTCTGAAAAGTACGTGCACGCAAAACAGTGAGGTGGGGAAGTCGAATGCGGCCGGAGGGGTTGAATGGGGCAGGAGAGGGGGAGGAGCCGTCGAATGGGGCTCTGGGTTTACAGCGGGTGGCATTTCACGATCACGACTTTACGATCACTACTTTTATGACCTCGACACTTCGACGTAAATGACAAATGTATGCAAAATGGCGACGACCAGATGTTTCTCCCCGACTGTGTGAGCAGGTAGGTATATATATATGTGTGCGTGTGTACTTCACACCATGAAACGCACGCACGCACAACACACGCGTATTTCATGTCTTTATTTCCACAGGAAAGCCTTAGAAGACGAAAACGGCGAAAACGCTCACAATAGGGCAACTAAGTCAATTTAATTCCTTAACAATCCATCATTTTGGATGAATAAATTTAAACTTTGATTTTCCACAGAAGTTTTAATTAAAACACGACCATGCTTTCGACGGTTAACGTCATCTTAGACCATATGATGACTCATCATCGTCGTCATTAGTCAACAATCCTAAGATTGGTTTGACGCAGCTCTCCATTTCTCTCTCCTAACCGCTAACAGTTTCATAGCGACGTATTTCTCCTCTTTTGCGTCCTTTATAATCTGTCCTATGTAACGTCCTTCTACGATAGTCTTCAACAGGCCGGCATGCCTCAAAATTAGGCAAACTAAGTTGTCCTGTCTTCTGCTTAAGGTTTTTAGGCTTCTCTTTTCTCCCACTCTTCTTTGCACTTCCTCATTCTTTACACGGTCAATCCATTTTATCTTCATCATTTTTCGGTAGCACCACATTTCGAATGCTTCCATTCCAGATTTCTCTGCTGCTGTCAACGTCCAAGCCTCGCTTCCATAGAGAAACATACTCCATATACATGTATAGCATCCATGTATAGCATCTGATGAATTGTTTCCTTACTTCTATGCTTGTATTCTCAGCTGTAAGAAGATTCTTCTTTTTGTAGAAAGCCCTCTCTCCCTGCGCGATTCTACTGACTATTTCTTTCTTGCTTCGTCCATCGTTGGTAATAACTGTGGAAAACATGGCCATGTTTTAATGAAAAACTCTGCGAAAAAACAAATTTTGAATTTATTCATCCAAAATGTTCAGTAAGTTCCACTTACAAGTATTTTTTAGTGTCGCCGGAAACCACCAATTCAATTCAATTGATTCATTCGCTAATAGCTTAAAGTTATATTATTTTCTGATTTGCTTTCCTTTACATTTGTTACTGATGATTTTAATTCGTTAATAATAATTAGAATTGATTACCAACCTCTCCATTGCGAAAGAATCCCTTCCTGGTATCGTTTCTTCCCTTCGTATTTCAAAACCAGACTCCTGCATTCTAGTGCGAACCATTTATCACCCGTAAGAGTTATACGATATCCACCCGTTCTAATTCTGACCTTCTTCAAATTCACCATGCCCGCACCAACATATTTCAGCTCTTTTCAAACTACCGCTTCTAGATTTTGTAATTCCATCAAATCGTCACAATTCCTTAAATACCTAAAAGACATAATGAAACACTGACTTGCAATTTTCCACAAAAATAAAATTTAATTCGACTCGAATTTCGATGTTACTACATCATTTTCAAGGTACAACTGCAATATAATACAGAAAATGATGTAGTAACATCGAAACTCGAGTCGAATTAAATTTTATTTTTGTGGAAAATTGCAAGTCAGTGTTTCATTTTGAATCAATTCCACTCCATCCCGCTTGATTCTTCGAATTTTATACCTAAAAGACAGACTTAAAAGCTATTTAAAGATCCTCAGTTAACTCTGTTTACCATTTATTTATTTTCATGATGCCAAAAAACTCAATTTTTTTAACTGCTCGTAAGGATTTTTTAATCCTTAAAATTTATATTTATTTTATCCCTGATATATATGAATCCGTACTTCTGCTGTATTTTTTTTTCTTTTGTGTCAATGCTGTTATTTCATTAAAATCTAAAAAATTATGCTTTCCGCATCACCGATACAGAATATTTAATTAATATGTCAGTGAGTAGTTTTTGAGCGTAATACCACATGCATTTTATTTTTCTTTGCTCTTACAGGTTACCATATAGAATTAATAATTAATTAAAAAATTAATTAATTCATTCATTCGTTCATACGAATTATAAAGGAATAACTATACTATAGTAATAAATGATGAACGATGATTTAATAACGTATTTGAAATGGTATTAATCTTTCAATATGCAAGGCCTAGAGACCGAATATCTATACAAAAATAGTAACAATGAATATTAACGTTCGTTACAATTAAACAGTTATTTTTTGAGAAAATACATCGAAATCATATTATAACGTGGAATATTCATTTTTTACCTCATTTTCCATAAAATAATTTTTTCTACACACAAGGCTCAAGATAGAACACACTCAAAATCGGGAATCAACACGAAGTGACCTCGCAAAGAAATTTAAGATTAAGAGTAAAAATACTTTTCCACTCTTAAATCTCGAAAGAATAAATTTCACTAGGATTCAAATAATTGAGAGTAGATATTTTATGATTTTTTGTGCCAAATTTTGCGCCGACTTCAAAAGTCATGAACACTGGACTGGAGAAATAATCCTGCGATCAAGGCGTTAAATAATGTCGTATAAACGCCTGAAATCTAGGCACGCGGAAAGTCATTTTTGCTATGCACGTTGCATATTCCAGTGGATAAGGTCGTGCTATACGAACCTGAGTCACTTTTCTCACGAGAAAATCTTTTAATACCCAGGTAGGGAGTGAAATTAATTTATTTATACGTGTAAAATAGTCTACAAATATATCACGGAAATAATGAAACACACAGCAGGAAAAGAAAACCTTATCGTTTTAGGCGATTGGAACACAGTAGTTAGCCAAGCCCATAAAGGATGAAACGGGAATATATGGATTAGAAAGCCGAAATGAAAGTGAAGAACTCATGGAATCCTGAACAGGTCAGGAATTAGTGGTTATCAACTCACTTTCAGGAATTAAATACGGATCAGATATATACATGGAAAATGCCAGGAGCTCCAACTCAATCAGAAAAACCTTTCTTAATACATTTGAATATTTCTAACATTCGATTGCTCAAAATATATGAAAGTGTAAAAGAGAAACTGTCAGACTGAGGAAAAATATGTCCATATTTTACTACAGTTAATCAAAAACATAATAAAATCTTTAGACAAGGATAAAGTTTAAAAACAAAACTTTCAAAAACGTTCATAGGATGGATAATATTCTGAAATTCGCAAGCTCAGATTACTGTTGCAAACTTGGTAATTTCATTATTAATATTTCTCACATTCTCCATGAGTTGATTTCATCGTCTTCATACGAATTTTCGCATTTAGGAGGTAATCAGTTCAAATTGCCTGGTAACCTATTTTCGCTGTTACAAGATGTTGTGGTTACGAAATGTCCGTTTACGACACGTCGGTCACGAAATAGCCGTTGGCTTTTTGACGAAATACCGAAGACGGGACAACTTAGTTGACAATTGTATGAGGCATAAAGCCTGATGAAGAAAATCTTAGGTGGACTGGTGGAAGGGAAAAAGAGCAAGAGATGGCCCCGAATGAGTTACATAGGACAGGTTATAAGCGATGTGAAAGTGAATAAATACGTAATATGAAAACACTAAGAGATAGGAAAGCGGAAAAGAGATCTGTGTCAAACCAATCTTAGGATTTTTTACTTATGATAGTGATGAAATCTCTGAAGCATTTGCAAAAGCACTCGGTTACACCTACTAGCAATTCGCTTGCTTATCGGATGACTGAAGACTAGTTTTTTCGACTACGAGGAAGTGCAATGCGTCGTTTACTCAGAACAAGTAGGAATGATAATGGATTCGGTAATGCAATGGGCTCAGTGTCGTTTAGTAGATCTCCTAATGATTACAAAGCTATAGGCCTTAAATGCCAAATGCATTAGTCAGAGAGAATCTTTGTTGACGGGAAACGGCTAAGGACACTAATTCAAATAGGGAGCTACATTTTGCAAAGTCGACTAAGTGGTAATCAGCTGGAAACACCGTCATGACAACGAATTAATTGCACAAGAAAATTTACAATAAATACTTCTGCATTTTCTCTTAGCCCGGCTTATACAACAAATATAACGAAGAATACTCATATATTTGGTAAAAAAATACTGAATATTTGATTATTGGATAAAAATATAGCTTCACTTTCTTCAGGGTTGCCATTCATGAAGTTCAAAAAGGTCAGCAAAGTTCTGCATAAAATCTTTGAGAGGAAATGAAGCATTAGGGGTAAGTGTGTTAGTATGAGAGCCACACTATCCATTTGAGCCAGATGCATATTCCCCACATCATCACATGAGCATCGATGAACGAGTTCCTCAAATATGTTGTCAGCGAGGATCGGATGGGAAACAGGATAATATAAGACTAAGACGATGTTGGAAGTCCAAATGTGATAGAAGTAGCGAACTGTACACTTATCAGAACGGCTATTCATAGTTTGTTCGGTTGGAAAGGATTAAACCAATTCTATTTAAACAATTAGTTTATAGTAAAATCCAATTCGTCCCAAAGAATTCTTCTACTCCCCATCTCATAGTAACACTCATGATTTGCTGCTGTTTTATTTGCTGCATATCACGTTTATGGTCAAAGTTGACGATACGCAATGATTAATTAAATGGATTTGAAGAAGAGAATTACTCATTCAAAGAGTTACGTGACGAATAAGTCTAACTTTCGATGAGATAATTAGTCTCATACGATATTACACTAAAAAAACCATGTTTGTGATTTCATTCTGTACAATGATTCGGAATTCATGAATTGAACAAACAAAGTATATCAACCTTTATTGAAAATGAGACTAAATCAAAAAAGAATATATAAAAAAATATCATATATACCTAGGCCAGGCTGGATAGAATACTTTATCAGCATTATAAAGAAGTTTTATGAGAGTGAAATGTTAAAATATATAATAAAAATACCTACTACTACCTATATCGTAAAATATTGAAAAAATATCCACAATGTCCCCAAGTGCAGGTTAAATAGAATACTTCATTAGCATTATGAAGAGGCTTTGTGAGAGTAAAACTTTCTTTGTGAGAAAAAGAGTTTCGGGAACATACTCTTCTAAAAATGGCCAAAAAGCTGAGCTGCACCACACGGAAAAGTCACATGAGAGAAAATGGAAAAAAAAAGAAAACGAAGGACGGCCCCGGACCACAAGGCAACGATTATAGTTTTCCCATTTCATCGAAAATTCCAATGCGTCCAAACTGACTCGGTTATCGACTCAAGTTGCATCGATGGTGGTCAGGTCATAAATCCAAATCTAAAATTTCATTTCGTCTCAAAGGCTATTCGGTTTTTATATCCAATCACTGACGACAGAGATACCGTTGTTTCGATAACCTGGTTGTTTTCCGCTACGCAGCATGCTTTATGGTCAAAATTGACAATTCACAATGCTTACTAATTTGAACATTTTAAATAAAATAATTACAGAACTTAGCACTTATTTAAAAACTTTTTATCGATTTTTTGATTAATTATACCAGGATAGCGAACTGTAAACTTATCAGAACGGTTATTCATATTTTGTTCGGTTGGAAAATGATTACACCAGTTCTATTTAAACGATTAGTTTATAGTAAAATCCAATTATCTTTTTTCACATAAATAACGGACAAAATTGTCTCAATTATTTTTAGATAAAAATTTAATAATCTTTCATAAAAGAATGGGCTAGGAAAGAGAAAATTCATGCACTGAACTCATCTCGCTACATAGTAAGATACGATCACGAATTCAAAATTGATTTCAAGAAGCAGAAAACGAATAATTTGATAAATCCCTTCTTGCATAGGGGAATAAAGGAGTTGAATAGCCCACCCGAAGAAAATTTTAAGACCTTCCGCGTAAATATTAAAATTGTAAGTTACTGTTCCTCGACTCTTGGTTGATTGGTTCACTAGGAAGCGCTGGAAATTGAATTTTTTTAATCAAATCTTTTTATTGGTACGGCATAGGTATTTCTACATTTTTGTATTCCAAAGGAATATTTTCTGTTCCTTAATTTTTCCCATAGGTAAGTAGGCCTTTCATTCATTGATTTTAGCCATTTCCGATCTCTGTAGCCATACGGCTACAACCTACCATTCTGAACACATGAGGAAAATTCGTACACACATTTGCTGTGGAACTATCACAAATATTTGCTGAAGCTTGCAAAAACTTAACCTTTCATTAAGCGCAATATTGTAACTGCTGAGTTCAGGCGCAATGTACCTGACATACGAAAAAACATGGTTGACTCTTAGCATGTCTAATTGGTACGCATCGGTTCGTGTTTGTAAATAGCAAAGTTTGAAGCACCATAATAAGTTTAGACTAACGCTAAAATGTTATCTTACGTGCTATGCACAGAATCCTTTGCACGCCGTCTTACGTCTCTGGACCGAACAAGTAAGCTTCGATTTGATGTTCTCTTTTGGCTATTATGTATTATTATTATAAGTGATGCATTTTAGCATGTGAATCCAAAGGCATGCAAGTATCATAAAAGTAGACAGGACACGGCATATTATAGCAAATTTTTACTCCCCTTCATCTAAATATTATATTGCCCTGAAGATTCACCATTATGGAAATGGTCACTCGCAGAAATTTAACAACATTAGATTCTAAAATCGTTACCACGCAGTGAAGCTACATCAATACCTCCACGGCACAAACGCTCAACAATTGCCCACCGAACAAAATCCGCTCATCTAGTAGTCCTATTAGTACTAGATGTTTGAGCGTTTGGGCAGCGAATGCATCGATATGGCTACGGGTCTTTCAGGCGAAACAAGTTGATGCATCACCAGAATATTTCACTGAGTACGACTATAGGAGAAAGGCACCTAAACATATTCACAATCAGTAAGTTTACTGAGTAGAAATGGCTTAATTCTAATGTTACCTCCAGACAATACTCAACTTAAATCGAAACTTGAAGCTTTTACGTGATTCTGTGGAAGTGGAATGCTGTGGAATTTTGTGGAAGTAACAAAGTGTTTTTCATTATTAAATACTCAACTTGTAGCAATATGTATTAAATACATGGGATATTCTTGTGGATTAAGATCACTAGTTATTTTAGAACTATTTATGACCACCTTTTTTCGATATTAACCCACCGTGCGGTAAGGCAGTGTGGGTTTATTCAGCGATCAATGCGTAGGCTCTTCGACGTCGAGGCAAGGGATTGGATAATATCGGACGCACTGATGGACAGCACTGGACCAGATGAAGCGGCATTTTTTGGAATTACAGCCCTCTGCCTCCCCTTTCACTCGCTAAAACCAATATTTTTCCCCATTTCCAAAATGGAGCGAACGATCGCCGAAACCGCAAGAGGTCAGAAGAGATCTGAAAGGCAATTAATCAAGAAAAATCCGGAAAAAGCGGGCCGCGGATCGAAAATCGCTTCCACCGCGGCTTATGGGGAGCAAAGAGGTTCTTTGAAATATACCGCTCGCCAATGAACGATTCTCTAAGTGAGTTTCCACAAAGGTAATCTACAACCACATTAAAGACCTCGCCCATTAATCAATAACTCTTTTTATTCCTCGTATAGGTACAAATTTGGAATTCGCCGTGGTTATCTACTCCACCGAGACAACAAAAATAGACGCACACAAATTGAAAAAAAATTGTTTAGCCTGGGAATCGTATTTTCAAAATAGGTCCTGTTGTATAAAATCGTTTCAGGCTTGAATTTGCGAAAGTTTTCTGTATCCATGATAAAATCACAAATGGTATTTCCACACTATTTTATTTAGCACTCAACGACCGACCATGGTTTCAACACTTAGTGTCATTTTCAAGGTAATCCAATCAACACTCTCTCGGTATTTATATTACCTTGAAAATGGCACAAAGTGTCGAAACCATGGTCGACCGTTGAGCGTTAAATTAAACAGTGCAGAAATTACCATTTGTGTTTTTATCAGGTCCTTTTGTATGAAAGATTCCTTTGAAAAATTGGACCGATTAAATTCGGAGAAAAAACTATGAATAGTAGGGGAAAAAGAATCTTCTAAAAACCCTAAGAAGGAGATGGTACAGCGTATTTGGCCACATTATCAGACCTAAAGGTCTGACGAAGGCAATAGTCGCAGATCAGGTAACTTAGGATGTAAAAGATAAAAAATGCGTCACTATAAAAAGGCCATCGAATAGGAGAGCGGAATGGAGATCTTCGCAAAACAATCTTACGATCGATTGTTGACTTGTGGTGATGATGACAAGAATTAATGTTCCTTACCAAGATGTTATCAAATGCAATGCAATCTCGAACATTTAAATCTTCATGCTACCCCACAAGAGCCCTTTACATATGAGTGGGTTGGGAGCCATGGGGTACAAGTGATTTCTCTTATCTATGCAGTGTTAGGAACAGAAATTAGGTATAGAAAACAAGAGAGATCAATTAGATACTTGGTAGTGCATTTGATTTTCCACTCGATGTCAGCACAGAACAGAGACTAACTCGTATCCCTTGGCAACCAGGTTTTTGTGTATTTATTCTAACAATTAACTTTACCTAAATCTGTTGAGAAAAAAAGTCACTTGTACCCCTTGGCTTCCAACCCAATATACAAAAAGAAAATGCACTAATTTTCTTGATTGAAGCTTACGCGGCTCATGGTGAATAAAATAGACTGACATACGGGTGTGTGCCGAACGACGTAATGGGGATTGCCTCGACGTTTCGCGACCGACTGCTAGTCAACCTCTTCAAGGGAATGATTCTGGGATTTGGTTTTTGCTGCCTTTTTTATTTCAGGAGGGAGGGGTGGGAGGAGGGTGGGAGGGGTGAGGACTGGAGGGACGAAGATGACGAAATGTTGCGGATGACCAGCAGTCGGTGACGAAACATCGAGGCAATCTCCACTACGTCACGCGGCATACAGCCGTTTACATGCCTCTCTCTTTTGATCAGGAAATGCTAAAAATTACATCAATCACTTATTTAAGTCTTATATCCTGCGGGGTCAAAATGAATTCCCATACCTATCCGTCCATCAAAATATCTCCCTTAATTTCTTATTTCTGTCGGACCTGGATATGATGTTCTCCGTATCGCTATGAAAGATATTCATTCTCAATTCCTCAAGCAATCTAAGCCTAGCGTGTAGCGGATCCCAACCTAATTAGTTTAACATCCGTTAACGGTATCTGTACAACCAAGTACGCTAATTGTTGATGCATAAATAAATCAAATAGTGATAATATAACATTACTCCCTACGAAAGGAAAGACCAAATTCAGATGAGTACATAATTCCCACTTCATGGACAACGAAATGCAACCTACAGACTTTGTGGCAAAACCCGATAACATAGTGAGGACTTTCATAATATTAAGCGTTAAATTTCATTTCACGTTATCAAAGTCCTTCTCCAAGTCAACATATGCTACGAGAATCGGTTTGTTCCTCTACATTCTCTTCTCATTGAGCATCCTAAGGGCCAAAATGCTTCCCCTGTGCCGTTGCTTTCCCTTCATCCGAATTGGTCCTCATCCCGAAATTTTTCTGCTCTTCGTTCCTTCGCTCTTCTGTAGATGATTCTCGTCAGTACTTTCGACGCACGTATCGCCAGGCTCATTATCCAAATATCTTCACACTTCCCTTTTTTTCTTCTTTTTGAGAATAGGAATGATATTTTTCTTCGCGAAGTCGCTCGGTATATCTCCTGTTTATTAAAGTACGTGGATTGTTTTTTAATAGCAAAGTCTTCTCCCCTGAATTTATGATTAGTCTAACTGGAATATCACCAACTCCTGGTTCCTTATTCTTTCGCCTATCTCTTGTTGCAGCCTAAACTTCCGATCTTAAGATCCTATGCCATCTTTTTCGACTTCACATTCCCATTCGCTAATTTCTTTTTCACAAATAGGTTCCTTGTAAAGGCTACATTGAAATACCCACTACTCATTAGTTCCTTCCTAGAGGACAAGATAAGAATGGAAAGTATTGCGAGGCAGATTTTTTGAATTCCTTCTTATTATTTAATAATCTCCTTCTCTCAACAGCTACTTTTTAATGTGTTGATCAATTGAGTTTAAGGTTAGGTGAATCTGTATATCATTGCATGCTAAGCGACAGCAGTATTGTTTCATGAGGTAAAAAACTTTAGATACCATGTAATGACCGCTTAATTCATAGGCCAAATAAGGAGATACAGCCCCACGAACTTCCCATGAATGAAGAGGAAAATAAAGGAATGGTGACGCAATGGGGTAGTAAGGAAGCATACTGTTCATATAAAATGAAAACAAGTCAAACAGTTGTCGCAATGTTAACGCTAAATTTAGGATATTCACAGGCAAACATTTTAAAAACAATATTTTTTTTAATAATTCCATGAAATCATCGCACAATTTTTCAATATCTCAATTAAAGAAAAAGATAAAAAAATTATCAACAAAATTATCGATGCAATCGGGCTAAATCGAAAATATAGCCACGAGATTTCTGAAAAGTAATTACTGTTTCAGAATCACTACTTTTTTGCCACTTTACAGTATAAAATGGACTTAATTATTTGATAATTACCTCCAAAACATCCTTCCTCGTGGTTATGATATCATTCTCCAGAAATAAATCGACGTGAAAGAAACCAGTAGATCTCCCAGAAGTGCTGAAAATGATGGCGGCGTGACCTGCAATACTCGAAAAGAAACTCAAACACCGCTCACATTAGTGGCGATAGGATTAGTTCCCTCTGCGCCCAGGTGCGGCGCAACAATCACCCACTTGGCGATGTTGTGCGGAAGCCAGGCGCAGAAGCAAATCTGAAAGAAATAACTGGTTAGCCATTGATAAAAGTATTTGATCCCTAATTTTTCGTACTTATTCGCGAAATTCTAACCGCAAATGATAAGCAAAAATCAAGTTACATGTATGATGTCCCATTTTAGTGCCTTATACGTAGATTTTTCTCGGATAGAACCTACTCGCTAACAAAATAATGTCTTTAAAAGCTGCTGAAAATAAAAGAGAAAGAACATTTCAGTTAATAAAAATCCTCACATATAAAAAAGGCGTTAGTAACAACAACATGCACATAAAATTTAACGAACCTAAATAAAAAAAAGATCCTGGAAAAAATACAAAAATACCCTTGGTGAGTACTTAGGATACAGGGGTATGGTTAAGTTTGTTAGGGGGAGGGGTTTAAGAAGGAATTCCAACGACCAACCCGAAAGTTTGGCACCCCTGACGTCTGCCTGACTTTCTTTTGTTTTACTTTTTACGACCGGAGACGGGGCTGAACAAAATATCCGCGAAGGGACGTTTAACGAGGAAAGGCGGACGGTTAGAATTTAAAACTTTCGCGAAATGTTTGGTGGGACCGCGAGAGAGAAGTTATACACTTATATATAATTTCGAACTGTCGCAGAGGTCGGGAGGGAAAGAATCCACCTCCTCCTCCTCTCGCAACAATCCGAAAAGACTCGGAAAAAATTCCGACTGCAAAAATAAAACAAACAAAAGAGGGGAGAAAAAGCGAATGAAATAGGTGTGGGATGAGAGAGCAAAAAAATGGCTAGAATAAAAGAAGGTCGGATTAACTATGAGGTCAGGGATGAGGTGAAGGGGAAAGATAGGGCACAGGAGGAAAAAAAGGGTACAACGAGGGTTCCTGTCCCACGCGTGATATGAGCGAAGGAGAACCCTTTGCGGTACCCTTCCCCCCCCCTCCCAAAAACACATGCTGCACCCTAGTATTCCCTTTCTCTTTCGGGTTGAGCCCTTGGGGACGAAGAGAGCTCCCCTTACCTTACCCTGCTCCAGGGGCGATGGTCTCTAACACTCTACGTCGACCTGCAAAATTCAAGCGGAAAAAAAATAGTGAAGAAATAGAAAAATAAAAAAACAAGAATAAGAAGAGTCGGGAAGAGTCATAAAATGAGGAAATGTAGGGAGCACTGGGGCATGGGAGATAGTGAAGGAGAAAAGAAATTGCTCGCCTGCGTCACTGACTCACGCGGAAACGTGAGTCATTACGTATACATAGGCACGACAAACATTCGGGCACACACGGGGTCTCGTACGCACGCCTGCAAACCGACAAGAAAGTTAAAGAACTCGAACTACACCCGTGGGGAAGGCTGCGCGATAAAAAGAAGAGATGGAGAAAAGCCAGAAAATCATCGTGTCATAATGATCTACAGAGTTTTTAATTTCAATTATATCATCAATTGTTAAGAAATCCTTGGCTGAAGCATTGGCGTAGCGAGAGGGAGGTTCCAGGGGGTCCGGACCTCCCCATCCCCCAAAAATATAAAAATACTATTGCTTTGCATCACAAAAGAAAACCAAATATTAAAAAAATCATGAATTTACCAAAGGTTTATTTGAAAAATGAAGTTTTTTCAATTATGATTAGTGTTGAAATTATTTTAAAATCCATTACTCATTGTCAGAATCCGGTTTTTCAAAAATTTTCCCCCCTGGTTTTGGACCCCCCCCCCCCCCACCCCTAAAAAAATCCCTAGCTTCGCAACTGGGCTGAAAAAGAAGAATTCAGAGGGCATGTTAACATTAAAAATTTAGATCATAAACATGGATAATTATCACTTTAAGATATGCAATTAAAAAGTTTTATCGGAATATCCTTCCGACACTAGAATCATAGTGGATGCCTTATTATTGGGTAAACGAGGGAGAGAAAGGAATAAAATGGGATTGTTCTCGCATTGTTGAACGCAAGATGATGAAAGGTTGGCTTCATTTATTACACCTTCTGAGACTTCCATGCTTGACAAATCTTTTACCATGAGAAGGAGATAATATCCACACATTTCTAGAGAGAAAGAAGCAGTTTCCAGACAGAAACAATCAAAATACCATAATTTTGTAAGTGAACCTAACATGGGAAAGTCCATTATCCTAGGTGAATATTTTAAAACCATATATTTTTAACTTAATTCTCTCTAAAAACTACATTCTTCAGGGATTTAAAGATAGATATGGGTTAATATATTTTTACCTCAGTTTTTTCCATAAAACAAAGAAAAATAATTAATAATTACGGACGTGAGGCATGAACGACGACAGCAGCGGTGAAATAAGTTACAAAATGTGGTGCTATCGAAAAACGATGAAGATCAAATGGACAGCGAGTAATGCGGAAGTTCATGGACGAGTAGAAGAGAAGCCTTTTAAAATCATTGGATAGAGGACGGGACAGTTAAAATCAGCCACGTCGTGAGACGCGATGATCTGATCAAAATTAGGGGAGACCGTGGTTATACCGTACGGCGCGCCGCGGCGGGGGAATACCGTGCACCATAATTTTAGATCCCCTAGAGTATGTATAGTCTGTACACCGTAAGTTGGCGCACTGACCCGCGAAGTACCTGAGCCGCTAGCAAAGGAGGGACGGGTCCGTTCGTCCGTCCCTTTCCTCCCCCCAGACGAAGGCAACTAGCACCTCTAATATAATTATTAACTTTTTTTACTTTCACATAATATCTCAATCTAAATAGCATATTTGCAAAGTACTAAAAAAGCTAAGAGGAATGATATAAAACACGAAGTGCTCCGATCATAATTAATGAAATGGTCGAAAGTAATTTTTTAGCCGCATTACTGTATGTTTTGATTAAACTTTCCCTCCTTTGCTCGCGGCTCAGGTACTTCGTGGGCCCGTGCGCCAACCTACGGTATCCACACTATAGTGAGCGCTGGGAAGTAGTGCTACATAGAGGAAGGAAAGCGAAACCGATAAACACAATCTGGGAGCTTCTGCCTTTACGCACGAGTATGTGACGAAAGTTTTTCTGTTTCGTCAAATTTTCTAATAATTTTAAATACTAACTCGAACTGAGGTAAAGGAAACTTGTTATTAGTGGCTATATTCAAACTAGTGGTTTTGAATAGCCCATAGGTATTGCCCCAACTGATATACGGTATTGCCGGGACAATACCGTGCAGTGCAAGGGTTTTATAAAATAAGTGTTACACTCAAAGTAAGTTATATTTTCCAAATATGAAGCAAATAATTGGTGGGAAATCGAATTTCCTTCAAAATAATATGATTGCCTCTTTCGTAGAAGTTTTCAGTTGAAATATATAAAATAAAAATGCTTAAGAGTACATTATTACTCCGCATTCCCCAACCGTTGAAGAACAGGTGGAAGAACAGAATAAAAAAGAATGACCACGCATGGGATATCTATATAGATACCTCTATAATGGAACTTATCTCGGAAAGAATTGATACAGTAATACCGTTCATTAAAATGGCAGCTTACAATTTATAATATACGATTTTTGGCCTTCTCTCATCAACCGTCAATTACGGTAACCACGTGGGATATTTTACTCTAGTATCTTAATAATGATGAAGAGGAGGCAGAATTAACGCGATTTATCGCATACCTTGTTTCAACTACGATAATAGCAAAAACACCCGTTAAAACTTACTTTGGTCCTTGCATCCTGCCCTCTTTTTTAAGTTTTTAATTATTTTTCCAAATCATTTTTTGTGCGCCCATAAGTCCATTTGAGGCAACGGTTCAAGTAAACATTTTGAAATCAGAAGCAAGGGCCAAAGGTGATAAAAATTCTCCTAATACTACTTAAAAGTATTCGTACTTAGCTTTCTGAATGCAAGATACGGACGGCGCTTAGAGATAATTACGAACAAAATAATCGAGAGCTCTCAAAAGCTTTAAGACGCGTTCTAGCCCAGTGAATCGCCCCATATAACAAATTGGAACACGTTCAAGATATTAGCTAACAGTAAACCAATCGAATGTAGAACATCTAACCACCCAAAACCTTAAAAACACAACCTAGACTAATCTTACAAAATACTAGGAAGTATCCTAAAAATAACAAACTCACCTAAAACCTCATACTTTCTATACACTGCAACGCTGCCACTAGGGGCAGGCCCGGCGTTGCCAAATCGAAAAACACCGCAACGAAAGCAAAAAATCACAAATGCGTACGCAAAGGTTTCATTAGCTCTCAAAGAAGCGCGTGCTTATTTTTTAAGGGAGTCATTTGGTAGGTTTAGGAGTTTTTTAAAAAGACAGGGGAAACCACTACCTCCTCTTTCATGAACGTAAGCACTGGTACCATTCGTCGAAAAAAAAACCGCTTCCCTTCATCAGCGTATGCATCCAATCTATGTTCATCCCTTCTATGGAACTGATTCTCTTTCTTCCATCCCGTTTTCAATGAAAATACGAGCATCTCCCAACCCTTATTTTCAGACCTATCACATCTCAACGCCCTTTACACTCATTCATCTGCATCTTTTATCTCTAGGGTGAGTGGCAGGGCCTCCAAAATGCCCTTAGGATGCGTTGGATAGCACCAATAAATAACTAAAATTGTCTTCAAATAAATACCTGCAATCTCCACGATTGCTGTGGAAAATTACAATCATTTACATCAATATGGAAAAATTCCACTCCATTTACCTTGAATCTTTGGATTGTATTAGTTAAATTGATTTCGAGGTCTCGTCATGACGTAGGACAACTATCTAGTATATATATAAGAAACGCCTCGGCCGTCAGAGACATCTAGCGGCCATCCGTAGTCAAGTCTTAGGTACTATGGGTACCAATCATAGACTTAGAATAATGAGGACTGAGCTTCATCTGTCGTCGCTCTTGTCGCTGCAGAGTAATGCCTCGGGTAGATGGCAGCACTGTAGCTAGCCCGAAACATCTAGTGTTTGTTAATGGAGACTTTCGCAGTTGACCTCCGCGTCGATTCATCTTCATGACGTCTGTTTCGCCGGCGTTGCAGATGGCGTCTTCAGGTTCGAAGTGTTTGATGAAGGTACTTTTTCCCGTCTTATGTAGGCCTTGGATTTAGTGAAATTCAAAATCCGTTCAAATCTGTTGTTAAGAACCTTTTTTCAACCTACGCTGATTAAGTGCAATCACCTCTAAGCTGGGGCTGTTTCATAGCATGATATATCTCCTTGAATCGGAATTACGTGCTTACAACTCACGAAGTTAAATTCCACTGATGAGCTGTTGTGATGAGTATTATCTGTAACCCCATTCTGTAGAGTTTGTTCTTGATTGACGCCGTTGATTGATCTGTTTAAAGCCTAGCAGACGGAATGCAATGAGGCAGAAAATGTCGAGTTCGGGCGTTTATTTCATGGTCCTCCACGCACTAATACCAAAGACGAAAGATTTTAAATTGAGAAAATACGTTTCAGTGCTTTAATCAGTATATAAAAGATATAAATTCATATTTAGAACCTTTTCCATTACGTCCCAACCAAGTAATTTAATAGGTGCAAACGGGCTAGCTTTAATTCTGCCATCTACGTTTGAAACCATCGCCGGGGTACAGAAAGGACGGCATCGCTCAGCATTACCAGGGTTGGGGAGTGGCACTGGGCCGGTACCATTCAAGCGCGCCAGAAAAGAGAGCTAGGGTTAGATGTAGCACTTCAACCACAGCGGAACTCGACCTCCTTCACCTATCATTAACATAAGTGAACGATTTTAAGATTGCTTTGACGCAGCTCTCCATTTCTCTCTCCCCTCCGCTAACATTTTCATATTGACTTATTCATCTCTCTTACATCCGTCACTATGTTCTTTGTAGCTCATTCAGGGCAGGGGATGAATTGATGTATTTTGGCCGTAACGTGGCTGTCCTTTGCGTAATACTTGTCATGGATTTTGACTTATAATATAAAAAAGACCCCTATATACCCTGATATGAAATAAATTAGATGCTGGTCCATTTTCATCGGTCGTTGGAATGGTTGAGCGAAAATTAAGCCCGATCTGGCCTTCGAGATTTAGCCGACTACGATGTTTCTAAATGGGGAATGGGCAAAATTCTATTTTAAGAAAAGTGCATTTTAAGGAGCAAAAATTTTCAATTAATAATTAATTTCTCTTTCCACTCTAAAACTCGTCCGAATTACATTGGCTGAGAGCAAAATGTCAAATTTGCACGATTTCTCACACATTTTACCCCTTTATTGGCCAATGCATCTCGTGCTATGCATCATTCAACCCGGTTAGCATAAGAGCTATCCACGTATTTCTTTGCACTTCGGGTGATCTAACTCGAAAGAAACACGTGTTGTAAAAACAAAGTCAACTACTGCCATCTCTTAGAGATTCTCGAAACTATGTTGATGCTTCGTAACTATCAACATGGAAGACAGCAGATCAATGCCTCGTGAATCAATGCTAAGTTATGGTTGTATAATTTATTGCTTTCGGATATGCGACAGCCCATACCATTCCGTCTTTATCTTATTATTGAGAGTCTTTTGAATTTATTTGTCACCAATGCACAGGTTTGGTTTACGGGAAGGGCACGGGAGCACGTGACCCCCTAGACGCTTACAAAATGGCCGGAATATTTCATACAAATATTAATAAAATTTATTTTTTAATGTATTAGTTATAAATACTACTACGGAGGAGTTTACAAAGCACGACGGCATCAGTCGGTGAAGGTTAATATGAGCCAATGGAAAATTAATGATATTTTAATAATTTTGATGCAAGATCAACCTAGATAAACGTGATCACATTCGCACACGGTGCAGAGAAAAAACTTGAAGTAATATAAGAAAATTAACAATGTCTCCATGCTTCTGGGTTTCACCGCGTGGATTTTTTTTTGCGACGACAGTTTCTCCGGAGAAAATCCGTCTTCTGGAGAAAATGTCGTCGCAAAGAAAATTCACGCGGTGAAACCCAGAAGCATGGAGACATCATCTAAACAACGCCGCAGAAAACTACGCATCGAAAATTAATTGTTTTTTTTATATGCATGCTTATTCAACCCTTTAACTGCTCCAAATTTGAATTTAACAGATATAGTGCTGAAAATGTTACCCAGAGGTATAGATCTAAAACTTAGATGTAAGTATGGCATACACACCTTGTGTAGAGACATACGTGGCGTTCCATCCATGGAGCAGCACTCAAAACTCCTTTATCTTCGCTCAGGGACGCACTAAAGAACACTTTGCACAAATATACACAAAATAACACGAAAAAAAAACACACATCAATTCGCCCGGAGAAGGAAATTGGGCCACTAAAGCACTTCGCACAAAACAAAAACACACTACACTTGAACATACACGGTTTTCTCGGGTTATCATCCAGGTGAGAGAGTCCATTTTCTCCAATATCTCGAGGTCGACACGTTTCTCGATATCAAGGAATCATAATTTCGCGTGTCGGACCTAGAAACGTTAGAGAAAATGCAACATCTCGTCCGGCTAGAATCCAGAGTAAACCTCATTAATTCTATTCGTAGGAGAAGCACCACATTTTCTTCACACGATATACTCCTTCAACATCGCACAGCCTACATTAACCGAATACGCATGATTAAACTAGCAAAATGTAAACTGTAAGTAACCGAAACAAATGCATAATAGCTCTAAGAAGTTCCTGATATTGGAGAAGAATAATTTTCCGGTGAAAATTCTCATTGTCATCGGCTCGGCACACCTTTAATGAAAGAAGGAATTAGATGAACGATATCACTTTTTCATGGCTATTTCAGACTATCAGCACCTGCTACTTTACAGAGTTTAATCCTTCTTATTGCATCCTTCACTTCGACACGTGTTATTTCTTCTCCATTCCCTCCTATTTGTGGGTTAGGATCAACATCTGTTCTTTTCCCTAATTCTTGGTGTCCAAAAGTCGCAGCAAAGTGGCCACGCCATACTTTTAACACACATCTTCCTTGTTTCCTCTGCTACACTTTTTTCTCCCTTTCCAAACTTTCCTTTTAAGCTTTTCACTTTTTGCCAAAACTTTCGCGGATTGTGCTCGTCATTTTCTTCCACGTCATTTCCAAATTCTTCCCAGAATTTTTCCTCAGATTTTCTCACTGATTACTTTGACTCGTCCCTCTCCTGTACCTAATCTTGCCAAGCCTCATCTGTTTTATCTCTGATCCACGATTTCCAAGCAATCTTTTTTTTCTTTGTTTTCTCCTTTGACATGATCATTCCATCACTTCGTTTTCTTGACCTTCATCTTCACTATTTGCACTCCACAGACATCTCTAGTTCTATTTAAGCAAGTTTCTTTTATTACCTTCCAGCCTAGTTCCATTTGGACCCCATCACTTTCCACTCTTGTTACTTCATCTATTCTTGTCCGTAACTCTGCCGTTACTTGTTCTCTACATTCTTTTTCCTTCTGTTCATCTCTGAGCTGCCCGACTTTAAACCTCTCACACGGCAATTCCTTCCTATTTTTCAGAGGACGGAGCCGCAGATTCAGGATCAGAAGTAAGTTCTGTGCTTCCTTCATCACTTCTATATATGCGTACATCGTTAACAGCTTATCTAATACTTCTTGTGTAGGTGAAATAATCCATCACACTTCTTGCTCTCCTGCTCTCAGACTCAAAAGTTGTTTTATGAGGAAAAAAGTATTGCCAATCAGCCGATCATTATTAATCTTTATCTATTTAAGCGATAAATTAAGAGAGATGTTTTGCCGAACAGATAGATATGGGAATTCGTTTTTCCCCCGAACCATAAAGGACTTATATAAACGCTAGTCCCAACTTCGTTAGAGCACTTCATTTTTTTAAGCTGTAAACGGCTGGTATCCTAACACCCCCTGCCACACGCCTTTTAAGCGGCTTGCGGGGTATTATGTCGATGTAGATTATCTATGCAGAAGTCTATCATCTTTTCTCTGTTGGTGTTAATAGCTTGTTCTCCTCCATGCAGTCCAATGGATCCATGTTCTCGTTCCAAGTTTCTTCATATTCTTCAATTCCAGTCTCCCGTTATAACGATATGTCTGGTCTGGTCTGCTCTCTCACTTTGTCTAAAGTTTCCTGCAGCTGAGCGTAGAAAAGATCCTTATCGAACCCTTCGGCTTCTTGTGTTTGAGCATATACTTGAATCAATGATACTTTCTCCTTCATTTCCAGATTCACTTTTATTATTCGCGAAATCACTGGCACCCACTCCATGACTCTGTCTCGATATCTCTACCCTTCATAACTATGCCCACTCCTTCCTTTGCTCTGCTACGTCGTTCTACTCCAGAGTAAAACATGTGGTAATCATTGCTATCCTTTGCACAGCGCGTGGAAAAGGTATATTCGACGCAAATACGAGGACGTTCCCTGATTGGTCGAAAGAAATCCACCGAATTGGCGCCAAAAATTGACTATTTAAGAGAGGACTAAAAGCTTCACTTCATCCTTCACCTGAGGACGCTGGCAGGAGAGCTGGCGAAACTGTTGTGGTTCTTCGACAACGGACGCGGATGCAGCCCGAAAGAATGCTGAACTCAAGTAATCACCGCGGAAACCTGCGTACGAACATGTGGTAATCATTTTTCAGTGTTTCTACTCCAAAACCTTTTTTTTCTGTCTCACTTAGTCCCAGTACCATTAATTTTTACTTTTCCATCCCATCTAGAATTGTACACTTTTCCTGTGAGTGATGATATGTTCCACCTACCGAAAATCGTGTCCATTCGCTCGCTCATTCGATTCCTTTTAATCCATTCGGCTCTCTCTATTTGACTCTGAATAATTTGTTTCACTCAAGTGGGTTATTGGCCCTACCGAGATAGCCGGTTGGAGTGGCTGCCTCCTAAGCCTACCGGCTGGCCGTTTTCTGTCAGGGTTGTCTCCCTTAGCTTTCAAAGATACCTCTTCAAACCACAAGGCAGTGGTTTGTGTCGTGCTCAACCCCGGTCAGTCGGGTCGCCTTCTCCTCCAGTTCAGCCGTACTGAAGTCCATCTTCTCCGCCTTCACTGTCGTTGAGGACTTCACCGTAGACCTAGCATGGGGCCCTTATAGGGTGTTACCATCCGGGCCAGATGGATCCAGGTTTTTTGACGAGGTTGTTACGCCTCCGACTCTTCCTTCCTGTCCCTTGATAGATACCTAACGATGTGATCGTTCGATCCCTCTTCCTCATAGAATGGTCCTCCAAGATCGTTACAACATTAATGGCTTTGCCTGGTTTCGCTGTTAGTAGGACCCGCCCGCCTCTGTGACGGTGCGGGATTCCTTGCCCCTTCCCTATCCACTCCCAGGAGGCGTCGTCGGGCTCCTATCGCGGCGGCGCCTCCTTCCTTTCTCCTTCGCGTCCTTCCCCGTTCTGGGTGCAGAGGAGAAAAGCTGGCGCTCACAGTCCCTACCCCGGGAGTGTAACCTTGCGAGCCCGCCCTGGAGTCTCTTTTCCACTGTCCCTTGAGAGATAGGCCCCGTGCTTGCCACTGGTATAGAGGAGTTTAGCAGAAGGTCTTGCCAAAGAAATCGCTGATTCTTCCCATTTGGTTGCATGATTGGCCCAAAAATGACCTGAAAAAGATAATATGAATTAGATCGAAGTTAATTAATGGAAACAAGATACAAGAAAAAAACAGGATAGTGTAAGAGCACTGAATTAAAATACATCTACAAATTCATACTACCCAACAAGCCGCCATAATAGACGTGTGACGGTGTGTTAAGACACCACACGTTATCAAAAAAAGAGTAGAAGCTCTGATGAAGCTCATTTTAGCGTTTATTTAAGTCCTTTAATGTTCGGGTAAAAATGAATTAACATATCTATTCGTTCAGCAAAATACCTCTCTTAATTTATCGATTCTGTCGGACCTGGAAATAAAGTGGAGTTCTAGTATGAAGTTATCCTTGTCGCTCTGAAAGATATATATTATAGATCTCTCAAGAAGCACGCGACAATAACAAACGATTGTTCGTTTTCCATTTTATTGTAATACAGTTGATACAATTGAGTTTGAAAAAAATAAATCCACACATTTCTGTTCATAGATTCATCGCGAAGATATTCCACAAAGTGCAAGGTTACCCGGAGAAAGGAATGGCCCAAGAAAAATTGTGAAAATCAAACATCTTTAGGCTTTATTCGGGGTGAGCTCCAGCCCCATCCATCCAAATCAACCCGAGATTGAATCACTGAAAGGGATTCGTTAGCTAGTTCTCGAGTCACCTTCGACGAACAATCGGAGGCCTTAAAGCTTCCACACTTAATTTTACAATTTATGAGAACCTACATTTGAAGCATGCTCCTACATGGAAGTGTGGCATGGACGCCCAAGGATATAAATATTTTATTACATAATCGTGAAACTGTATAACTAGGTAACTGTATTTTGTTCAATTATAAACCTCGCAATAAAGATCAGAAATGGCTAGTTATGACATCTGTGCCTACGGTCAGAACTAAGAAAATGAATCCCAGGTCTACAAAAAATATCATTCCAGATGAATCTAGTCCAGGAGTGTGATGCTTTCCTTGAGAACTTTGACTGATCGGGGACCGTAACGCGTTTGGAACGACTTTTTTACGCTAACTACATGAATTCTACAATTTAAAATACCAGTGCTGGCAAGTATACGGAGAAAAAATAACTATGCTCAATTACAGTAACTTCATACAAACAGTAATCAATTACGAGAATGAATTACTGAAAAAGTGATCGATAAAATTACCGTTATAATTATTTCTTGTAAGATTGTCCACTCCATAGACTACCTGACCACTGTCGAATGTTAAAAATGTGGAATAATATCACTTGCGATGCATACAACTAATACTGGTGCAACAACACAAGGGGTGTACAAGAATTGCCATGAGAAGAAATGTATTCAATTACCCATCAAAATTAGGCTACAGCGTAAGAGTGGCTGAACCTATAAAAAAATTATGGTTCTCAGGAACTCGAAGTTATGCATGAATCAGTGAAATGCGTGAAGTAATCGTCGATTACAAGTAAGTACGATTCTTCTTTCACCGTATGAAGTAATTTGCAAATGAAAATTACCTTTCTTAACCCCTTCCACTACGATTTATTTTCCGAATATCGTACTCCTATTTTCTTTCTATTTTTTCCGTGGTTCATTTTCAAATGGTAAGTAATGAAATGATAATTTTGTAATTTGTAATCGACGAAAAACCGTGAAATAAAATGTGATTATTAAACATGGAGAACACAGCTATCGCTACTCGAATAAAATCATTTGAATCCTTTAAATGCATCATGTTTCATTAAATATGAATTATTTGCGTATACTATGAATGTTTTACCATTGTTAAGCTTTCAAAATAATTATATTGTTCCTCTAAATAGTGCTGAAATTATGAAAATCCGATGACGAGATACACTCGTCATTGCGCGGTTTGGCGTCGAAAGATCATGATGAGCTAGATTCATCAATACGGCGCAACGGTAAGTAATGGTTAACAGGTAAAAAATAATGCAAAAGTAATCGTTACCAGTAATCCGATTTCTTCCACTCGATTACTTATCAGCACTTAAAAAATACCTAACCGACATAATTTATGAGCCCATAAAAGAAACCGAACCCTCGTTTAGTCGCCGCATATTTGCGCAGTGCCGTCGTGTTTTGTCTATCCTCGCATCCGACCATTCCCTTTCACTACCCCCTTAGGAAAGGACGCTTAAATGCCGACTGACCAATCGCCCATAAATCTTCCCTGTCTGGGATGGCTGAGAACCTCTTGAGCCGTCTGCGGAACTTCCCCGCTCAACCGACAGGGGGGAGCAGCGGCGACAATGAGCCAATCCCTGGATCCAGTTCTCACTCTCCTCCCAAGCTGACCTCTGCCCCATGTAAAGCCAGCCATAGAGACAATGTCAGGGGCTGGATTCCGACGCGAAAACAGAGGAGCAACGCTTTGTCGCCTTCTCCATGCTAGGGTACTATTCGGACGAGGCAGTTGTCTGTCCGTTGAACCTTAGTTTTTGTTGTTACCAATTTGGGAGCACTTTAATATCTTCAATCATCGAGTTTATATTACTGAAGGAGGCTCCACTTGGAAGCAGTAGTTGTCCTAATGTGAGCTCGGTCCCTGCGGTCCATTAACTGCATAAATTTCTAATTACCTGCCAAAAAAAGTTTCCTTATTAAATATATATAGAACATTTCAATTGCTACATTTTATAAACTTTTTCTGCTTTTTTTTATTATTAATGTAATGATTAATTGTTAAAAAATATGATATGTAATGGTTATAGGCAACTTTTACATTAAATGTGCATGTATCACGAGGATGAGAGAAGATTGGAGGCGTTCGCGATGTGGGTGTAGAGTAGGATGGAGAAGGTTAAGTGGACTATGAGAAGGGACGGCAAAGTGCTAGACATGGTGAGTAAGAAGAGGCAGCTTTTAGATGAGATACGGAGGAGACAGAGGGTTTAAATTGAGGGAGTTTCTAGCGGTGAGGCGATGTAAAAAAGTGTTAGACGTTGACAAGTACCTTGAAGTGTAGGTCTTGAGGATTTAAAATGCAAATTTTTGCCAAGTTAGATGCCGAAGGCTCTCCATTCTCCAAGAGATCTCGCGCTTCGTGTTATTCTTAAAATTTCGGTCGATGGCGTGAACATTGTGACGTCACTGGTCTTGGTTAACATTGAGACCAACATATTTAATCGAGAAAAGCTTAAAGGGGTATATTTGCTCACGCATATGGTTGAAATGGAGCAACAGAAGAGGATCATTCTCCGTACGCACTAAATGAATAATATAGAAAAATTGAAATGAAAGAATTGGGGAGGAACGAAGCACGAGATCTGCTGATCTGCATGTGGTCGGAAAGTGAGGCAACAGAAGACGATCACCCTCCGTACACGCAGGACGAATAAAACAGAAAAAAAGTAAAATGAAAGAATTGGGAAGGAATGAAGCAAGAGATCTGCCGATAACAAGAAACTCTTTTCGTCCTCATCTTCTTCCTCCCTTCATTCTCTTCTGAGTGAACACACTTTTCGGCCAACTCCGTTACAGGAAATTCCAAGGAGGGGAAATTGCCCATGCTCTACTCAAGCGAACGGATATATAAAAGAAAATAAGTCGTCGGAGAAGTGTCTCCTCCCTCTTCATTCGGTCCGAGGAGTCGAAGACGGGAGTTAGAGGGAAGAGATGGCTCCAGATAAGAAAGTGTAAGAAGGACACAAGCTCACTCACACACACACACGAAGTAGCAAGAACGCCAGCAGCTATGTGGTGGTGGGTATCTGAAGCAAGTGTGTATATGGGGTGGTGTGAGTTTAGCTGGGATATATATCCCAGGACGACAATTCAAGAGCTCTAGACTGGTAAGGGTAGAGAGGGGTGGGGTAAGGAGAGACGGAGATATCTCCGACGTTGTCATAGAGACGGCGACGACAAAGGCGAGGCGATGATATTGCCCCGGCGATTCAATCGCTCGGAAAACAAAAGACTGCATGGAATGCGCTCGCTGTATGGGTTGGCGAGAAGGAACGGCTGTAGGTATTCGAAGGAGAGGAATTGTAGCTGGGATTAGCTTTGGAGAGAGAGGTGTTCTGTGCAGTTACTGCCGCCTAATTCCTGTGGAACATACCGCTCAGCTTGGACGCGATGGTCAAATGAGCAAAGATCCGAAGTGGGTATCTTCTATGACCGGCGAGGATTTATCTGCAAAAAAACTACCGGTCCGAACGGATGGCCATAGTCGAGGCGAGAGATTTTTTTTTCTCGCAAACTCCAGTCGATCCAGATCTTACATTCCTTCGTCGAGGCATTGGGCTATAATTTTGAACGGTCAAGGAGCAATTTCATCAAAGATGCGTTTCCTGCCAAAGGATTTAATAGGGGAAAATTTATATTCCGGCAATAAATCTGACCTTCCGTGCCTTTCTCGACAAACTTTTCACTATTATTCACAACATTTTTACTTTGTAAAAATAAGGTTCTTATTAAAGAGTTGGACAAATGTGAAGTTGAATTGTACAATTATTCAAATTGGTTTGACCAATCGACTTATTAGAATCCAACATTGAGATGTAGTTAAAGATAATAAAGTTAAATTCATGATAATTACAGATATTAGAATTATAGCAATGATAATTTGGCTTAATCTTTTAAATAAATAAACACTTAAGGGATCAAACTCGATTTCTTTAAACAAACGCGTAGTGGATTTGTCCAGAGCCTTGTGTGTCGTAACTAATGAAATATTCCTTATTTATCAAATGAAAATTTAAATCGCGTACCGCTTTAAATTTTGCACATCTATGAAAAAACGAGAGTAGGTTGATGTGTGCATTCGTAGTTAGAAATAAATATTTTTACAAGCAAAAATAATAATTATAATAATAAAATCGTGGTCTTTCTGAAATTGACCAGAACCGCTGATGTATTTTGTATTTTATTTTATATTTAAATATATGTTTATCCAATGGACAGCGTTTCGGTGTTTTTAACCATGTGATTGACTTCGGAAATTTTTCGACCTCGTTCGATGAATTTAATGGGGCAGGTTTTGCAGTTTTCCTGCCTTGGTCGTAAAAGCTGTCAGCTGTGTCAAAAATATTATTTACCTCAGAGGCTGTGTTAGCAATATCACAAATGGTCATGTTTAATGAAATTCAAACATTTAAACAACGATAAGAATCTTCGGGATTAATTCTGGGGAAGAAGTGAACTATTTCATGCTACGTTTTAATCCAACCACTCAAACATTCTTATCAGAGTTTATGATAAAAATTGGAATATTTTCATGAAATTGGAGCGTTTTGCATTTCACTTCACTGACACATACTTCAAGAAATTATAAAGTACTATATAAATTGAGGTTATGATGAAGAAATCGACTTATGCTATCATCTTGATATTGTCAGAGTATAAAAAGTAGACCTTGGTCCAATTCGTTCGTACCTCAAATTCGATAATTTTAGAATTTCAATTTTCCGTCTTAGATAGATTGATTAGCTTAAATCGAAACTTGAAGCACGCACGTGGTGGAAGGGCTCCATATTAATAAAGAAAGATAGTTTGTTTCCTCCACAAGTTTATAAAAATGTCTATTTTATATTTGTCTTTCGGCTATTACACCGTACACAGTATTTGACAATGGTGTAATAGCCGAAACAGGTAATGAAATAGAAATTTTTATAAGCTTGTGGAAGAAACAAAGTGTCTTTCATTATTAAGATGGATTGTCTCTTTACAAGGCAGAAGGATAAGCCTCATATTCTAGTTATATTACTTATTCAACCAATAATAAAGAAGCGAGAAAAACAAAAATCTGCGGCATAATTTCAGGGGAAGAAATTGCCTATTATGTGCGGCGTTTTAATCCAACCATTTATTCATTCTCATCACATTAAAAAAAATAAAATTGTAATATTACCATGAAAAATGATAATCTGTAACCAAAATTCTTTTAAATTTGATTAAAATATGATTATGTAGCTATTTATTAGTCGTTTTCAGCGCAATTCTATGTAGATGCGTAGATCCTTTCTTTCTCTATATTGGCGCCGGAACTCCCAACAATGCATCCGATTCATCATCGCATTTTACTGCACTTACCGTATACATCTACATACTACCCCACAAACCGCCTAAAAAGGCGTGTGGCAGGGGGTGTTATGACACCAGCCCTTTACATATAAAAAGCAGATGCTCAAACAAAATTACGACTAGCATTTATTAAAGTCCTTTATGGATCGGGGGAAAAAGGAATACGCCGATCCCTTTGGCGAAATATTTCTCTTAATTTATCGCTTCTGTAGGACCTGGAAATATAGTGGGGCTCTAAGATGATGCATTCCTATACCTCATGCTGGTCGTAGTCTTCGCGAAAGGCGAAAGATAATATTTTTTTATACAGAAATTTCAGCGAAGTCCCGAGATGATACCCCGAGGTCTCATTTATACCCTGGAATAACCAGGAAACATCACGTTAATCAGCATCGAAAAGTCGTTATGGCCCCGAGAACAAGGGGCAGATTGGAATGACGAAATACCCGAAAAAATACGAAATCGAATATTTTTTTGAAAGATCATTACGTCGCTTAAAGTCTGTGATTCTCCGAAATTGCGCGTCGCTGTTTGGAAAGCGGGATCCGCGGCGAATGTCGTTAAACGAAGTTCTGAGACGCCTTCGAGCGGGTTGGTAATGGGCAGGAGTGAAGGGGTTTCCTTGTTGGAGGGGGAAAAGATGGGACATTTTCACCCGCTTTCGTCTCCTAGCAACTTCGACAGTTAAGGCGACGCATCACTCCCCCTCCACCTGTCACAGTATTAAAATGAGCAGTGTGACGACAAAGCCTTTGGATAATAAGCCTCCTATCACATACACATACTGATAATTTTATTATTCTATATATGATTTTACACTTTCTCGGAAAACAGATTAAATAAATGTTTCTCGGGTTTTCTCGCGTGTAAAATAATCGAAGAGCGCCGACGTTTCGGGTTCCGACTCGCCACCCATACTCAAGGCTAATGAATGAATATTTGAAGTGACCGTTGAAGTTCAGCATCAGGAGGAGCGGGATTGTTCGATTCCCAATAGGGTAGTTTTCTTCATCAAATAAAATGAAAGGCATTGATTGCGATTCGTAACCCACCATTTATATAATATAATATATATCAACCATATTCATAATATACAGATTATTTGGTTTTAGAAATACCGGTTTAGACGAATGGCAATGGTCAATTTTATCCTCATTTGAAAAAGGCCAGATTGACACCCATGCGATGCCACTCCACGTGACGTCACAGGGACCTATTTTCTATACGAGAGGATAGGAGTTTAACATCGTCTGTGGGTACCAATGCATGCATGAGGCACAGAGCTCAGGGAAACATGTCTTAATAATCACCTATTAAAACTGGCGAAGGTCGGAAGGTTTTCTTCGCTTGAAAAGGTATTAATAATCATTATTTAAGCCAAGCGCTACCAGCTAGCATGGTACTCTGCTGCCTGCTAGCATCCTGCGTCGTATCAGCGCTCAGAGCCTCGCCCCAAGGTCACCTCACTTGCGGCAGCGGGAACCAGAAAGACGTCACACGGGAGTTTTCCCGGCATTCATTCTTACCTGTCGCGTTTTCGCGCGCTTGAAATTTTTCACTTTTCATTGAATCGCGAAAAATAGATATCGTCATATAAAAATCTAAAAGCGTGAAATACGTACTTCAGGAGTAATAATCTTTCGATTCAGGCAATAAAAAAATTATAGGAAACCACCCTATTGCTGTTGCGGAGAACCGTGGACCAGCGTGGACTTGGGCTATCATAAGTATTTTAAAAATTCTATTCCCAGAGCTGCTGATCGAATATCCGCTATTTCTGTTGAAATTTTTATTTTCCAGTTATATATCTATAGCCTCTTTAGTTAAACGATCTCAAAATTGACATGATCGCTATAAAACTTTGGTGTCATCCAACCTTATTTTACGGTCTTTACTCAGACTAAGCTCAACTATATCTTATTTTTCAGGTTGACCAAGTCGGATATGCCTTTTTGGTTTCTTTGAGTTGAATAGATATTGTTCGCCCAGTCTCCCCATGTAGACATCACCACACTCACAAGGGATCTCTATAAGCTTTTATAATATCTTATCCACGCAGAAACCCTATAAATGTTTATTTAATTATACTATTGTTTCATAAAGATATTTTAATTTTTCCTCTCGTTTAATTTTCGCATGACGCGTCTCGCGGTTAAAACGCAACTTTCAAGAGCTGGAAAATAAATCGTAAGAAAACGATTTCCGGCGAAATATTACAATATGTTCTTCAACTAATACTATCAACTTCCATCACGTCGTGCATTTATCAACGCGTGCGTTAAGGCTGGAATAGAAAAAATAACTTAACAATATAAAAATATTTTTTTTATTATAACAACGTTTAATTACAAAGAAGAAGAGAATGACCTAGGGTCCCTTAAAATATTAAAATTTCTAAATATGTTAGATGAGAAAGTTACAATAATTTTTAGAAGAACGTTTCACATATTTAAAACGAAAAATGATGAACGCATGTAAGGTTATATACGATTTCGCTAAGAGACGAGGATGATATATATTGTCCACCAAGTATCAATTATATAATCTCATACTAGCACCACATTTTCGTTTTTCATACCTGATATGTCATTCTTTCCCTTTTGCTTTCCAGTAGGGAAAATTCGACTGCATAGTATGAAAAATTAAGAAAAATAACAACTTTGCTTTCTACAACTTAACTTTAAATACAGCTGCAGCTGTATCATTTTCAACCTTTCGTTTAACTGTATCATTTTCAGCGCTAGTCTTGAAAATACTGTAGTGTATTGAAACTTGTCGACGATTAACGGTTAAGTTACAAAGTTGTTATTTTTCCAGACTTAAAATGGAAATCTAGTTGGTAAAAGCCTCAAAAATTCAGTGAATTTGAATAGTATGAATGAAATCAGTGAGTAGCAATTCACGAGAATTCCTAGTTAACGATATATTAAATGGACTCGAAGGGATGAGATATACAGAAAAGAGAAACCTGGTCGTACACTTCGCAAAGTCGGAGCAATTGAAAGTAGGAAGAGATGAAGAAGCGACCAAACCAAGCGACTCCTCTCTCTAACGATCCGTTCCGACGGAATCCTTTTGCTTTCGTCTTGTTTGCCCGGCGTCGAGGAAGTTGGACCGGAACCAGCGGAAAGAGGACTGATGGCAAGCAGCGGGCGGACAAATGGGTGGAATCTTTTGCTATCGTGAAGAAGAAAAACAGACGAATCACGAAGACTATTAAAGAAGCTCCGCCACATCTAAACGACCCAAAAGCACTATTTTACTCCAATCCAGCCAATTAAAGCAAAAAAATTGACGCATAATTCCAGGTTTCCAGGAAAATTTAAAATAATCCCAGGATAGTCTTACTTGATTACTGCGATAGATAATTATTATTTAATACTAGAATGCCCGGATGGGTCTATGTGGCCCAAAAGAGAATATTTATGTCGTTTCTCTTGAAAGGAAAAAAAATTTTAAGACTCATATTTCATGACGTTTAATTATTTAGTTTGGTTTACCTCTGTGCATAATTTAAGCCTGACATTATTATTCTTTCTATTTTTTCTCATCACTTGTACCTGCCATGCCCGGATGGCTCATTTTGACCCAGACTATCAAATCCATTTGAAGCCTTTCTACTTTTCCTTTGTATTCAATGTAACGGTTAGTTTTATATTGATTTTTTGTCAAACTTTTACTGTAATTTTTTATATTTAACCCAATACCATTGAAATTCATTGTACCTCCCATCAGCCCATCAGAAGAAAAAGTGATAAGTATTCACAAATTTGTGGCAGCTAGTGTCCCATAACACAATAGAAATTGTTGAACACATACAATTTTTATATTTTTCGTCTAAATAAATTTTCTACTACCCTCCCAAATGCTTTATAAACAGTAAATATTAACAAATAAACTGAGAAGGAATTAAGTAGTTTGAGTAAAATATGCAAACATGGCCACATTGGGTAAAATTGACCCACTCCGGCATAATGGGGTGTGAAGGCCTGTTTACACGATACATTAACACGTACGAGTTAATGTACGATTGCGTGAATAATTTGTGTGGACCGGAACGGAACATGCACGAATGCATGAACCAAATTTGAACAGGTTCTATTTTCTGTGCATGCATTCGCACAAGTTGGGTGGTTACACGGTGCATTTTGGCGTTCATTCTCGCGTTCATACATTTAGACATTAACCCGTACGTGTTATTGTACCGAGTAAACAGGCCTTAAGGATTGGTTGGGCATGCTAGTGATAATAAATTAACGGTCGGAGGAAGTATGAGTGGAGGAAGTTCTCCGCTATAGGGAACTAAGGAGGGCGGAGGCCTGTGATAGGGACAAGAGCGTCCATGACAGATTGCGGACAGGAAGAACGAAGAATGATGGAAGTGTTAAGTATTCTACCGATTAAGGTAGGTTTCCATGGAGTTCTTAAGAAGCATAGTGGGAGCCCCCCCTTCCATCACGCACTTCCCTCTCCAATTCCCTATAAGGCCTACTCCCTTCCACTCCATCTAAAAATCCTATTCTTTTCCTTCCTCTCCCTCGTTTACCCAACATTCTCCCCTCTAATACTGCTTTCAACGTCCCCTATACGATCAGTACTCCCCCGCCAATTAAAACGTGCAAAATTACTTTAATAATTGTAAATAATATTATATTTATGTATCACTTTATGTTCCTAATTCACGGTGTCCAGCCAATCGAAGCAGAAAATTTAACACTTAAATTAACACTTTTGAATATCCTGGTTCACAGATATGCTGGTGTTCTTGTCCCAGAAGTAAGATAGAATTTCCAGCAGCATTCATCGTTTACTTTGTCTGTGGCCAAGACGCTAAGGTTAGACGTATTTTTATGAGCTCGGTGATTTTTGTATCACTCTCCATGGCTTGCTCGTTAAGTTTTGGCCAAAAATAAAATAGTTATGATGTCCATGACTCCATATTTGCCTAACATGGCTTCTAATTGCTGTTTTTTACAAGCTTTCGCGGTTTCCAGGATGGTAGACTCCCTAAAGAAGGAATATAGAAACATAAAAGAGTATCCCGAAGGAATGGCAATGAAAGACAATAAAAAATATCCTCACAATTCTAATTTTGATTGACCCACTTTCGACGCATATATCCGGTTTTAAATGTCTGGTTAGCGGTCACCATAAAATTATACTCCAACTTTACCAAACGGTGGATATAAGTTTTGATTGGCTTCTGTATAAGATTAGACTTAAAGCTAACCAGAACTTACAGCCGCCGCCAGTTAAAGATGAAGGCAGTATCATCTTATGGCTA
The DNA here is from genome assembly GCF_921293095.1 of Ischnura elegans. Classification (NCBI taxonomy): domain Eukaryota; kingdom Metazoa; phylum Arthropoda; class Insecta; order Odonata; family Coenagrionidae; genus Ischnura; species Ischnura elegans. The sequence goes on from NC_060257.1 coordinate 15,600,095, forward strand.
ACGCTAACCAGGCATTATCATATCGGCTCATAGTGACATTATCACGGTAATTTGAGTTTTATTTCTTTCCCTCGGCATCAATTTTTAATTTTGATGAGTCTTGGAGTGAAGATCTGTAGGGAAAAAATTTAAACATTTTGCACAAATTTCATCAGGGCTTTTTCAACGAATATGGTCTTTTTGTAAATTAGTTTATTGTCAATATACAAGACATATTCATTGAAAAACCCTAGATTAAGGTATAAAAATGTACCGAATCTTTGAAAAAAAAATTTCATTTAATTCTTTAAGTCCTACACTCCAAGACACATATCAACATTATCAAACCTTAATAATGGCACTAAATATCGAAACGGGATAGTTCAACTTTAAAATTCTCTTGAAATTGACTTCTCTCATTTATTCTTGCCATACATTAAAATTTACTTATTTCCGTGTCCCAATTTGACATCCCAAATTCCTCCGCTCTACGAAAACGCATGCGTACCACCTATAACAATCCACGGTCCGTCCTGGAGAAGGTATCAAAATATACCGAAACGTAGCCAAAAAGAATTGAACTTAATTCTTTAAGACCTTAACTTAAAGATACTAATCAACATTATCAAGGTAATAATAACGCCTTTAGCATCGAAACGGGGTCGGTCAACATTAAAATTGTGTTTAAATTTGCTTCCGTAAATTTTTGCTTAATTATGTGTCCAACTGACATTCCCAATTCCTCTGCTCTGAAAGACATGCGTGCAACCCGTTACACTCAACTTCCTCATCAGTTGGCCGTGTTTTCCTTGAACTCACTCCCTCGGTCTCTTACTTTATTGGGATTTGGGAATATTGCTCTGGAGAGAGGAGGAGGACGAGTCTGTAGTTGGAGGGAGAGAGAGAGACACACTTGGCTTCGCTAAGTGGAGAAGAGAGACACACTAAAAAGAAGAGTAGACAGACTCAAGAGACAGAGAGAGAGAGAGAAGATCTCTTGCGGAGACTTATTTTCCCCAATGTCGTCAGGCTTTCTTCCTCCTTCGAAGAGGAGGAATATAAAAAAATGAAGAGATAAAAAAAGAGAGACGAAAGATACGCGCAAGAAAAATAATAAAAAAAAGAAAAACGCCAACCGCTCCACCTTCTTTCTCTCTCTCTCTTAAGAGAGAGAACCCCTTCTGAGTTGCCCGAGAGATATTACTGAAAATTAAGACGGGGTAGTTTCCCCAAAAGTGACACTTTTGTGCGTAAAATAAACCGAGAGGAAAAACTAAAAAAAAATAGCGGACTTGCCTCCTCCTCTGAGAAGAAGGTAACTTTTTTCCGACGAGACGTTGAAATATGCTGCTACCTACACTTTGCTGCTGCTAGCACGGCCCAGCACCCTTTGGTCCCACCGTAACGATAAAGCAGTCTTCACATCCTGGACGGAGTCAGAATCGCGATGCTCGTTTCCCGGGAAACTAAGAAAAGAAAAAAAAATAGTGCACCTCTCTCCGTGGCAACAGAGAACGCTTTTTTTTTGTGCGCGCGACTCTAAGAGGAAGTACTTAACCAAGTTAGTTGATTTTCCGAGACAACATTAGGGATCTGATTTGTGTTTCTCCTGATTATACTACAAGTCGAAGTGCTGTAAAACTTCTGAACAGAGCAGTGTGGAAGTTTCTTGACTTTTTAAAACTGACTGCGTTAATAAATGACGCCAAATTGGATATCTTCAGCCAAGGAGATATGTTAAATTTAGCGATTGAGGGCTAGAGTTTGGTAACCTAGAGTGTATGCATACCACAGGCTCAACTTGGTTTATTATCCCAGGGAAAAGACTATGCTACTATGTGCTACTAAAGAAGATGTTCCCCAATTGTATTAGCTACCCTGATTAACTACTGAAATACGAGGATCCTGGTTAATATCTGGGTTGCGAAAAGCTTTATGGCATTTATGTGCCCTTAACAAAATAAGAAAATAGTATTAACTTGATGGAAACGAAAGGCTTTAACGTCTCAACCTTGAAAAAGCATAGAGGACGCATTTCGTTACTAAGAACATAATTGAGTTACAAATAAAATTATACATCGACGAACTAAGGCAAAATTTTATTTCCAGCAAACCTTATGCTCAAAAGCATCCAAGAAGGGATATATTAGGGAAAGCATTGGGTATATTAGGCTACCAAAGTACATTTATAATTATATTACCATACTTCTAAAACTTACATCATGTGGGTGTGGGCTAAAATCTCTTTGATTGTGAAGGTTTATAAAAGTAATTTCAACACCTGTAAAAGGAATGAATAAATAATGGCGTTCTGGATGTCATCAAATTAGAAGAAACTAATCTAATTTCGTTAGTTGGAGTTTCAAAACGTGTTATTGAGAGAAAATTTAGGCTATAATTAGTCACTCATGTTGATTATGACTGCCTTTCGTCGAAGGCTGTAAACCCGTTACACTTGAGTTATGAAATACTTCCTTGCTTCGAAAACGCACTAAAAAAATATTTCTCTCGACAGTACCCACGTACGGTTTTGCAGCCTTCAGTTGCACCGAGACAAAGCAATCATTATATTCTGGGCGGTATGAGAGTATATTTTTTGTGTGAGACTCTAAGAAGTAGCCAAGTTATTAAATTCTATCTGCACTTTGTCTGACGGAGTTATATCTGAGATACCATTACGGCTGTTACTTTTGCAATTCCGTGATTATTTACATCGTAAAAATGTTGTAAAGCTATTACAGATGCCCAGAAGGGATACGTAATTTCTGTTTTTTTATTCATGAGTAAACGCATAAAAGTATCACCTTTGGCCAAGGAGATTTGCCACCATAGTTACATAAAGAAAAATTTAGACACTTTGTAGTCGAGCAAGCCGCTACGTGAAACCACAGGTAAATGCGATTAAAAGAGGTTAGCTAAGATCAGAAGACGTATGACTTACACAGATTGAACAGCCAATTTTTTTTGTGATGTAGAATCATTCCTGGAACCCAAAAGAAGAACTCAAAGGCATAAATATTGCATCCAGCGGTACTTACAAATGCAAATGAACTGGCACCCTTATGTCGCACCGAGACGGAGATGCAATTTTCACATTCGGGGCGGAGTAAGAGCAGCGCTGTTCATTTCCAAAAGAGCTGAGAAAAATAAGAAAAAAAATTGTGTACTTCTCTATTCGAGGTATGAGAGAATATATTTCGTGTGTGACTCTAAAGCGAAGTATATAGCCAAGTTAAAGGATTTTCCCACACATTTTATCGGTCAGATTTAAAGCAGAGAGACAATTAAGGCTAATTTGCTTTTTTTGCTGGCAATAATGCCATTTAAATCTGCCGTAGAGCGGCCCTGGCTTTTGCAAAAACTGACTCCGCGTTGAAGACAAACAATAGCTAAGAAAACGCGGTACATTTAGGAATTAAAAAACAGAATTTGCCAACTTGGTAGATTGAAAGCCTGAGAATCAAATGAGACAGAAATCATTTACAAGATGAGGGATAAACAGGGAAATTGTGTCTGAAAATTCGTTCTCAGATTCAAACGAGCATGAACTGTATTTCCGGGTTTGGGCAATAAACTTTTACTAATTTTTGCTAAGGAGGAGTTTTACTAATGTAATCCATGCCATATACCATACATAATTATGTGATAAAATCTGGAATAAACTTATATAATTACAATTTTTGATGTAGGTTTTCGCGGCGTTAAGGTTCGCAGGAGGTTAGACTTCCGGGTTCCATAATTGGATTCCATTAGAATATTACTATTACAATAATTATCGTCAAAGTGCCATTTTTATCATATTTTTGTTATAATTATTGTCATTATTTCTATTATTACAACCATCATTTTCATTTTTTAATTATTGTATCACAAAGACCATATTATTATATTAATAAGGATGTCTGAGGCCCGACATTACAATGAGCGTGGCGTCATTAATTATTGATGAATATTGAAAACGAGCGAACCCATTATATTATCAACTAACGCATTATAATATTAATTATAGGTATAACTGAAAGACTTTCAAGACCATTAATGGTGCTTTCTGCTGACGATGCTTTTCGTCAAATTCTGATAACATTATTACAAAAGGAGCTGAGGAATTCTTCGCGACTGCCTATCCCTTAACACTCAAAGGTAAAAAACATTTTTACTCGGCTGTACGTAAGCATGGTGTAGCCCCTTTACTTACACTGAGGCGATAAAGCCGTTTGCACATTCTGGGTCTCGACGCTCATTTCCAAGGAAACTAAGATAAAGAGGAAAAAACTCAGAAAGCTGCACCTCTCTTCGCGGCAACTAGAGGGAGTATTTTTTGCGCGAGACTTTAGAAGGAAGTACTTATGCAAGTTAGTTGATGTTCCACGCACGTTGTCCGTGGAATTTTTTTACAGGGAGACCATTAACGCCCTGATTTGTGTATTTTTTCTGATTATTCCCCGCACCATAAAGGATACGTTTTGCTGGTGTAACTGATAGCATACCTAACGGGCATTCGGGAGCTAAGGTATAGAATCCCTGCTAAGTAATGTAACCACGACAGCGTAAGTTTTGCAGAAGTAATAGTTATGAAAAATGGCAGGTTGAGCGGTAGTGATGCATCTTTTTCACTGCCTGGAACTCCCGCAATTTCTCTTTACCCCATAAGATACAAATGGGTGCTTGTTCATTTTCTCCTTTCTAATGATAATGAGTCGTATATAAAATGCTCGTGTCACAGATTTCTTTAGCCAAACTTAGCGAAACGGCGGGACCGATTCCAATGAAATTTTGTTAGTGTATTCAGTAGGTCTGTGACTAGGATGTAAACTATTTTTCACTATTCCACAGGGCCCATGAGGCCCTACCTTGGGCCCTGAATCATTTCCATAAGAAATAGATGTAAAGTTCGTTATTAATGCCTGCAGGCCTAGACCCTTAAAAAATATGCAAGATTTTTAATATGGTCCCATTATCATAGCGTTCGTTTTGTATTACGAGGTATCCTTGTGCCCCCCCCCAGAACTAAATCTTGGATACGGCCTTGTTTGTGACCCCCCACAGAAATAAATCCTGCATCCACCCCTGAGACTGAATATATTTCAGAACGTCATCCAAGATGTGCATATATGCCTGAAAAAAATCCCTTTTTTTTAAGACCTGAAATACCTTACAAGTGCCTGATATTATTTCCACGATTCTTGAGCTCCTCAAGACTAGTTGACTAACTTCCTAAAACAATCATTGAACCGATTGCAAACATCACATTAGCTGGAGAGTAGGAATAAATATCAAGTAAATAAAACCATCTACCTCGTCTTCGTTTGAAGTTAAGAAATAAACACACGTGTAACTGATGTTTTGTTTGGTAGGCCGACTGTTTACGTAAAAAAAATTTAATTGAATGGAATGTAAACTTACTGCGGTATTTAGATTGGTAAATTTAGTGTGCGCACGCTCCCAGCAGAATCTACAGCGAGGCATCCAATTTAATGGAACAGTCTTTAAATGGCCTCGCGCCCTAATTTGACACGCGCGACTTTTTAGACCTTTAAAACTCAACAGTTTTAGAACCATTAGATTCTAGTTAAGGGGAAGTTGCCTTCAATTGATTATTTTCGGTGGAAGTTTGTTATTTGATCAGGAAATTAGCTAATATTCCACGGCACTAAAACCTACCCACTTCTCTCATAAAGGCAAATTTTGAGAGAAAGACGCTATATTGACTGAGAGTTATATTTAAGAGAGTATAAAAATTACCCATTACTCAATTCCCAAAAGAGACCTTCCTCATTATTTTTATAGTAATGAAACACCCTATATCTATAGGAATTACCCTTTTAATTCAGACAGTATTCATTCGCTTAATTACGAATAATATATCACAAAATGCATGATTTTCTTATATTCTATTCCTGGTATTTTTGGGAGGTATACTCGTTTTATTTATTTATATAACTAGAGTAGCTTCAAATGAAATGTTTAAAAAAATAAAATATCATTTATTATTTTGCTAGTATTAAAAAGTTTATTTTTTCTGAGATTTATGTTAATTGATCCAATAATATTAAATAATAACTCTGAAGAAAATATCATAATTTATAATACAGGAAACTATAATGCATCAAGATTAATAATAAGATTATTAATTTATCCAAATAATTTATTAACATTATTTATAGTAATTTTCTTATTTTTAACATTAATCGTTGTTGTAAAAATTACGGAGTTTGCTGATGGGTGTATCGATTTTTTTAATTCAAAGCCAAATACATTGACAGCTACAGATCCTTGCGCCACTAGCGACGAAAGTTGGAGAGCGAATTTAATGTGCGGAGACCGGTTTCACAGTAACGCGGTAACTGCTCCCTCGTGGAGCCTCCTACAGTAATATTAACTATATGATCCCAGCCTTCAGTTCGTCAACGTCACCAACTTGTGCGGTGAAAGCTCCGTTCTTGATACCGCCATTTATATTGAAATTTTAATGTAAAACGGTTATTCTGTAATAAATTATGATCACAGCATAACTTTACGCTCACTCTGCATATAATAGATTAGAAATTACTATTTTAAGATTATATTTTAATAATTAAAAAAAAATCCTGGAGTATAGGTGTTATAATGCAAAAAGTTTCTGCCAACGTTCCGGTTTATTTAAAAATCCTCCTTAGGACTATGAATGAAAAAATGGGAGTACAGTAAAATACGATTACCTATATATAATATTTATACATAAATAAAGGTTACAAAACATTTTTTTTAATAATAAAATAAAAAATGATGAGAAGGGAATTCACAAGAATTTTGACATAATTTAGTTTTGCTCATATTTGTTTATTGATAGTAGGTAACCAAGCTATTACCTAACTTAGTTACCATTAATTTCGATTAATTTTTAAAAAAAAGTTTTGCTAAGGTTTTCAATGTCTGTTTTTTAGTGTTTTTTAAGAGTTTAATTTGATAAAAAGACTATTCAAAGAAATGGTTCAAATATCTTGATCAATTAACAGCAGTAATGAAAAACAGACATTGAAAACCTTAGTAAAGTTGACCTTTATTTAATTAATCGAAATTAATGGTAGCTTAATTAGGTAATAGCTTAGTTACCCACTATCAATAAAGAAATATGTCAAAACTAAGACAAGGGTGTACCTAGGATCAAAACTAAGGGGTGGGGGAAACCTATGGTCGTTCAAGTTGTAGGTAAGGTTTACACATGGAAAAGGTGAATGAAATCAACATTTTAAGGAAACTGTAACAGCTCTTTATAAGCTATTAAAATTATTTGCTTGAAAAAATATTATTTTCCGTGAAGACATTTGCCATTTTTGCTTGAAAAGGGGGGGGAGGGCAGCTGCCCCCTCCTGCCCCTCGCTGGGTACGCCCATGAACTAAGGTAGGTATGTCAAAATTCTTGTGTATTCCCTTCTCATTTTTTTTATTATATTACTGTAAAAAACCTTTATTTATGTATCAATATTGTATATAATCGTATTTTATTTTATGTACTATCATTTTTTCATTCATAGCCCTGAGGAAGGTTTTAAAATAAACCGAAACGTTGGCAGACTCTATTTGCACTATATCACCTATACTTCAAGAGTTTTTGATCATTAATTAAAAGAGATCAAGACAAGTGAAAAAAGAAAATCTGATTATATTTTATCATTGTCCCCAAGATAGAAATCACAATGTTCTTTCTGACTTGTTTTATTCCCTCACTATATTCCCTCTTTTATTAAACATTCAATCTCCATTCACTTAATCATTGTGGCCTACTGCTAGTCTTTCGGTTACTTTTCCTAACGGACGAAAAGATTTATTTCCGAATGCCAAACTTAGAAAACTAGGCTGCGCTAAACTAGGATTTATTTGCCGAATTCTTCGGCTCGTCCTTTTGCCGATGAGATTTTCTGTCATATTTCCTTTCGGGAGGGGGATGATAGCCGGTGGGGATCAATGGAAAACTTGAAGTTTCCCCTAGGCTTATGCACCTCGTCATACCAACTTGGATGCGGGAGTTGCAGAAGTTTATCGTGTACTCGACTCCAAGTTTGAAATTATTTAATACGAGTCTGTCTCCGGAACTCCAATGGTTTCTTTATGGGCCCGAAAGTAACCCTGAAAGAACTTTTTGAGTATTTGCTTGCATATTTGCATGCTCTAGGGCAATGCCTGCTGCCAACTCTTTTCAGGCGATCCAAGAGGTGCCTCTAAGCGGTGGTAAATTACGTCTTTCGAGTGTTTTTTTTTAATATTAACTAGTTGAAAACTTATGTGCTCAAATGACTATGGCTAGTCAGTATATTGTCTCCTTTATCACGCTAAAATCAAGTGAAAATCTAAAACTATAAATTTTGTACACGATTCAGTCAATCAGTCGCTCTGTATCCATTCTGATTTCTCTAACAAGCTTCGAGCAATGATGTCTTTGAAAGAAATCTCAGGACTCAGAGAAATGATGTTTAGAGTGTTTATCGTGAAAGCTCTTTTCATCATGATTTTGTAGTAATTGTATAATTTTAGCAATATATCGCGAAGCAAATAAAGTCAAATAAAGTTTAGTAGAAGCGAGTTATTTTCTGAAGGAGCTAGTATAAATTAAAGGATAGAACTTAGAAGGATTACTTACTAAGATGTCAATTCATGGGCTGAGAAGCCAAGTGGTACAAATTATTTTTTGTTCTAAATCAGGGGTTCCCAAACTGGGGGGCGCGCCCCCCTGGGGGGGCGTGACACCCAAATGAAATAAATAAAAAAATTACAAAAATAATTTCCTCAGATCTTTGAAATAGTTTCAAAGAAAGCTGTTCGGATGTACTTGCCTTTTTCAACAACATACATGTGCGAAAAAGCGTTTTCAACTCTTGTGGCGATCAAAACCAAGTACCGCAACAAACTTGATGTCGAAAGTGACCTACGCTGTGCTTTGTCTGAAAATCAACCCAGGATCTGTCAACTTATCCAGAACATGCAAGCGCACCCATCTCACTAAATTACATTTTATGTTTTGTTTTGTAAGTAGGTAGGCCTATTGTTTCACCTTCCTTAAATTGAAAATGTAACTGTGTTACAATGTTAAATTATGTATCAGTAATTATATTCGTTTTTCATGTAATACTTGCTTTAATTTTCATCATACGTACAATTATTGAATCTTTCCATTCTGCGTTACCGCATTCAACAGTGAACAAAAAAAATCTATCTACTCACCGTATCAAATAGGCACATACTTGTACGAGTACAAGTACTTGTACAAGTAGGAGTTGGTATGTACGGCACCGTGGAAATAGGGTATTGCAAAATGGAAAGCTGATCCGTGTAGCGGGGGGGGCGTGGTACAAAAACGTTTGGGAACCCCCGTTCTAAATAGAGTTAGGTACAGAAAGTAGGCAAAGAAAGAACAACCAGATAAACTACATAATTGATAGTGTATTAAATTTTCCGCTCGACGTCAGCACAGAACAGAGACTCGCTCATATCCTTTGGCCACCACGTTTTAGTATATTTATTCTATCAATTTATGTACCTTGCATTTTTTAGAAAAAAAACAATTGTACTCACTGGCATCTTATTCCTTAAATAGGGTAGTTTCCCTCATCAAAGAAAACGAAAGGCATTGATTGCGATTCGTTACCCAACATTAGTGTATTCATAATATACAAATTATTTGGTTTTAGAAATACCGGTTAAGAAGAATGGCAAGGGTCAATTTTATCCTCATTTGAAAAAGGCCAGATTGGCGCCCATGCGATGCCACTCCAAGTGACGTCACAGGGACCTAGTTTCTATACGAGTAGATAGGAGTTTTACATCGTTTGAGATTACCAATGCATGCATGAGGTACAGAGTTCAGGGAAACATGTCTTAATAGTCACCTATTAAAACTGGCTAAGGTCGGAAAGTTTTCTTCATTTGATAAGGTATTAATAATCCTTATTTAATCCAAGCGCTACCAGCTAGCATGGTACTCAGCTCCCTGCTAGCAGCCTGCATTGTATCAGCGCTAAAAGCCTCGCCCCGAGGTCACCACACACGGCGACAGTGGGAACCAGAATGACGTCACACGGGGTTTTCCCAGCATTCATACTTAGCCGTCGCGTTTTCGCGCGCTTGATATTTTCCATTTTTCATTTAATCGCGAAAAATAGATATCGTCATTTAAAAATCTAAAAGTGTGAAATTCGTACTCCAGGAGTAATAATCTTTCGATTCAGGCAATAAAAAAAATAGGAAACCACCCTTTCATGATCAGTCTTAATAATTATACTATTGATCGACATACAGGGCACAAAGTTAGCAGTACATGGAATCCCATTTAAAATAAAATAAAAAGATAATATAACTCCTCCTTCTTATCCAAATTAACTACATCTTTCAGGCCAATCAGAAGTGACCTGATTGTTGTAACTGGTTATCGTTGCATATCAACGTTTCTTTGTTAAATCAAGCGTATTCATTCACCCTGATGACGATGGAGGATTCGTTCGTCGAAACGTTGGTATTATATGACTAATTAAACCGGCAGACATCTCGATAAGGCTTCAAGCATGTATTAAGTAAGTCGTTCATTTTTTCTTAAACGCAAAAAGTTGGAAACTAAAATATTGAGTCGAGGCTAAAAAATAGTTGTGCAGCACTGAAGATTTCCGAACCTATTTTCAACCCATACAGCTGTAGTAATCCTTTGCAACTGGCTTCACTAATGTTGCATTAAGGAGAACAATATTTTGTGCAATTTCTCACCAATCAAATATTTACCAAAAAAAAGGTGCACATTTTGAGACTGCAGCAAAAATTCCTGACTTATAGGCATGAAGCAGTATTTATTTTGATTTTTTTACTGTTTAAAAAATATCTGCACAAATGAATGACTTTCACTTCCATAATCGAGTACTTTTTTCTTCCTTTTGGCCTCTATGCTTAAAGTTGATTCGTTGTCTTGGAGCATAGGTATATTAATTAATTATTAATTTATGAAAAATTATTAATTTAGTGTGGGTCTATTAATTATTGATTACGTGATAATTAATAATTAATTATACTTCAATATTTTTGTAATATATGCAGTATTTATGCTATATATTAAATGCCGTACCTCGACTATAACAGTTGCTGCACAGGGCAAACATCGCAGCATTTGAAGGACAGAATTTCCATAAAAAAATAAAATTCAACCATGTGCCTTTGCAAACCACAGTTTAAACAATACCTTCGAAGTAACCGACAGTTTACACACTAAAGGTGATTTAACAAAAAAATTATTCAAAGAAATTATACAAATTTCAAAAACATAAATAGTTTTTATAAAAGATCAGACATCGATATTTTAAGCAAAATTTATTATCATTAAAATATATCAAAATTGATTGGTAACAATGTACTGTACCTATTATCTTAGTTGTCATCAATAAGCAAATCCAATTCATTACAAAAAGGTAGGTCAAAATTCTAGTCTCTTAGTTTTAATAACTTTACTAATAGTCCAGGAAATGAATTTCATAAAAGTGCAAAACCTTGCATTTTTTTCAAACCGAATCGATTTGCATAAAAATTTGGGATTAGACTAATCATACCCCTCTCTCAAAATCTGTACTATTCCGAAGGGCGCTTTTTATTTGTTGAAACCAAAGTTGTTAATAAGTTTTAGCTTTTAGGGGTGAAAACTACCCCTAAAAGCTAAAACTTATAAAATTATATTTTAAAGCTAAATACGGGTAAATTTTAGTTTAAATTATTTGTATAATTATTTTTTTATGTTTTGAAAATTATTTTAGAATATTTCAACCCTTATTGGGTGTTAATGTAGAAAAAAATATTTACCGTTGAAATATAAATTATTTATCACATTGTATCTTCTCATTCACTTTCTTCCTCCTTTTATCATATATTCATTTTTTCTCTGATGAAAGATATAACAATAGGATAAATAGAACAAACTTCGTCATGGTAACATAAACAAATAAATGTACATTTTTGTAGATATTACATGAAACACTAGCAAACGGAGACTGTATGGCTTCCAGTCTTCCCACCACATGCATGCACTCAGGTCACTGCGAGCGAGAGCACACATACATATGTGTATGTATATATACATCTTATGGGTATGTGTGTTTATTTTGTAGCAAATTTGAGTGTATCGTTAGCTTCGAATGTAAATCACAGAAAGTATGCACTGGTTATGAGGAATGTTATGCTCTGAATTGTGGATTTCGAATTTTTCGAAAATAAATTTGATTGGTATTTCAAACATAGCTCCTTTATTCTTTATGATAGAAAGTTCCTTTAAATTGTATTCTGTTGTTTTTTAAAGCAATACGAGGTCATATGAATAAAAAAAATTTCAAACCCTTAATTTTGAAAGAGGAGGGATTTAAGGGTTTAAATAAGGTTGAGCTCCCTTGGAAATTGAGGTTTTAATTATCAATATTTCACCAAATATTTATTTATAGAAAATTAAAACACCCCAAAATATTTGAAAATAAAAAGTAACAATTTATTTCTCTAGCATTTTTTTCATATCTCCAGTTTTTTTGGAGTTATTTTGAAAAAAAAAGAGCATTTTTAACGAAATTGTAGAAAATGGCTTTTCACTTTTACCTCCAATTTTTTCAAAATTTAGAATTGTAAATTAAACAAACTTCTAGGATCAATTAACAATACTTAAATAAAGAGAAATTCTGAAGGGAAATGATCAATTTTGACTAGTGTGGTAATAAGGAGTTGTTTTCACTGATTTTTTCTTAGAAAAAAGTAGGGACTGATCTTATTTTAAATCACAATTCGCTCAAATTTCATGATTAAATTTTTTTTTCTCATTTGAAGAAAGTTTTTTTTTATAATTTTAAACAGATTGCAAGATTTTTCCTCGAAAAATACACTTTTCCCGCTATTTGGTATTGAATCTTTCAAATTTAGCGTATGACAAACAAAAGATCTTATTTCAACAAGTTGTAGCTCGGTCCGAATTGGTCATAAAGGAAATATAAAATAAGTTTTTTATTTAATTTTTAACAAGCTACAGTTTTGTAACTGACAATTTCCTAATAAAATTAATACTTTTCAAGTTATTTGCCTTTAACCGATGAAAATCGTTGATTTTTTTGTCAAAAAAACTGTTACTTTCAATCGCAAATAACTCGAAAAATATTAATTTGACGCAAAAAATGGATAGAACATTTTATTCTTAGAATGTATTTTTCTATCGATTCCTGTGGTCAAAATATAATTTAAATCTTCCACCCCCGAGATGGGGTGAAAACCACCCCCAGGGTAAAAGCGCCCGTCGGCATGATATAGATTTTGATTCTTGGTATATTCCCTACTTATTGTGAAAATTTCAAGTAAATCGATTCAGTTTGAAGAAATTGCAAGCCAAAATGCTTCATTTCCTGGACTATAATGAATTTCTTATTTTATTGTTGTAAAAAAATTGTTATAAATTTAAACCTTTTTTATGAACCAAATCTCTGTTCTTATATTTGTAGCCCTGATGAAGTATAAATATGCTGATACGTTGGCTAAAATATTGCCATTAAAATTCTTCAAGACGTACACTCCAAGACACTAAATGTGCATCATTTGGTGCAAAATTTAATTCGCTATAATTGGGTGGATTGCAGTAGCTAAGGCATGCTTGCAACCAAGCAGCAGTATTGTAAGCATTTTACTGATTCCTTTATTATTCTGGGAGAAAAAAACTCCCACGGTTCGGCAAAATATATCTCTTGATTTATGATTTCGGTCGGGCCTCGAAATATTGTGTGATTCTAAGACGATGTCCTCCTAGTTCTTAACTCGTTAAGGGCAGTTTTAATTCGGCTTACAATTTCGAAGCCGAACTTCAATAACACCATGCATTTTCATTCGATTTCCTTTCACTTCTTAATCTCACATAAGCCAATGATTCCTTTTCCTCACTGCGATATTTCATGGACTCAAACCCTTGAGGCTCTCTCCTCCGCGTCTACTCAAGAATTCACAACTCCATCACCATCGTTTCATCTAGCTTACCCTATCAGCAGTTCTCAGCTCCAAGCTCCCTAAGCCTTTAAGCCTGGCAAGCAAAAATCTCTTCTCAAGCCAGGAAAACTTTGTTTCCCATTGAATTTTTCCTATCACATTTGCAGTCGCCTTCGTCACATTCTACGGATTCAACCCTCGAAGCTCCCTCTATTTACAAACAATCTCTGAGGTGATGTATTTTGCATCTCATTTAGCACTAAATCCGTTACAAACCAAAATGCAAGTCACGTTTATTGTCACTTCTGGTTGCAATTTTTTTTAAATGTATTTTAATTTTACAACCTTGATAATTTGTAGTTTTTTGCTTGCATCAGCAAGGCTTGAAAATTTGGATATCCAACATTGTGAACAAAATCGATTCAAACTAGGTTCTAAAATTTAAATTTGTTCCTTATTTTTTTTTAAAAATACTTGCTTTAGAGTAAGCACCATACCTTTTGAAAGTGCTACAAAGAATAAATTTCAAACTTTTTCATGTTTTAAATGCAACGTTTTCTCCAAATAACGGCCTAATCGATGATCAAAATTTGATGGTATGGATAGATTAAGGGTGCGGCAACAAGTATAATTAAACTGAACTCCGTAGCATATTGACCAGATGAGAGTTCAGCTTGTAAATGGCAGTCCCAGCCTTACTAATGATACGTTGCATGCATTCCCTTAAATCGAGACCAAATAATTAAGCATGGATAGTTAATAAGTTCCTCAATACTTGTATTAATGTTCGCCAGATTTTGGCACAAAAAAATAACAAAGTAATATCTTCATAAGTATCAACCAAAGTAAAACAAGAAATGATTACTATACGATAATATCAGGCGTGGATAAAAATAGGAATAATGAACAACGTTCCTGAGCAATTATCTAACTTCAGACTTGGGTGTGAAACGTAAGCCAAGGTAGAACCAACTGTAGAATACAATTTCAATAGGATTTAAGTTATTTATAGTTAAATATAAAAAAATTAGTTGCGGTAAAAGCCAGGTGCTAAGTGCAACCACTTGAGTAACGTATTGCGCACACGTCTGTACTTCTCACAGGTCATTCACCGTAAGAATTTTATATAAAACTGTGTATAAAAAACGTTCTATTAGCGTAGTTTAACACCACTATTCTGCAAGTGGATTTGGACGCTTTCATTGTATGATAGCATTTAATCGCATTTAAAACTACACACCTATTCAGGTAAACGCCAATCTTCGTTAAAAAAAACGTACAATGAGGCAATAATCTTAGCATGAAAATACTGCTTAAATTAATTAGTCTGGGAGCCGCTAGAGACTCGCGGGCCGCGCGCTAGGCTTACATTGCTTGAGCAAATGAGAATAGACATGGTGCGAAAAATCCAGAGAAAAAATCATTCACATTTACCAGGATTCGAACCCGGTCAAGGCGAATGATTTTTTCTCCCTGGATTTTTTGCACAATTTGTGCATTGCGGGTTAAATCCGTAAAGATATCTCCGTGGCTAGTCCCGGTACACCTAACACAGAGAATACACATCTTTGAGAGCGACACGTAGTATATCATATTAAAACCCAACTATATTTCCACGTGCGAGAAAAACGATAAAATTAGAGATATATTTTGTTGAAGGGATATATATGGGAACATATTTTTTCCCCGAGCTGTAAAGGACAATAAGTGATAGGCGAAACTTAGTTACAGGAATTCGTTATTACTCGCTAACGGCTGTTGTCCTGACACCCCTCGCCATACGCATATTAAGGCGGATTGCGGGGTAATAAGTCGCTGAAGATGAAACTGTGCAAAAATTTTCCTCATTATTGTCCTCTTGTCCTCACCCGGATTTCGGAAGTTTGTGCGGTTTTCAATCTTTATCTGGGGCAGGTTAGCTAAAAGCTATGCTAGGCTTAAGCTTAAAATCATTAAGTAGCTAAAAGTATGAAAAACATGCCAAAATTTAGTTCATTTTTTTGTGATCCTTTTTACGATGTTTGGCAATGCTTTTTTTATCTCTGTCTCAATCATTTTCATTCTAATATCTCCCGTTGACAATGAAGTCTTTTTTTCGCTATTATTAAAAATTATGAGATGTGACGCGTTCTCAAATATTGATTTACGCGAAGTATTTAGATCAAAGATTTGAGGATCGGCAGAACTGCAAAACTGTCCGACTTTCTGATAGGGTTGATGTCATGTTAGTGAATTTGAAGTCATTGTTACGTAGTTGGCTTAATGGAAAACATACCACGTCACTAATTTCAGTACGGCATCGCTCGCATTTCTGGGCCGTCGATGAGGTTTCGCACCTAATCACGACATCTATTCGAAGTTGTCGATCCAGAGGGCTGTGTACCCCGCATGGGTCTAGCCGCTATTCCGCTCATAGGCGAGGGATTTTCCGCTGTTGAGTACTCGCACGCCAAAGTCGCCTAGTTACGCTTTTGATGCGTCAACGGAAGCACTTGCTTCACACCTAAGGGCCCTCGTCACTCTGGCAACGACACGGCTTAGCACGAACAGGCCCTTCGATTGGCTCTTTGATATCTATGGAAAGGGTTTTGCACTTAATAAGCCTTTCCAGTGATATTGATTGCAGCCACAGGTGTGGAGGATACTTCACTTGAATTAACTTTTGAGCACGCGTTAATACTTGTTATTTTATATTAATAACAGGCGGAATAATATCTCTAGTGGAAAAATAAGAAATTGGAATAAGAATGATTGATGCAAAAGTAAAAATAGAACTGTCAAACATCGGAAACCGATAACTATAAATTTTGATGAACCACACTTCGGTAATTGCTATTCATATCAGTTTTAAATTTATATATTTTATGTACGTATTTTCATACTTTTAAAGCGCTAAGAAGTCGCGAAAATTCGGCAACAAATGTTTATGCCGACGTTTCGAGATATTTGTTTTCAATTGTATTTCAAATATGATTTGTTATTAGACTAATAATTATATCTATGTTTTTGCCATTACCTTAATGAATAACTGCCAAAACTTGGCAGACACTTAAAATTAGTTATTTACTCGTTAATTTTTTATCTTTGACTGTGATTTTTTCCGCACGAGTTACTCGGCACTTCTATTATAATTTCCATATCTAACATTTTCAAATATAATAATGCATTATCTATATTAATTCTGGATAATATGAATAAAACCGGTTGCTTGCTTAAGGGTGTTGTCATACTGGGTGACTTTTGTTTAGATATATCTAGCGGTTGCCCGTACAACGAAAACATTTTGTTTTACTAATTGGTAAAATGTCAGCCTGTATTGGTCTGTTACATTTATCAGGCATTAAAATTAAACTTTGTAAGTCGTCTATGTATATACTTGTTGTATAAGCTTCGTCTTCACATATTATGCGTCAATATTTTACCACCAGTTACCATACGACACGCTAACGCAAAACACCAACTTCACACATAAAGGTCTCGCTACTCCAATGTTAGCGGAGACACCTTTTAGCAAGATGAAACCCTCAAATTGGCTCTTTGATGTCCATGGAATGGCAGCTACTTAATAAGACGTTTTGGCGATATCAACTGCGGAGGCGAAGCCTACTTCCAATCGGTAAACTTATGAACCTGCCGTCAAACTTAACACTTTTATTACTGACTAGGGGTAATCGCACCAGTCTTAGTCTCCGCACCAATGGATGTCCGGCTGGAGTGAATCTTCTATCCAAAAAGATTTACACGTTTATTCCTCGTAGTAATTGGGTATATTGGATTCCTTTCATACTACTCAAAATATTCTCATTCTTTTTTTGATCGTCTGGAAGTTCAGAACAGCATTATTTTGATCTCCAAAACGAGTACGTAGCTTTTCATTGAGCGAGAGGCATTTGAAAAGTCGATATAGACAAGAGGTTACCAAGTATTTTCTTCGGTGGTTACTAGGTGATAGTGTTGTTTATATTTGATTGCTTGTTAATTGAAGCTCATACAGCTCATTTAATCTTTAAAAAAATATATTTAATTCATTGAAAATTTGGCGGACACCTTACTGGTATCGGCTATAAACGGAAGTGCCAGTTAATGTCCATTTCAATCATTTACTGGAACGTGTAGAAATCAGATGTGAAATTAATACACCCAATTTGTGTGAATTTCACATTTGAGCCTACAAGATTAAGAAAAGTCTATATTGGGGCAGTTGGACGACATTTCATTCGTCTAAAATCAAAATTTGTAAGTTTACTTATAAAGTGGACATGCACTGGTACGATTAACCCTAGTGAAAAAATTATTTTACCTCCAACGGAATCCATTAGAATAGAGAATATCTAGGTAGTGCAGAAAGAACTTGTAACAAGCATAGGAAAACTAGCATTGGAAATAATATCTAGTGTAAGTCGCCAAGGCCCTCTGGTCGTCGTCGCCCGGGGATTGATCGGAAAAATCGCACAGAAAAAGGAAACAACTCATGTCGTCAACAATCACTCTTTAATCTGCCTTCGTTGGCTTACACCCGTCAACTGCACCCGCGAACTGCCGTATCCCTCTGGTAAGCGTTTTCTGTTATTCTCTCGGGTGCGTAGCGGCTCACGTTCTTAAGAAAGATCTCTTACCTTACGTGGCCATGCAAGCACTTCCTGTCCCGTTGGGTGGTGGGGGAATCGTGGGAGCCGAAAAGAAAGGAGTTATCGCTGAGTTTGGATGGGAAAGAGAATGATGTCATGAAGACGGCAGCCGCCTCTTACTCTAGCCTTACTTCAGCTAACGCTAACTTCTGGCCAATAAGCTATGTACATCTACCTACAACCCAGCAAGCCGGATCAATAGACGTTGTTGACAATTGGGGATGTTATGACACCAGCCGTAAAAAAAATAATACTCCAACGAAGTTTCGCCAAGCATTTATTGAAGGCCTTTATTTTTCGGGGGACAGACGAATTCTCGTACCTATCCGTTCGGCAACATATTTCCCTTAATTCATCGTTTCAGTCAGACTTGGAGATACAATGAGGTTCTAAGTTGAATTTTTCTAAGTTGCTCTAAAAGATGTCCATTCTCAATTGCTTAAGCAACCTAAGCCTTACGAGTAGCCTCCGAATCTCTAGTGGCTCGCAGCCAATTTTTTTTAACATCTGTTTAACGCTTTCCGCACCCCCGAAGCAGTTTATGACGAATCTCGCAGTTTTCCTTTATATTTGATTAAATTCACAGATTAAGTCCTTCTGCGCCGGAATATTATTTTCACGCTGCATAAGTTAAGACTTAACGCGCTATGTTTTCTGGAAATTCACTTGAAAATCAGGATTTAAACGCACGTTCATTTTATTCAGGCATATATCAAGGGGGAGACCGGGGACCACCATAGTTGGTCATTCCATTTTATTTTCATCATTTTAATGTATACCCACATTTCGAATACCTAGCTATATGCTTATATTCTTTACTTCTGTCATTGTACTTGTCTCTGATTCTTCGTACTGTCTCTTATTAAAATTCCGTGGGTTTTGATGTGCTAGATTCCAAAAAAAAAAATGCAAAACAAATTTTCAGGATATTGGAATGAACAGTTGTCTTGCATATGTTTTTGGCTATCAGAGCTTTTGGTTCAATTTTTTTTATCCCTGAGATAAATATCCTAGTCACTGTGTAAAGTCAAAGTGGTGATTGCGGTACCATTCGAGAAATACCCACATAAAAAGAGGATCGGCTCAAAAATTTAATGAATGAGCTGGTGCTATTCGAGAACTCATGGTTTCAATCATGTTATTACTTATGCTAAGTAGTTCGTTCCACATCCGGTGAAGCGGCATAGTAGTGAACGACAAGGTAGACAAGGAGTGGAGTTTACTTTCGCAAGCAACACATTCATTTTATTCGTATTTCCCAGTGACTTCCTCTGGTCAAACCTCACCACGAAGAAGTCAAAGCTATTCTACAGTATTACGTACATTTAACACTTATAAAACAATACCTACTGTTTACCTACTGCTTTAATTGTTACTAGAAGCCAAATTACAATCCATTAATATTGTGATGTAAACATAAAACCTCAACAATCGACACAAAACAATAAATAACTCCGGCTCCAATATCTTTGACTTCAATTATACGCGGCATCTCTTTGGATAGTTTATTGTTGCTGTTAATTAAGATGTCCACTCAAATTGCATGTAAATCTGCTATAGCCAATCAAATTAATATCGCATAGCCGTCCGTACCTTTGATTGCACATATGTGCCCTGACACCATTATGACTTTATTAGAAACTGAATTAACTGATCTCCGCGACTTCAGTGCAAACACTCCGGTCATCCTTTACAATTTTTATTTTTCATTAAATTTTTGTTTACTTTCTGCACCAATTGAACTTCAGTGACGTCACGCGTAGAGCCACAGTCCTGTGAGTTTTTGCGGAAATATTTTGACCGACTATCTTTTGTGATGGATAATTTTTTTAAAATTGTTTCCAAAAGTTCTTTTCGTGATTAACACACTGGTTTTTAAATTATTCTGATATCTTTTAAAATAGTTTCGATATTAAACTTTATGCAAACCATGTTTTTCATCAAAATTTGCCCATCCACCCTTTTAAAAATGGCTGCCAAAAAATAAGTATGGCTTGTAGATTTGTTTTCAAATGGTGTTTTGCAATTGTCTACTTGCAGGGAACCAGTGATGAAAAAATCAGGATAATTAGAAATTGCGAGCGAAAAATTTTGCTCATATTGGGCGATTTGAAATGGAATGACCCAGGAACGACTAACATTGAATTAGCGGCACCATTGTTTCAACTCTTGCAATGATTTTACATCAACGACATACGCTTATATGATAACAACTTCAACGATAATGTTCTCGTTAATTGCGCTGTCACGCTGCCACACTTCAAAGGAAAATAAAACAAAATTCCTTCAGCGTTAAAATTCCTAAGGGAAGCTTGAGGTCGGAGCGCGGTCTTATTTTTTTGGTCGATTTGCCTATTTCCCTTTTTTCCCTGTAGAGGCGCTCGTGCGGCACCACCGATCCTACCTCTCACGCAGCAGTGACGTCACGGGGGTTATTCGTCGTCAGGGATGCGTTTCCCAAGGTCCTTCGTCTGCCAGGGCACGGAGTCAAGGTCCCCAAGTATTCATGAACCCCTCCTGCTCCTCACGTATTGTGGTCGTCTGTTGTTTTTTTTATCTTTTTTTGGCGCAGCAGTAGAGGGCCGTGCCCCTGCATAATGAAACCCCTTCGCGTGCTGCCCCCCCTGAGTGAGTTTGCTCCGTGCCACCATGTACCCGGCCCTGGGTAGGCCCGGTTGACCGAGCCCCGCCATCCCTTGTGGCCCATTCGACAGACGAAGGGATGCTGGTATGGGGAGGTCACGGGGTCAAATGGGGCTCCCTATAGTCCTCCGGAAAGCGAGACGTGAGCTTTTTGCCTCAGTGGTGCCTCCTGACGGTGGGGAGTTGAGACTTTTCCTGAGAGGATCAGCCGTGCGTGTCACTCCCGTGGTGGACGAGTTTTTCCGATGTCTATCTCAAAATTCAGACCATGGAGTGTTTACGGGTTGAATATTGTTTTCGCGCTGAAGTAGTGGGGGAATAAAAACTAAGAAAAATCGACTTCAAATAAAACTAGTGGACCATTTTGTAACAGCACATTAAGTGTACAAGGTGACTCAACAAAGGAATATGAGCGTCTGCAACAATCTCCATTCCTTGGTCACGTCACCACCAACCCTAAATACTCCACACAGGATTCTCCAGTTCAATGGTTCCATTGATTCCCAAGAGCTGTAATAAATAGTGGCGGTGCAGTCGCTGGGATAAAAGTCAACATACGTATTAGCCCGCAAGAGATATGCTAAGTGTAGAATTTGATGGTTTATTGCGCAAATTCATGCTCAATTGATTAATATTAAGCTCAATTTATATCTAATAGTTATAAAAACACATTTAAACTTTACAAGTTAAATATACTCCCTTCATACCGTTATTAAAGAAGGTGCTTGCGAATGTGGTCCAGTGGTTACGGTGCTAAAATACAATTCTCTAGCTCCATGTTCGATTCCCAACTTTGGTTATTTTTTTCATAACTTACTTCTACTTTTTCTTTTGAAGAAACCTGCTATTAGCAATTATATTCATAATTTTCACTGTTAATTTTAATTCTGTGCGAGGAAATGTTTTTGTACACTTGCGACGTCTTATGTTTTCCCATTTTTTCACACGGAAGCATTTCATTTTCGTATCGCAACGCATTGTTATGATACCCATGTATTTGGTTTACTTTTATGTTGCAATATGATATTGTGGACTCAACATCACCATTCATGCCTAATTTTCGAATCGGATGTCGTTATTAGTAGAATTGTTAACACCCTATGGAGTAGAAAAAAAATGACAGGAATAGTCATATTCCTTGATGATTAAAATTGATAATTTTCTGGGTGGAAAAAGCAAAATTTATGAACAAGACGCTTTTTTGGAGCCTCTTATTAAATGAGTGACAACTCGCTGAGCGAAAGCATGGTAGTGCGTTCCCAACACCGGAGGAAGAACCTGTTACCTTCCTGACTCGCTCTATCAGGATTTAAACGGTTCTTTTTCAACGATTTGAAAACATCCTTCTCCAATTCCCAATTGCTTCTATCTGAACTAAAAACTAGTTTACCTAACATTTTACCCTCTAACACTGTTTTCAACATCGCCTCCCCGCTAAGAACTCGCTCCATCCATCGGATGGTTTACAGAGATGACAGACAGATTGAATTGATGGACAGCGTCATTTTAGTTGCAATTGATGATTAACTCGTTCATATCTCGACAGGAAAATATATATAGTCCTAATAAAGTATACACCTATATAATATATGCAAGATGATTCGTAAAATGATTTTAACCAGATTTCGTTGGGAAAATTTTGCTGGCATTAAGATGGACTATTTATTTGAGTCATCTATCTTGAAACTTTCATCGTGTTCAGATTACTGGTAACTACCGAATATGCATTACCACATTTAGCTTCATATATTTTGTTTATAAGGATCAAGGGAGTTTACCAAATTTACACAGTAAGTACACGTGTAAAAATGGGCGAATTCTCGACTTATTCCTTACACCAAATATCGACTCAGCATACACGAGTAAATGTCTACCTGTGCTGTATGGGCTTCTGTCTCCTCCGTATCTCATGTAGAGGCTGCCTCTCGTCACCCACCATGTTCAGCACTTCGACGTTCTTCTTTCTCTCCATCCAAGTGTTTCTCGAAATTCAGGCGACGGATAAAAATTTGGGAATGAGCCCGTGGTGGGTGATTTCTTGAGCATACTTGGGATAAGCTGAATTGTACTCGAGAGACGAAAACTTTGAAAAAGTTTAATGTGAACTAAGAAGCCATAAGAACACGACGAAAATCTGATAAAAGTTTAAGTCAGTCATGGGGATCTCTTTAGATGTACAGGAGAGACCAAGAGTCGCCAAGGGAGACGAATTGATTAGGGTAAAAGGGAAAACTAAGAAGAAAGTAGAATTGGAAACGAGGAAGAAAGAAAAAAAACTCTCCCTGCGTCTCCAACTGCATTTAAAATTTTCTATAATTCGACCCATGTACACAGACTTCATATTCAAAAAAAAGTAAAACTCGCTCTTAACAATCACGCATGCAACAAAATTCCGTCCATAACGATATGAGCTTCTTGGACTTTCCCATGATCGCCAATGTTAATTTTCCCGCATGTAACGAGTAGGATGATACGAAATTCCCTCTGTTATGAACTATTCTTTGGTTCTTTTACGGCCGCTTGTTAAAAAGGGTTGGACGACGATAAATATTTTTAGGATTTCTTACTTAAATCAAAACAATTTACGGAAATTAGCCTACAATCCTGTGTTGTTCAGTGCAAAATCCTATTTTATGGAAATAACGAAATCCTGTGTTTAATAGAAGGATGCTTCCCTGAAATTCATTATGAGTGATTTTTACTGCACTATTAAACCAACTACGACCACTGACTGACTTATTCATACAAAAAGTTTAGGTGAACGAGACGAGATACGACAAAAAATGGCAAAATCTCCTAAATCGTCTGAATTGATAGGAAAAATTGTCTGAAAATATATTTTTCTATTTATTGACATTTGTCTCTATACCTCTCTTTTTTGGGGAATTTGGGAGTTTAAAAAAATCGATTTTCCAAAAATATCATTTTTCGGATACAGACTACGTGATACATGGAGATACAAATTTTCATACCAATCGGAGCACTTTTAATTTTGGCCAAACTGTACAATTTCATTTCTCTATTTGGTGAATAATTAGCTCATCAATGGAGAAAGATAAGGTTTTGCGTCAAAGGGTTCAACAATTATTACAAGAAGTGGCGTAGCGAGTAGTTTTACCTAAAAAATAATACAACCACAGAATCTACTTCAAGCAGCTAGGCGATGTTTGTCACTAATTTTTTGCGAGTGTGGCTACAAATCTGTCTTATTTAATGGCTGTGTAACTGGAAAAAGCAAAATATACCTGCTATTTAAGGTGAATCTCGTAATAAGCGAAGGAAATGCAATATTCAGAAAAGACACAAAATAGAGTCTTTCGTGAAGCAATTCATCGAGTAACGATGGGGGTTTTATTCAAATTCATTTTTTTTTTTGAAATTTACAATAGAAAATTAGAACTTTTACCAATGCTAATGCCAATGAAACTGCTGGTGTATTAAATGATTGACATTGACATTGAGATTTCCAACAATCAAAAATTGTAAAAGCAAGAACACCTATGCCCTGAATAGACCTACATTACCCAGACGGGACTCGAACCCACAATCTGTCGGTTAGCAGGCGATTGACTACCTCTCTCCGCCATTGAAACCAGCAGTCATTCTCACTTAAGTCCTTATGACCCAAAATTATATAAAAATAAAACAGTCAAATACCCACATTCGAGTGATGTCTGTAGCATTGCTTAAGACATCACTTGAAAACGTGGGAATTTGGCTGTTTTATTTTTATTCGTACAATTTTTGGTTGTAGTTAGTTAGGTATGCAATACAGTGGGACATACACGAGATGAATTGAAGTTTAGTCGGCAGGAAAAAAGTTTGGGAAACTCAGATTTTAATTCATCAAACGACACAATGAAAATTATGCCGAGATTATAGTGGGATTTCTTTAAGTGTAGAGCAGAGACCGGGGGCTGGTGGGTCTCCAAGGGAGACGAAAGAGAAAGGTCAAACGGAGAAAAGAAAGGAAAGTGACGGCAGAGTGAGGAAAAAAACTCTCTTTACATTTCTCTCGTTTTTCTTCTTTAAGTTTATATTCATAGAATTCTTCCCCAACGCACGGACTGTAGCAAGTATTCCCAACACAAGTTTATAACCACAGAATCTGCTCCAAAGTGCATCCCAGTATATAGTTCAATGTTCAGCCAACTTGATGCGAGTGAGCCGGTGACTATTAATCTTTCGTGGTTCACAAAATTGGAATTGGAAAGAGCAACAAATACACCCATGTTAACCCAGGTTTCGCAAGAAGTGAAAAAAATACAATTTCCAAGAAGGTTACCGAATGGTTTTTCTTATTTTACCCTTCGACTGATGACGAAAAAAAACGGATTATGCTCGAAAATATTGCGGAAAATTGCATTCAATAATTACAACTTATACACGTGTCATAACCTACGACGATGTTGATGCAAGCATGGGAAGTATGTTATGTTTAAATTCTCCGAATCAGTTGTTTTCGGCGATGTCACTCAATCTGAACGCCTGAAGGTATAGAGAGTTCGCGGTACAAATAAAAATAATTTCAAATACCTAAATAAACGTGCAAGTTGGAACGGATCCAACTTGAAAAAGTAGTCTGGAAAACTCTTATGTAAACTCAGAATGATTCCATCTTTGCTAACTTTACTTCGCGAATTTTTTTCATGATGATGGAGGTGATAACGGCGTAAAGATTTCTCCACAGCGTTTATGTAACCCCAGCTTTTTCGATACATACTTGGTCATTATCAAAGGTTGCACCCTCCAGGCAGCTGTACCCTTTATGTTATTAGAATAAGTACTGAAATAGCTTTGTTACCTTGGAAGCCGAGTTATTCGTGACGGGCAAAGCTAAAAGGACATAGTCAATATAATACAATAGGATATAAGGGCTTTCAACAAAAAGAATGCCATCTTTCATCTTTATTTTTCAAGCGAATTTAGAACAACATTATCCTCTCTTACAATTAACTTGGTTGACAATCACAAACATCCATGCCCTGGATGGTGGTAAATCCACCCAGCCGGGATTCGAACCCGCGACCTCTAGG
This sequence comes from Ischnura elegans, assembly GCF_921293095.1. Taxonomy (NCBI): domain Eukaryota; kingdom Metazoa; phylum Arthropoda; class Insecta; order Odonata; family Coenagrionidae; genus Ischnura; species Ischnura elegans. Next base: position 15,626,331 of record NC_060257.1, read on the forward strand.
TTAGCAGTCGGGGACTTTATCCCGGCGCTACCGAGGCCGGCTAGAAGAATCTACTTAAAGCTTAAAATTCAAGGATATAGGAAATAAAACACATGATCAGATCCTGCATAATGATCATGCATCTCTTGGGCACCGAGGCTTGGGCGTAGTAGGACGGTTAAAAGGTGAGAAGGTTAAGAGACGGCCACGAATTAGTTTCATGGGACGGGTCATGAGGGATATAAAAGAGAATAAATACTTCACAACGAAAAGGCTAGCCGATAGGTGATGGAGAACTGCGTTAAACCAATATGTGGATTGTTGACTTATGAGAAAGACACTGAAAAGATGCTTGATGGCTTATATTTACAACATATTCTTTGATGTCTTCTGTGTCCACATGCCTTCTGAGGGTATTTATAGCATAGATGCACGTAGATGCCCCCATGAATCCCACCGGTATTAACGCGAAAGTCTTCTGGGCGCGAATAATATCACGTCAGTAGCTGGGATTTCTTTGACTGCACAAGCGAGGCAAAGGATCGGTCGCCAAGGGAAACGAAAGAGAAAGTGTCAAGGGGAGGGGGGAGAGGAGAAGAAAGTGGAAGGAAAAGAAGAGAAAGATTGGAGGGGGTGGAAAAGAAAACTTCCGAAATTTTCGCACTCTCTTTACATTTCGCCCTTCCTACTCTTGACTTTTTTTTCTTATTTTTTCCAGAATTCGTTTCACGACGCCAATTTGAATTATTTAAAAGGCAACGCCCTTATTTTCCTCCTCATCCCAACCGGTTCAAAAAGGATGAAAACGTGGAGGAGATAATGCGAAGACTACAAAAAAGGGGAGAGGCAGAGGATTATATTTTTCGCCTTATTCGAGAACTTCCGTCGCATTTCTGCACTGGAAGGGAAGGAGAGGACACCAAAAAAATAATAATAGAAAAAGAAAAACTCCCTTCTCATTTTTCTGCCTTTCAAGCTTAAATAGTTTTTTTTAAAGAATCCCTGATCGATACATTTATTCGTATCCGAATCCATATCTCTAAAGATGCACCTTTTTATTTCCTAACAAAAAAAGCAGCAGAAATAGCAAAATAAAATTATGAAACTTAACAAAAAAAACGGAATATTTTCATTTTCTTAAGGCAACCTTCGATTCGTTTTAAAGAGTTCGCGATCGATACATTTATTCGTTCCCGCATCCGTATTTCTAAAGAAGCACCTCTTTCTTCCTTCACAAAAAAAGCAGTAGAAATAGGAAAATAAAATTATGAAGGTTAACAAAAAATGGGATATCATTCTATTTTTTTAAGCCGACCTATAATTTTTTTTCAGGATCGAAACATTAATTTTCCAAGCCCGTAGCTCAAAAGAAGGAACTTATTTTTTCGAAAAACGGGAGGAATAAAAATAAAATAGTTTTTTTCTGTCTTTCGACCCACAATTTTTCACAAAGTTCCGGACATCTAAACATTGTTCTTCCGAATCGGTACCGTCACCTCTAAAAACCTTTGACTTTGTTTTAGAAAACGAGAGGCAGCGCCAAAAAAGGAAAAACAAATCGACATTTACAGGAAGGAAGTTCCAAACCTTCCAGTCTCTCTCCACTAAAGTTCAAATTAACATTTTAAGGCTCCCTCTTCGGCTGATTCACAGGAGGCATCTGGTGCTTTCACATCGAGACGAGGTGCCCGAAGGGCTCCCTTCTCTTCTTTTAATTAGCGTATTCTCTTGTTATTCATTAATCCCACTCTGTCTGCACAATCTGTGACAAGATTTCCTCAGGTTAAAATCACGTGACAGAGAGAGAGAGAAAAAGCGATTTCTTTATCTAGATTAGAAGATCTCGCCTTATTTTCCGAAAGTGTAAGAAAGGAAAAACAATGGCAGGTTCCACAATTTATTAATTACTTCGACCGGTTTCATAGAATCATCTTCATATATAGCATCATCATGTGGTCGAAACTGATCGCAGTAATTAATAAATTGTGGAATCTGCTATTGTCTGTTTTTTTCTGATTCATCATCAAGGAGTTCCATCATGTTTCGCCTGACATGATTGAATTTATTTTCCGAAGACACGACTGTCAAAATCAAACAAGATAAAAAATGAAAACTGATGCTTTTAGGATACTCTTCTGTCCTCTGAATTTTCAATTTCAGCCTAAAAGCTTGAAAAATTGAAGCAGTAACAATAATCCTTGATTAACGGTTTAGGTCTAAATTAACAACTCATTTCTGAATAAAATTACTCAGGTTTAAGTTGGCTATTGAAGCAATAAATTTCTAAGTATATTAATGTATTTCATGCCGAAATGGAAACGAGCCTAACCCGGTGGCAAGCCCGAGATTCATTCAGGCATTCACAAGCATGAATCACCGGAAAGGAATCATTTTTGTGCAAGTAATTTATTTATTATGTGCATGCGGAATCCCATTCTATTTTGCCTTGCGTTTGGTATGGAGTCTCATTTCAATCCCTTCTTCGTAATACAAATTAATTATTAAGACAAATTGGGCAATCTATCTCAGGAGATAGATTAATCGTTGACCGTTAATCATTTAATAATAAATAAACATTTGTGCAATATACCTTGCCTCTAATATAAAATAAATAAAATTCTTAAATATAAAATAGCATTTTCACCTCAGAATTTGAATTATTGATCGATTAAAGGCTAACTTCTACATAAATAGACATTTTTCTGCACAATTTTCCATGTTCTTCGATGATACACAACTTTTCAGAAACAAAGAAATTTGGTTAAATAGAAGAGCGGTTAAATTATCCAAACAAATGATCTCATTTACCAGGATAGTGTTTTATCAGTGCAAAGACAGGCTTTGGAGCGAGGGAGCCAACCAGATTTCCCTTTCCTGTAATCTCTCCTTCGTGGCTCAGAGACAAATCCAGCTCAAGTGTGGATGTATTATATTTCTTTCCAGCGTCAAAAACCCCTTACTTTCGTGTACGTGTACGAACTACCTTCACGCCCCCTGGGGGTTCTTTGGCTTGCGACAAAAGAGAATGAAGGAAAAGAGAATCGCTTGCCGAATTCGATTTCTGTATTTCCTCTCGATATCTCGTTCGAGTGGTTGTATTCTGGGGTTCATCCCATTCTTTGTCAAAGCCTTCAACTCCTCTCTCTCTCTCCGGCATATAAGGTCCCCATCCAAATACACACCCTCGCTATTGAACCACTTCTCTCAACACTCTCCTGTCTCCACGCCCAATTTTTCTTCCTTCTCTTATACACTCTCAAAAACCTCTTCTCTGTCCGACACCAGTATCCTTTTCTTAGTCCCTTTTCCTTTTAAAGGTCCACATCGAACCAGCAGAATGTCTCTCAAACATTGCGTGTATACAGGGTGTTTCCTTGGAAAAAAGTTTTAACCCAGGCGATGCTAGAATAAATAATTTTTTAGCATTACTCTGTCTCATTTAAAATAGATCATTTTAAAAATGTTTTTTCCCGAGTAGATTCGTTCATTTAGAGCTTGGTTGATTTTTTTTAAACCGATCAAACTAAGCATTGTAATCTCATGTGATAATCGATAATTCTAAGCATTGATTTCTAATTTAATAATCGATAATTCTAAGAGTTTGTTTCTCTTTCAATATCAACCATGTTAAGCAAGGATTTCTCTTATCGTTACAGATAATTCTAAGAATTGTAATCATTAATCTAACCGATCACTTAAAGAAATGTTTCTCGTAATCAACAATATCAATCATTCTTATCTCTCATAGGAATCAAACATGTAAAGCCTTGTTTTATTTAATTACAATTAATAATTCCAAGCATAATCATTCTAAGCATTCTATGATTCATCTTATTATATATATCATGGTAAGCATTATTTTCTCACATCATAATCAATTAAACAAATATTTATATATTTGTTTAATTTATTATGCCTCCCTCCCTTAACCAACATTCTACACTCAACATCCCCTCCCCACTCAACACTCGCTCCATCCATACCTTCTACCTCCTTCGTATCTCATCTAAAAGTTGCCTCTCCTCACCCACCATGTCCAGCACTTCGTCGTTTAACTTTGTGTGTTAAATAGCCCTCCACGTGTGTAAAATAAATACTGTACCATCCTCATTAATGGGAGTTTTCTTTTGAAAATATAAATTCATTGAGCGATTTCAAAGTTTTTTTTCTGTTTTAATTCATCTCCCTTTAATTCGTGGAGACCAAAGAACGTAAGAACTAGTCTATCGGCGCTCAAGAATCGAGTTGAGTTAGATGTAAATTGAAAACCCATTTATTAATCATAAATAGAATTTTTCTTGATGGATTTTATACGTTTAAGGCATTTCGTTCACTCTGAATTTTGTGCATATAATTAAATGGCCTAGGATGGCATGGCATATGCTTATTTTCTGTTGGAATTGCAGGGTAAAAGATGGTAACAGTAGGGATGGAATAAAATGTTTTCATAACGTTGGTCACAGCCTCTACGTAATGGAAGTTTTGAAATCTACCGGAACTATGAAATGTTCATTCAGATAGCAACAGCCGAAACGTATTCAAAGCGCAATATTGATGTCACAGTGCTCCTTCTCTGAAAATAGCCTTTCACATTTCCAGAGCTGCACAAAGCAAGGAGGTCAATCATGTCCCAGTTGGTGACGAAAAAATGGCGGTAGAAATGGAATTTTTCGAGCAATCGACTTTTAATGGAAATGAGCATTTCCACCTTTTTTTTCAAAAATATATTTTATTAACAATCCTTTTTACAACCATGAAAGCAATTATTTACAGTGGTAAAGTTACACACAATTTCCTAAAATTACACACCTTTCCACTAAAATCTAAATTTGAACCAAAAGCCTGATTAATCGAAAAAATCGACTGTTATTTATTGACAAAAATACAGTTCGTACAAAATAATGTTTTCTTTATTAACTAGAAAAACACTCGAAAATTCAAATTTAAATCTCAGATAAAACATCACAAAAATCTACTCGGAATACATATTGAATTTTTAGTATTATAAATGAACGCACATTAAAGTTTTTTTATTCACTAGAAAAACACTCAAAATTCACATTTAAATCTCAGGGGAAACATCCAAAAAAATCTACTTTGAATGTATAATTGAACTTTTAGTATAATAAATGAATGCGCATTAAAGTTTTGATATCATTGTTTGGAAGCGTTTGGCTCGACTAATAATTACTAATGAAGACCGACCGATTGACATGCTTCCTGTATAAACGTGGGCGTGCCTTTCCAGTTTCACCGAATTTATTGTTGGATAAAAGTCTTTCTGCCGGGACGACTGACGTTATCACAGGCTGCTAGTGACCATGAATACTACAATATTGGGACCTTAAGAACGGCTCACAATGTGTTATCGCCCGCCGCGCATATAATTGGGTTTACAAAAGTCGCCACTCGCGTCGCTGAAGGACAAATTGATCCGATTTTCACGGGGAAATGTGGTATATTCAGGGTTTTTCAACCTATATTTACATTCCTGATGATGTGATCTATTAAATTCATAACTCGCCCATGGTTTTCCTCGCAATTAAAAACACTGTGCTACAAAATATTGGAAAAAAGTTGATTGCATTGCACTCATCACCGCGCCGCGGACATTTTTGAAAACCGATTAAAATGCGACCGAAATGGCCATAATTATCAGCCTTCTATATAAACAATAAAAAGATATTGTACTTTTTCACGCAATTTATTGAAGACGTCCGGTTTCGTCGCAGAAGTGACATCTTCAGGTACAGAAATCGTTATTTTTATAGTTATTTTCTGTTTATTTCGTTGCTATGGTTTGCTTTGGTTGGTTAGATTGCTAAGCAACAAATTAACTATAAAAATAACGATTTCTGTACCTGAGGATGTCGCCTATGCGACGAAACCGTTCGTCTTAAATAAATTTCGTGAAAAAGTAACATACCTTTTTATTGTTTACAATGAATTTTCACAAAGTTACGCCTGAAACAATCGAGTTTATCCCTCTATATGATGGAATTGGGCCTCCTCTATGCAGTCTCCTTGGTAGTTACACTGCTGATATCAAACGTGTCAAGATCGACCATCGAAGTTGAAAAATCGAGTTTGGATCGAAACTCGAATATCATGGTTCAGTTTTTAATTCCTCGATCATTAACAATTAAAACTCGATTTTCTAATTTAGTCGAAATTAATGTTTTCATCATCAGGGCTGGCAATCGAAACTGAACGAAAGTGAAAACAGTGAAATTTCAATAGTTTTGTTCCCGGGAGCGGAATGTAGAAACGAACCTAAATGGATTTAAACCCAGGGTGCTAAACTCGGGGTCGAAACGAAATCGGAGTCAAAACTACTTCGGGTCGAAACTAAACTAAACCTGTGGGACGAAACGAAACACAGATCACGTTTCGCAACGGAGAGACCACGTGCTGCACCTTCGAACGGTTTAGCTTCGACCCACACACCGAATACGAAATATGGTTGAATGAAGCAGAGGTTCGCCCCACGGCCTCTAGATAAATGGGATACCTACTTTTCCACTCATAATGGGCAACGCAGTATTTAGTCGCAACATGACGAAGCCGATTGCTTTAATCCCTCTAAATTCTGCCATGAAATGGGACGAAACTATTCCCTCTTTTCCCCCTCCACTCAACTTCTGAGATCGAAAGTTAACTATCAGCAGCATAAATAACTTTCGATTAATTTCGTTTCGTTCCTGGGAGTAAAGTTTCGTTCCGGTTCGAAACTAAACTCCTTGGTGATTTTAATTTCGTGCGGGAACGAAACTAAACCTAGGCCTCGTGTTTTCGACGAAACATTTTCGTTTTGTGCAAAAAATTCAAAGAGGAAAAATCATTCGCCTTGACCGGGATTCGAACCCGGATCCCTCGATTTCCAAAATTCACTAACTCTTGGTTAACCTTGTGGTATTCCATTATAAGTTTTTCTTGGATATACACAATTACTTATACCACTTTTTTATATAAGAGCGCAACCCGGGTTTCATTGAATAATCATCATCATCAGGCGCTAATTATCACCATCTTCAGGTACAGAAATCGTTATTTTTATAGTTATTTTGTTGTTTATTTGGTTGCTATGGTTTGCTTAGGTTGGTTTGGTTTCTAAACAACAAATTAACTATAAAAATAACGATTTCTGTACCTGAAGACGTCGCTTCTGCGACGAAACCGGTGGTCTTAAATAAATTGCGTGAAAAAGTACCATGCCTCGATTTCCGGTCCAAAGGTTTATCCAGTTAAGCTACCGAGGCGTCATTCTCCTTTATGGAAATTTGTGGACTATACCGGACAATGCGACTAGCAGTCCAAGTCGTGCGCACGGCGCCACAGCCGGAGAGCAAAGCCCGAACTTTGAACACGAAGTGGTGTTCGCTCTAGTCTTATTAAGTATAACGGGACTATCCACGGTGATAACTTTTACGGATTCACCGGCAAAAAGCACTCGGCCGGATATCGAGGGGTCCGGGTTCGAATCCCGGTCAAGGCGAATGATTTTTTTCTCAGTGGATTTTTCGCACAATTTGTGCATTGCGGGTGACTCCGTAAAAGTTACCACCGTGGCTATTCCCGGTATACTAAATACATTTCCTTTTCCTTTAGGCCGTTTTACACGGCATACGGAATTGCGCAATCTGACGACGTGCGAAAGCGCAATCAAAATTGCGTCGTGTAGAGCGGTGAATTGCTAGAACACATGCGTGGATGCGAGACGGCAAAATAGCCCCTGTTCTAATTTCGTTCATGCATTCGCGCAATTAGAAATTAATGCAGCTTCAACCTGCGCAATTCTGTGCCCCGTGTAAAACTGCCTTTTCACTTGCCATCCCTGTCCATCACTAGACCCAGTAATGACGTACGGTTGAGAAAAGCTTCCAATCTTTCTGCTAGGACCCAAGTTCGTCGGGTGGTACGGAATAAGGATGGGAGGAGATTGAAAAGGCTTTAGGGGAGGAAGATGATTTGTAGGGGAGGGTGGAGGGTGGCAGCATTGTGCGTACGTGGAGTGTTGGCGTAGATATGAGGGTCCCTTGGGGTATCTCTTCGAAGGAAGGAGAGAAACCAAATATATTATATACACAAGCAGGTCGGGGCTAACAGCCCAAAGAAAGGCGACGATACCTCCCATAAACATACGCCTGGCTTGTATCTAGAAGGGAGAAAGCTTGTGGTAGCCCAGTTTTCAATAAGATTTAACACCCACACACATATATTATACATACTGTTGAAATTTTCCCGAATTTCTTTCACCAAAGATGAGCAATCTATAATAATCTGGAAAGTAATTTAGCTTAATTCAAATGGTACTGCACAGGCTGGAAGACTTTTCCAACCACGCTGAGATCCGTATACTTTTCGTTTTATCTTATCCTCAATTATTTTAATTTATTTGTACAGTTCTTTTTCTATTTTATATAGTATACTAGCTGACCCGGCGAACTTCGTACCGCCTAACATTCAATGAACTTATAGTTTAGTTGCACCATTTATAAATAAAGAGCGGCTGTATCGTTTTAATCATATTTGATTTATTATAAATTAAATGAGAAAATATTGATGAAATAAAAATTATACGCATTCAGTTGTTGGCTATTTGTGTTATTAACCGTAAAAAAATGTTTTTAGGTCTAAGCCCGTAGGGTAAACTTGGCTCGTTCTTGGGGCAGGTTATCGCAACGCTAGACCGACGCTTGACTGATGCTCAAAATAGTGTAAGAAAAGCCCCAATGAAGCAGCATTCGTATCAAATGACTTTAGGCGCGCCAGTTATAGTATCTCTGGTTAGAAAAAATGCACTGCGTAAACGTGCTGCATGCGGTGTGCCCTACACATTCGGGTTTAATGTCTTGCGTCAAGCGCCTTCTGATGAACAACAGTTTTTGTTTTGTTATCAGGCGCAAGATAAAGCAAATGAAGCTAAATAAAAATAGCGAAGCGAAGCAGGGACGCAGCGAGGGGGGTTTTGGGGGTTAAAACCCCCCCAAAAGCTCAGAGAATCTTTTTATAAAACATTTGGTTATTAATATTAGGGGGACGGATGAGTCACAAAATATTTAACTGTTCACACAGCCACAAAACCTACCATTTTGAACCTTTTATCCTAAAAAATGTCTGGGGAGGGCCCCCACACCTCTCGCTTACCTTGGCGAGTTTTCTATACCCTACAGACCCGCCAGTATTTGCTGCGCCTATCTTCAATTCCTAGCTGCGCCCTAGAGTCGAAGGAAGAAATACAGCGGATGGTTTACCGACTCGTGAACATACCACATATTATTTACCATGAGAAAATCATGGGTTTTCACTGACACATGAGAACAAACACCACAAAAACTGAAAGACTGACCATGCGATTTGTTAAACGTTATCACGAATGCAACACGAATTGGAAATTGAATACGTTTAAGCTCAAAAGGGCATATAAGTTGGAATCATGGAATCTTCGAATTGAGAACTTCCTCATCTTTTAATTTTCCTTAGAGTGTAGTGGCGTGAATCACTTTCATTATCAGTTTTTTAAATAACCAAACACGTTCCGTTGGATAGTTTTGGTTGGTTTATGTTTCGAAAGATCATGAACACAGAGCCTACCTTTAGCTGTAAATCGTGCCGTGGTAAGCCAGGTGCGTCCAAGGACTTTAAATATTCAGATAGATAGTTGGTGACTTCGTCTTCGTTTATTACAAAGTTAAAATATTTGAATTCATGCAGAGTACACGGACATTACTGATAATCAACAATTCCTTGGAGATTTGTTTACACACACGGTAGTTATGTGTTTGTTGACAACTCAATTCGAGCTGAGCTTACCTCTAATTCAATTATTTTAATACTATTTTAATACTTTTTAAATATTTCTATAAATTTTTAACATGTTTGAACATTTACATTTTTTTAATATTGTTAAAAAGATCAGTCAATACATTAGTAAAAACGAAAAAAAATCTTATTTTTTTGACCGTCTTAACAATCAACTCCTAAAAACATATCTCTAAGATAAAGTTGAATTTTTTTGTGAACTTTTCCTATTTTTTAATGCCCTATATGTTATCCGGGGCTGAGACGAATCCAAAGAGCCTATTGTCACTAAAATCGGTGCAGCCGTTCTCGAGTTATAAGTGTTCTAACTAACACGATTTTCGACTTTATTTTATATATATAGATATCTCTCCATTTTTTAACCTATCCGCTCATGAAACACAATTTTTATTCTACATTTTACGATTGCTGAAGATAAAAAATGGAATGCTTACATCACTTATTTTGTTGGTTCCAGAAATCACCCAGCATCATTCAAAAAAAGGAGTTAATGGCAGAAGGAGACGACCGCGATCACGATGTCTCAATCCTCTGCGAGAGAACTATCCTCCTCTATCGATCCTGCTGTGGAAAAAACAAACTACGTAAATTTCACATAGCAATTATACAAGCGACCTTTCTTTTTTTTTGTTTTGCTACAACAAACTTTCATGATATTTAGGTAAGGTTGCTGATTGCGATTTTTTTACAATTATTGCTCCATTTAAAATAGCAACGTAATATACCAAACCACTGAAATGGTAACGCAAAGCAGAGTATGCACTCCGTCAACACTGCACATTCTGAAGGACGAGATCTCCATAAAAATTAAAGATAATGTATTTTTTTATTTTACATAAGTTTAGTAAAATATATCAGTTATTCAACTTCAATCTAAATGGCATTATTGACTCAATTTATACTTCGGAGTTAATTTTTCACAACGTAAAACAAATTGAGGCGAGGAAAAAAATAAATAAAAAGTCTATGGAAACATATATTGACCTTTTGACCTTTACTTTTTCGATGCTATGATAAATGTTTCCATCAATATGCCTTCAGGCTTGGGAAAACATACAGATGAATTCCCTATGCAAATTTGATGCCTTTTTTCAAATGCATTTACACTAATCCATCCCCCTGACCGATGAATCGAAGGTAATGCGCTCATGGTTAAATTGCTTTTTTTCCAACGAATTTTCATGGAATATTTCCCAAGTACTAATTCAGTTCAACCCACCAAAAGTTTCCCATGTCATTTTCACCATATTTCCGAAATTAAAACATTAAGTTAAAAAAACCGGGGTAAAAATAGATGACAAACAATAAATAACCACCAGTAAATTTATAACCAATTCCATAAAAAAAGATAATTCCCTGCAATTCTATTTTCCTAGCATACTAAAGTGTTCAAAATTGAAAATTATGAATCACACGTTGTATCAGATTAAAATCATGAATAATAATACAGTGCATCAGATTATCAACTTTAAAATTCATGTTGGTTAAATCCAAAAGCTTTGCTTAGATGAATGAATATATTCTCCCATTACCCTACTGATATTAAACAGAATCTTTTTCAAATCCTCCTCTATCACTGCTTTGAGGGCTATTTCATCGGCAAATGTAAGCATATTAATTTTTTCTCCATTGATATTCAAACCCAATAACAGCATTTATCCATCTCTTCCGGTTTTTGCCTCCCTATTTTAATGATAGTCTTTACTTCTCCACATCTTCTGCAAACCATATATCTTAGTTTTCTTTGTACTTGTTTCAAGCTGATATTATTAGGCGACTCGAGTATTCATCTGAGACTCGTCACAAAACAGTTTCACCGAAGGAGAGAAATAGCCACGGTTAGGATTGTCACCAAGCGGGAGCCTAAGTTGCTGGGTTGAAGAGACGTTATGGAATCTTAATGAGAGGAGAAAGTAAGATGAGAAGATCATAGGCATGGCAGCTGCATCCTCTGGGAGATGTAAGCGGGGTGTGATGAAGTCACGCACCTGGCGTTTTGGAGTTTGCCTAATCCTTCGAATTAATCGCTGTCGACGAGAACACAGGCCGACTCAGCCGTCGAAAGAGGGCGCGCAAACGAATGGAGGAAGTCATTAAAGACTTCCGCAGAATTCACTCTCTCTCCCTCTTCATGGTGTAAACAGAAGTTGATGGAGAGGTGTTTTTTCCATTGTGCGCGTAAGAATGCTTTCATTTCATTCAACGCATGAACAGATGTTTAATCTCTACGTTAACGTATTCCGTTCACCTGCTTAGCCACGCTTTCTAAATTGTTCAGGGTGTCAACGGAGATCCTTGAAGAAATGATGGGGTGATGAGGCAAGGGGTACCAGGGGCCCAGCCAGGAATTAAGCCTAGGGGGGTTAAGGTGCAACTAATACCGGGGTGTGTGGGGGTATGGAATACCCTCCAGGATTAGCGGTAGGTGAGAGATTAGTAAAATTGAGGAATTTAAATAATGGTTCAAAATGGTGAGTTTTACGGCTTTCTGAGGAATATTTTATTAATTCTTACACTATTACATTAGTGATATCAATCCAATTAAGTAAAATGGATTAAATGCAAAAATATCTCTGAGCTCTGGGGGGATTTTATCCCCCAACCCCCCCCCCTCCCATCGCTTTGCCACTGAGGGGTACATAGGATTTAAGGGAATTTTTTGTATAAGCAGAGTTAGGTACAGAAAATTATGGAAGAAATATACAAGCATTTGGTTTACAAAAAAAAAGGTACGATTGAGTTTCTGGTCTGTGCTGACATTGAGTGGAAAATCAAATTCACCACAAAAAATATCTAGTTCATCTCGTTTGTTTTCTTTACCTAACTCTGTTTAGAAAATATAGGGTCAATAATTGTGTGATCCCTTAAATAACGTTATAACAAAGTTATAGTGTATTACAAATATTTCACAAAGGTACAGACTTGATTGCTTGTAAAGTTTTGAAATAGGGATGTATTCCAATTTTTTTGTAAAAAAATCTGGTTACCGAGGTGGTTACGACAACTAAGTCACCTTTTCTTGCGCTGAGAAACCCTCCCCTCCCCCCATTTAAACTTGTCCGATGATCTTGAATAGACCTCTGCCACGAAAATGAGTCTCCAACCCATACACCCCCCCCCCATTTTATAACGTTTTTCTTAACTTACTTTTATGTCTACCTGTTTGTTACGGTGGAATTTTGTAACTCAATTTTAACACACTTAACGACTATCTACAACATTGAAACTTTACATCTAGCTCAGAACTGGATGAAAATAAAATTTACTTACTCTTTTACCACGAACGGAACAGTATTTCGACTAATTTTTAGGAATAAAAATAAAATCTGGAGTTCCAAAAATGGTCACGAAAATACAAGCAATGCAGTCGTTATAGATGCAAACTGTATTTAACTTACTTTAGAACGTAATAATTACAAAAACATCCGCCGTAGTCTAGTTCTCAAAAAAGGCGATACTGTGCGGGGTAGTCCCGAATCGAAACTATCGGAAAGCCTTTTTTTTATATCAGCTCGAGTTGACACTTCACTACCGTGTTTTTAAACAAATTTCCAAGCAATTGTTGACAATCGGTAAAGTCCGTTATCCTGTCGGCGAATCAAGCAGTTTGATTTCACTTCCTCGGAATGTTTGCAAATTAGTTTCATCGAAAGGAGAGCTCATCAACAAAGTGCTCCCGAATATGATTCATGACGACAAAAATCACAAATGGTTCATTGAGCGAGCAATTTTGACGGCCTAGAACGAAGATGTGGAGGATTCAAACTAGGTAAATGAATATCTGAGTTAATAAATGTCCCTCGCACAACATTCAATCAAGGATCGGGCAGTCTGAAAATTCTCTACCACCGCCGGGATTCGAACACAAGCTTATGGGATGGGAATGCCAGCACTCTAGCAACCACACTAACCTGATTCCCCGTCAGCCCTTGAACTGTATGATGAAATTTTCTTGGTTTGTATCTGTAGAACGACGTCCGCCGGTTTTTTTTCCTAACAAAATTATTTTTTCTCTTTTTTTTATTCGCAAACTCTTTTCTCCCTCACAGAAAAGGATTCCTTTTTCATAGAGGCAAATTTTTGCATAACTGTCGGTGGATGAGTTCGTCTCCCGTGGTTTAACCTCAAATTGGCCGTTGCCCCGTGGGGAGGGGAAGAATAATTGCATTTCGTTACTCATTTTTTTCTCTTTTCCCACCCCCACCCTCACCCTCTCTTCTATTTATAGCGCCGGCGAGGGCTTTAGCGCGCCATTAAGACCACTTAGCGACCCATTACCCCCACCCTCCTCTAACCCTCCCCCGCCCCACGCCACGCATCAGCCCTGCTGTTTTTCTTTTACCCATCCCCCTCTCTCTCTCTGCATCGCCCTAAACTTTCCACTTTCCCCGCCCCATTTCAACCCCCAGACTCTCTCTCTCACACTGAAACAACACTTTACCTTCCTATCCCCGGCATCTCTTTCTCATAGTTTGACAGTATATCGATTTTATTGTTCATCATCATTACTCGCCAACAATCCTAGGAATGGTTTGACGCAGCTCTCCTCTCAGTTATCCTATAAGCTAATCTTTTCACACCTACGTATTTCTTCTCTTTCATATCCTTCTTTACTTGTTCCATATATTTTGCTCGAGGTCTTCCTTTTCCGTTCTTGCCTTTCACTTGTCCCTCGACGATTGTCTTCATCAGGCCATCATGTCTCAAGATGTGGCCTATAAGGTTGTTCCGTCTTCTTGTTAAGGTTTTCATGAGGCTTCTCTTCTCTCCTACTCTTCTTAGGACTTCCTCGTTACTAACTCGGTCGATCCATTTGATCTTCATCATTCTTTTGTAGCACCACATTTCGAAGGCCTCTATCCTTGATTTCTCCGCTGCTGTCCCTGTCCATGCCTCACTTCCGTACAGGAGCATACTCCAAATGTAGGTTTTTATAAATTGTTTCTTTACTTCCATATTTAAGTTTCCCGCTGTAAGCAGGTCTCTCTTTTGGTGGAATGCTATCTTTGCCTGAGCTATTCTGCTGATAATTCTGCTGATTTTATTGTTATTATTATAAAATAAATTTTCCAGTCGACCATTCGGTCGGGTGGTAAGTTAGATTGGTTTGATTCAAGTTAATATGTGATGTTGGAATGAAAAAACATATTCATGGAGAAACACATAAATACTAATGCTATATAAAATGTAGCCTTACCAAAGTAAACGAACAAAAATGGGAATGACCAATACGAATTGATATTTTTTAACCTTCTCACGAGGGTCTTTAGGTTACATTTAAATTTACTCGCATATCTACATATTTAAGATGTATTCGTTTCAGAATATACCAGGGTTGTATCTTTTACGAGCTTTCTCTTAACCTGCTCCGTCTGAATCATTGATTGAACTTAATAATTGATATTTTAACCCACTTCCCATTGTCGAATCGGCTTGAAATTATCCACACTTATTGGCAATATAATATTCAATATTCAGATAATGATAGACGGCTATATTAATGAAAAATTGGCACAAATTTCCTTAACAGCTCCGGTTCAATCGATAATATGATTCACCACTAAATAGAAGAGAATGAATATAAAATAAATTGGGATAAAAAAGACACTCTTTCCAAAAGGAGTATATAATGCAAAAAAAGGGGTAAAAAATAAGTTTTTGTAACTCGTAGTACTAAGCAGTGTTGTCATGGTACCGGAAAGCCAAAAAGTCAAACAACACTTTTATAAATTTTTTTCCTCCAAATTTCTGATACATACATTTGTAACCAAAATAACTTGTGATAAAATTAAAATTATAGCTTGTAATAAAAATACAACAAAGAGTTATATTTCTCTTATAAAAAAAATAAGGAAAGTGCATTCCGGCACTGCAAATTTTGCCATGTCGTCACTGGTATTAAACGTGGGTGCTGATTAGGTTTAGATAATATTATTTCTTACCTATCCTTACTCATACATCTGCCTATTCTACGCTCTTTTCTAACAAACCGAATCAGCTACCAAGCATTATCCTCTTTTAGCGATGAAAAGCTTTCTTTTTACTTGTTAGTGCATTTTATACCGATTTTTGAAAAAGGGTGTTCATTTGAAATCTTTCCCTATTTTATTTCAACCTACGATCGCAGAACAAAATTACCTTATTAGCGACAAGCGGGTGGTGGTCGCAGGGGGCAACTTTGAGTCCACCTTACCACACGCTAAGCCATTTTCGAGCATTAGTTGTCAGTTTAAGGCGAGTAGCAGTCTCATTTACAAGGTCACCTTATACGATTCCCGCGCCGAGGTTGAACTGCGCAGCGAAAACCACAAAGCTCACGAAAGGCTTCAGCATAGTCAACTCTTGACCTCCAAGACTAAAACATAAATTTTAGAGTATACGGTAGCTACTTCTATGAAGTGAAGCCTGAGGCCGTTCTCTTTATTTCGATACATACGTAGTCATCGTTTTATCAATCGGGATAACTTTCGTTTTACATATTTTCCATCCTAAATTTATTGTATTTATGTAATAAGAACGTTAAATTACCATTCGACCGGCCAAATTTGGTCTTTTCTCGAGAAAAATAAATAAAGAGATGCAAATCCCAATAACCGAAATCAAAATAATGAATAAGTAACTCCCTCTACGAGTAGTAATGTGTACGTTCAATATTTATAAATATTCCGTTTTTTCGAAACTAAGTCGCACAGCAACGTGAGTTTTCATTTAAATATTTCAAGGAAGTTTATTTATTAAATTAGGTAAAATTAAGTAATAAAAATCACCTAAGCTGCATGTTGATTTTATTCTTGATGTGAACTGAATAATGAAGTTAAAGTGTAACCATGAAATAAATGTGTATTTTACGTGATCTTACGATGCTATTATCCTCATTAACCCGGCGTATAAAACTTATTTCACAGTGTCGATAATAGGTGATTGATACTGGATAAGGGATCGTAATGCGTGGTCACTGAGGATGACTACAAATGCACTATTTCCGAGTAAAGCCATCACAGAGTCATAGATGTCACCAAACTTGGCTCTTGATTTTCACCGCATTGGAATGATTCCCGCTATTAGACAGCATGTGGTATGAATACGTAATTTTGAGAATTCTCTCAAACCTTCTGCGTTTTCTTCGAGAGCTCAAAACGTCTTTCAAACCCTTTCCACAGAACACGTTCCTGCCGATTACTTAGCGCACAAAGGCCGGCCCTAAACCAAACGACTACGTACCGCTATTCATTCTCCTCTATCCTTTCCTCTTCCTCCACTCAAAATCCTCAGCAAACTCCGTTCTCATTAATTCCTTCGCTGTTCGGCAAGCAATCCTCCACTCCGGCAATTATACTCCTTACGTCTCTTGCTTTCAAACGGCTGAATTACGCTGTACACAGAGAAAGAGAAAGATAAAAGAATAAATTGGCCGGAGGATAAATCAGTATTAATCTTCTTTTGAGTGTAATATGTAGTGTAGAGTCTCTACTTGGCTTTATGACTTGGAAGGTCATCGTACTTTAGGGTTTCAGAAATTGATACGATTAATATAATGGTGTAACTGAATTGATTCGTAATTTAGAATGAAAACGTCTAACCGATCGAAGGGATAAATTTAGGATTAAATCTTTTGCGAAAAAATTTAAGTAGAATACTTTTTATCTGATGTTCAAGATATTTTGAGAGATCCTAATTGTTATGGAAGGAACCTGTCTCATGAATGTGGTTAGGGAAATGGACTGCTTAATCGATAGTTTTAACATGTTTTTTCCGCGTACAATTACGGACCATAATAGGGTGGTGAGCATAAGCGGATCCAGGGGGGAGCACGGGGGCAGTGCCCCACCCAGACCCTCAAAAATATGCGAGATTTTTAATATGGTCCCATTATCATTGCGTTCGTTTTGTATTACGAGATATCCTTGTGCCCCCCCCCTCCCCCCGGAAAGAAATCCTAGATCCGCCCCTGGTAGTGAGGGGCAATGAGTTTCATTTACGCGACCGAATTTAGCGCAAGAGTGCTTTCATTGGAAGACAAGGAACGACATGACGTGACAATTGCGAAAAATATGAATATGTACGAGAAAGTATACGCCCATGATGAAATAAGACAGATATTTGCGAAAAACGGCCTAAAACTGGCTGGATGGCCGCCGGGATCTCTGCTACCAACTTCGCAAAACGAAAACCACTACACCGACGCGACGTTAAATTACGAAAAAATGTTTAGTTTCCCAGATTTTACATACGTCTTACATATTTTATTTTTACAAATAAATATATTCCTGTAGGATTTACTATATTCATTGTGAATAGTTAGCCAAAGTGTGTGATCAACAGATCAGGATGCAAGCGTTCGAAGCAGTGTTGAAACTAGGCAAGTTGACTACTGTAAATACCTTTTAAAAATCATTTATGAAGTTTACATTGTAATGAGGTGCAAAATAGCACACACATTTCATTCCTAATTATGTTTTCTTTTGTTTTAATAATTTGGCGACTGATTTTCGTAAGTAATAAGTAACTCGAGTACATCACTTGACTTAAGCTCATGCCTCTCTAATTACCTGCGTACAACTCTCTGGTGCTCTGCGGTAAGTACAACAACGTAATATGAGCCAAAAAAAAGTGTTTCCCTACCAATGAAGTGGAGCCAAACATACTTGTGGACTTCTTTTTACTTATCTCACTGTTCTATGTTATTCCATGTTTATGGCCATAAATATTAGAATTCTTAAATACCGTGATTTCTTATGCACCAAGCCTAGATATTTGACAGCCACCTCTAAAGAAAAGAAATCACAAAATAAAATAAATAGTAAACGCGGAGAATTGCTCTTTCAGCGCCCAATACTTAGGAGTGGAAAGTAAACATATACACTCGTTACTATGTTACCATGCTATGTATACAAACTAATTGAAAATTCTTCGTGGCGTGGTCTTTGGTGAGATGGAGATCCCTAGTATTTTGGTGAAGAACACATTGCCTCAACTTACGTGGGCTATGGTAAGACGATTAATTAGATTGCATAATCCTACCTTTATAAACTAACGCGAGATACTGCGTTAAATGTCTGTTGTCGCGACGAGCCCAAAGCATAACATACCATAAGACAAGAAGTTATTTTCAAGGAAACCGATTGTGGCGCCAACCGCAAGGAATTTTTTTACCCATGGTGCAATAGTGCAGTGCACCAATGAAGTACAATAGTGGTCACAATCGTCGAGCTGGCATATTTTCAAACGGTTGCCGCACCTCCCAATGTTAGGAAGAGTCACGAAGGTATTCCAGGAAGTATAATCGCAAATCACGACGGCACATTCCAGCGAAGAGGAGTTAACGCTCGCTTTCAAATAGCACCAGATTTAAAGGTTTTTCCCCACAAAGAATCTATTTTTAACCCGATGAGGAGCACATTCTTTTTCAAAGGAAAACCCTCAACTCGTAGATCGCCCGAGAACGCGTTTCAAGTGTCGCGAACACGCCCCGCCAGAGGACTCTGAAAGAAGAGTGTATTAGGATTACAGAAACACGCACACATATACGTTACATTCGTACAAAAGTGACCAACCCGGAACACCAATCATATAGGAGGAGGCAGGAGGTGGTGGTGGTGGTGGGAGAGAAAAAAAATGACGAGCGACTTCCGCCCACTCTTACAATCCTGGCGGAGCCCCAATTCTTTACGCTTCCCCCTTTGACAAATGTACGCGCGGCTCGACGCTGCTGCCATCTCGTGAGCGTGGGTGCCGCGGGGAAAAGTAGGCCAAAAGAGCTCATGCGAACACATATACATATAATCTGTACTCGGTACCCAAAATAAAATACGAAAGTGTAAAAAAAAATGAAGGCGGCGTGTCGCATTGAATGCTATGTTCGGGAGGGCGACATATCCTTTTTGAAGGGGGCGCAGCAGAAGAATGGAGGGGAACATTCCTAATAAGAGACAGGAGGGAAAAATATGGAAATATATATATATAATTATTAGCGAAAACTTGCCTTTTAATTACAACGGGTACTGAGACTAATATATGTCTTTACAATGTTGTGACATCAGTGGTGTATTGTTTGTGAATGGCTGAATAAAGTATATTTATGCTCTGGGTTTCCCCGTAAGAGCAAATAAAAACACAAAAATTTCCGCTCAAACTATAAAAATACACCTCATACAATTCTCTTGGCATTAAGAAGGAAGAATATTACAACGAAGTAAAATTACACTAGGTACGCATTGAGATTATACAGTGGTAATCAGGAGTAAGAGAAATAAATCTCAGATAATTTGTAGAACATGCCATAAAAATAAATTAATTTATTGACGTAAGTGCTCACTGAGGTAAGAATAAAATAGTTTATCTTTGAAAATATACAGATATGAGAAATATTTGATAGATAGCGACAAGAAATTTCAAGAGTTTACCACCAGGGATAAGGTAAGATTTAAGTTTCAGATTTTTCCATGGTTCAGGACGTAGGGGGTCGGAAGGTTAGCTCTAGTGGTTCTAGAATCAAATGCTAATTTTGGTTTGACCATTGAAAAAAGATGTGCTGGACACTTAGTCTTAGAAAGAGAAAAAATAAATGAACCAAGTTAATATTTCCTCCGAGAAGAAGTTCAAAGCCATGACAAATTACAGAATAAATGGGAGGTTTGATTATCTCTACGAAGGTCGAGGACGGATCAAACACAAGAACTAAAGAGCCGCTGAAGTATCTTCTATATTATTTCTACTGTATAGATACCCTTTTCTCAACTTATACGCAACAAAACTCTACAAATGAGGTACCAAAATGCTCAGAATTTATCAGAGAACATGCGACGGCATATCTTACTTCCTAAATATTACTATTGTTTCCTTAAATTGGTTTTTAAATAATTTAGAAAAACTGTAAATATTCCTGACGTTAACGGCGCACAAACAGATACTTTTGTTCATTTGCAACAATATCTCGCATTCTTTAAATAACTTTTATCAAAATGCGGCTGATTCCACATTCATATATCCCGCTGATACGTAAGTATGAGTCATCATGTGCGTTTAACAGAGGATAGTGTAATTACTTCCAATATTGTGTTTAAAGAGGTCCTCTGACCTCAATTTGTACATGAACATTCCAATTAAAGTTATACATAAGACCCTGCCTCTTTTTCTACATTTTAAAATTAGAAACGCGCCTATCCCTCTGTGGACCTGCATTGAAAATGACGGGGGAAGCCCGCTGGGAGCGGGCGCATCACGCTCGTATTCTCTAATTCCAATGGAAAGTCATCACAGAACAAGGTTCTTATATAAATCGAGGGAAAAACAAGTGTTTAATTACGCATTTTATGGGTAGTAATGGGAAGAGGAGATTTCAGCAACTTTAGCTGATATAACGTTTTATTGAACTTATTAGATATTTCACTTATGAGATGATTCCACGAGAGATTATTAGTTAGAGTAATAGCAAGGTTTCTAACGCCCAATTTCTGATCCAATTTCTGCGTCACCGCCTTTAATGTGGGAGGAAAGAGAAAAGTTAATTCTGCCGACTATTCTGGAGATACCAAAAATGATTGTCTATGTTTTGGTGGAATTTAAAACAAAATCATTTTCATGGGCCCATGCAGGTATGGCTGAAACGCCTTCATTGACAAGGGAGATCACGGCTACCAATTCATTACGATAGGCATGAAGAGAAATCTTGAGGTCATCGGCATAAAGACTGTATTAGCATTTTCTGACGCTCTTTGCCACGTCAAGGAAATTATAGCTGAATAAAAGAGGCCCAATTACTGACCCTTGAGGTACCACGCATGGTACAGTAAGCCAAGTCGATCCGTTGTTGTTTGCTCCTCGTAAGATAGTTTATGGTAGGTTTGGGTAAAAGCAATTCCGTTTTTGCGTATGTTAATGGATGTTTACTACTGGTTGCTACAGCTGGTTCGCTGTAGAAGTTAGCCAGCTACATATGCATGAAAATAAATCTGGAGGTCATCGGTCAAAAGCACGTATTTGCACTGCCTAAGTCTGCTTGCTATGTCAAGGACGTAAATACAGAACGAAAGAGTTGTCTATACATGTTAGTTAGCTCTATAAGTTAATTACCTATATATGTTATTTAGCTATATAAGCATGAAAATAAATCTGAGTGTCATCGACATAAAAATTGTATTTGCAGTGTCTATGGCTTTGCTATATCTAGGATGTAAAGATAAAATAAATGAGGCCCAAGTACTGGCCCTTGTGGCACACCGCATGGTACAGTAAGCCACGTCGATCCGTTGTTGTTTGTTCCTTCTTTGTTGTTACGGTAGGTTTAGGTAAAAGCAATAACACATCTCATATGTTACTTGAATGGATGTTTACCAGTACTTGGTACGGTTAGTTAGCTGTATAAGAGAAGATATTTATTTTTCGGAGTCTTCCCTCACCCCCATCCCAACCACCCATACCCATTCGGGATTTGAGTTGATGTAGAACACAAAAGACCAAGTCGACGGAGTGACGTCACGCCATGAAACAGGGTCTCGCTTTTGTCAAGAGGAACACCGCCCTCGAAACAGAAGCGTAGCGAATATCCGCCGGGTGACCGCCAAAATACGGACGAAATATGGTCCCCGCCGACGAGAAAAAAATGCATATATATAAAAATATAAATCACCCGAGCTTTGAGAAAACGAGAATTTGCCGGCCGACTTTTCCGTAATTTTCTGGGAACACATTTCATATTATTTCTCTTTTCTGGCTAGATCTGTTGAGCGAAAACGTAGGACTAGTAAGGTTAGGGAGGGAGACTAGCGTCACGCCTTCACTCCAAAAAATATGATCTTTCTTAAATGAAATATTACCACCGCCAAATATTTTTAACTTGTGAAAAAGGGTTGTATCAACAATTTATTGTGAAGTATTCTTGTCCTTCAAGTACCCGTCGTAAACAAAAATCCAATTCCCTTTCTTTTTCCCCCTCTTTTACCCAAAATTCTACTCTCTAACACTGTTTTCAACGTCCCCTCCCCGCTTAGTACTCGCTCCATCCATACCTTCTGTCTCCTCCCTCCGTATTTCATCTAAACAGCGTTACTGCAACGTTAGAAATTAACTTGTAATAAATGTAATTAGTAAGTAATTATTTCTTGGAGAGTAGGTCAGTTAAAGGGAATGCAAAATGTTTGCCAACGTTTCGATATTATATTATATCATCATCAGGGCTATGAATAATGATTAAAATAATTTAACCATGAATAGATGAAAATTTTAAATAAGCATTTGAGAGTAAAATGAATGAGGATATCACCGAGTAATCTTCGGAATAGAGCTGAAAATACAATGAAGACAAAGGTGGAAAATACAAAATTTGACGAAGCAAAAGGAGTTCTAGGAAGAAAAATAATTGTCGAGAAAACTCCAAGGAGCATGGATAATGTCTTAGAACTCATTTTGGAATGAAGGAAGTACAAGAATGCAAAAACCGAAGGGAAAGCGAAGAAGGACAAATATATAACAAGTTAATAAGGAAAGAAATAAGTCGTAAAACAGGGAAACCTATGAAAATGTTGACATTGAATACCTGCCAAGATGTGCAGGACAACCTCTCACGCAAAAATGTAGAGACTTAATATAGTAAGTAGTAAGGAGCCACTTCAAGGACCAGAGCGCAAGATGCAATGCCATCGATAACAAGAACAGAAAATCTTTCGGATTGAAAATGAAGGCAAATTGAAGAGATTGAAGGAGTGGCAGGAAGAATTATACAACGGAAATGAACTAGCTCTGCAAAAAATTGAAGGGGAAATGGAAGTCGGAAAGCATGATATGGGAGCTTCCAACTTAAGATCCGAATTTGACGCCGCAAAAGAAAAAAAAACCTACGGATGAAAAAAGCTCCCGGAATTGACGATATTCCTGTAGTGCTTATAAAATATTCAGGAGAAAAGACACTAACCCAGCTTTAGAGAACCATCTACGATATATTTGCAACAGGAAACATACTCAAGGACTTCGAGAAGAACATAATTTCCTATTCCAAAGGAGAATAGAGCGCAGAAATTTGAAGCTTTTAGTGCCATTAGCCAAAAGTCTTATGCCTCGAAAATAAAACTAGAATTATCTTCAGGAGAATAGAAGAGTTAGCAGAGGAGTAGGTACCTCGTTGAAGACCAAATCAGATTTCGGGAAATCGAGTGTACTAGAGAAGCCATTTAGGCCATTAAATAGGTCGTAAAGAAGGCAATAGGAAAGAAAAAAACCTAAATTCATAGCGTTAGTAGACTTAGAAAAGTCTTTAGACAAGGTGGATTAGAACTTAAAAAAGAAGAGGTGTAAGCAATTGTGTGAAATCTAGGAAAACTTCGGTGGTAAGTCTTTTGAATTCTCTGGGCAGAAGACGGGGCAATTTAATTGTCCATATCATGAGTCACTAAGAGTTTCAATGAAAATCATCGTTATTAGATATGGGGGAAGAGAGGAAGGAAAGAGGTAGCCCATGCACAGAGCAGCTGATGCCATAGGCGGATTTAGGGGAGTCAAAGGGAGTGCCACCCCCAGACGCTTAAAAAACATTGGTACAACATTTTTTATAAGGTTATCATTACGTTCGTTTTCTGTTGTGAATTACGAATCCTCAATCATATAATTTCATATTAATAACTTTCTTATTAGAATAAAGAGAATATTTCGTACAGTAATTGTTTTATCTTTTTTTTAATCTCAAGTATGAGAAGATGGTTTGCCTATCAGACGCTAGTGTCCCCCCCCAGAAAAAAATCCTGGATCCGCCACTGGCTGATGCTGTATGTGGAGGTGAAGAATTATATCAGAATTATAAGATTAGCCGATTTGGAGAATTAAGGGAATACCTGCTCCAAACCAATTGAGGTACGATGATGACTATAGATGATGATGGCCTCTAATGCGAAGACGATTTGAAAAATGACAGTTTTAAAACATTGCAATAACCTTCCAAGTCGTGTAACCTTTGCTTGCATTACAAAAGGAATTTGGAGTGAATGTTTTCAGATCGGAAAAAGATGATTTGCTAAATTTGATAGAAATAGGTTACCCCAAAGGTCAATTTCGACAGATTTTTGTTCAAATTACTCATTTATGTGCATAATTTTCCGTGATTTTCAAGGAATAAATATCATATTATTCTACCTTCTAGTTAGATGTTCTCAATAAAAATCGAATATGCACAGTAAAACGTAACTTAACTCAAATTATAGTTCCTCCTTCCTATCTGGATATCAATAAATTCTCCTTAGAGTTTGTACATACGAAATATCGGTCCTTATCGAAAAACAATTTTCGTAATAAGTTTTCCTGGATATCACACAATTGCTTATACCACTTATTTTTTACAGAGCACGACCCGGGTTTCAATGAATTATCATCATCTTCAGGCGCAAATTAAATCAAGACTAAAGAAAGTAAATCACGAGTTAGTGAATTTTTTTAATTTTCAGTACACGAATTTCATTTTATTTTCCTTTATTGCTAGAAGCGTTTAGTGTGACAATTTTACTTATATATCATGTTACCACGAAGGTAATGGTGCACCTGTAACAATTTAATAATATTAACATCTTCAATTTGAACGTATGATAACTGAGGCACTTCTGGATTGCAATTTTGACTCCATAAATAAATTTAGAAGAGTCATTCCACCAAACTTAAAGAAACGACTACGCTTTATTTCACCGGTGCCTTCTTCCATTTTGCGTTTATTTCAATAAAATCATAGTAGGTAACAGGTAGTGTAAAGTCTTAATGAATTTAATTTCTGACATAATAATTTAAACCCACTTTGGAAACGTGGAAATATTTTTACTTAACCATCTCCACATATTTAATACCGCATAAAGATTCTCAAATATCTTCTTCGGAACAGGCCATATGTATTGTGCTCTGATTATGCACATCAACAATATGCATAGATTATAAGTTCCCAATTCTAATCATTTCTACTATCAGCATCATAAGTATAAAGAACAGCTGTAATGGCCAATAAAAAGAACAAAATATCCACTCTAATGCAGATGATGAAAAAAAGTGGGCATTTCAGCCGAACATAGAGATTTTAAAGTTCCAGAATTTCTCCGTAAATTAATCCATTATTTAAAGATATGTATCGCATTTTCCCCCTTTCTGTGAGTGAATATTTAATGTCTATGTGGAGAAATTAGAGTCCAACACTATTTTCCGTGAATTTCTATTCTAAAAAATTAGGTCGCCTATCTTCATCACATGGATAATTAAGTTTGAAATAAAATTCATTTCCCTGTCGTTATATTTTCTGCCTAGAACGGAATTAGAGTGAATTTCCACGTTGACCGACAAAAACGGATGAAATATGATCCACACCGGAGGAGGAAATTGTGTTAATAACTCACTAAAGCTCTGAGAAATTGAGGAATTCAAGTTCATTCCTTCCATGACTTTCAGATTAAAAAATTCATTTTGCTTCTTTCTATGCACATCTGATAAAACAAAGCATGAAATAATTAACTCAAAGCGTATTCATGCGCACGGTGCATTATTAGGTACAAGGACGAAATTCGCCATGAAAAAATTATTTGGCTTTTCCCGGTATTCGAACCTGGATATCCTTATTACCTTCCGGTTGCCAGATAGTTAATATCCTATTCCCTTCCCAAGCATGTGAAGACTGTTAATTACGAAAAATACCTCAATACTTAAAATTATTTCCCAAGGCAAATCATCTTTTAAAAATAAACATGTAGATTAATAAAAACCACACTTTTGATTTTGATACCCACGATCTTTTATTAGAAATGTCATTTATCAAGAAGCTTATTGAAATAAATGGTTTATACATGCAAAATCGCAGATATTTTACAGAAGTACTGATATAGATCGTTTAATATCTCAAATATTGTTTCGACTAGCTTGCACCATGTGTTGTTTTACCTTACAAATGACTTAGTTAGTCAAACCTTGGTTGGTAAATAAAAATCTGTGTACCATTCAATCAATTCTCTGTTATTAAGTTTCAAGGCCGACAAAACGGAGCCTGGGAGACGTAGTTCACTTTTCACAAGATATGAGAGTCAAGCTTGCTAAAAAAAATTCATTTACCATATACTGATGTATTATAACTACAGCCAAAACGGACAGATATACGGTCTCAGCTGACAGAAATATTGGAGGCAAATCAACTGAGCTAGGAGAAATCTAGGATTTTTTGGCCGAATTTTCCATTATTCCAGGAATATTTTTATCAATTTCCTTCCTAGCTAGATTTTCTCAATTGAAATCTAAAACAAGAGGAGTCACCCGCCACCGACCGAAGTTATGGCGAAGTAACTAAACAGAAAGTAACTAGAATTTAATTATTCTTCCATCGTAAGTAGGGACCCGCACTAGATATAAAACCTGGGGTTATAGTTTAAATCGAAAAGGCAGCTACAGCGACAGCCATGAAATAGGTATCTGAATAATTTTTTAGTCACAATTCTTCTGGGCTAAAGGTAGTATTGCCGTCATTTTTTATCAACTACAGTGATTTCCACCACCTGCGCTTGGCCGAAGTGTTATTCCTGGCGTCGTACACATTTGCAATCATCATTAAAAACAAAAACATTGACAATTATGCAACGAATGGTTTCAAAATTTAGGCAAAAAATTAACATTTAGTGGCACCAAGGATTCTTAAATATTTTAAAGTGAGCCTCTGTAGGCTGGCTTTACTTTTATCATGGCAAATATTTTCACTTTGAGAAGACTAAAATATGCTAAATTACGATGTGTTCATGTTAGGTTGCCATATAGCATTAACACATCGCATTGCAAATAAGTTATGGAATCAGATATGGATAAAAATTTGTGTGAGGTTCAATAAGGGATAGACTATGTAACCTAGACTATGTTTGGGGTACTTTTTTTGGTTCTGTAACCCAAAAAAGGTACCCCAAAAATGGCTAGGGAATCTTAAATGATTTGCAACATATAATGGATCTATCTGGTCCACGGTACTATTTCATGTAAAGAACATTTTTCACAAAAGTTGTCTAGTTTACAAAAAACTGATACAAAATATTCTTATTAACCAGTTTCAACACATACAAGCAATATATTCTCCCAGAAAGCCCTTTTGTCGCCTTAACTTTTCAAATCACTACTATTTTAAAGTTTTAGGGCAATATTAAATTATTTAAGAGATCGGAAATACATACGTCTTTTGTAATTGAACAAATCATTCACGTTACGGCTTAAAGAATAGCGAGTGATCACCAGCTTAAATAACTTACACCTAAAAATAAAGAATGGATAGCGCTGTAGTATTTTCCTGGAAAAGTGGAAAAGAATTCTACCTTTTCACCATTCCATATCACACTGCCTACCCTTTATCACACATAATGACCGTTTTCCCAGAACGCCAAGTGGTGAGGCGACGACTGTTTAACCGCTTCCATGACGACGAGAATTCCGCCTACATGGTCGAAGCATTCCACGAAAAAAATATATGAAATCACAAAAATATAAAGTATTTTTCAAGTCCCATGTCACAGAGGATCCCAGAATCGTATCAGGCTCTGAAAACCTCAGGAAAATTCCCCGCACTGACAGCCATGACGTAATTATATTTGAATTTGCGGAGATATTTCGAAGATTTTTGATTATGAGATTTTAGCTATGGATGGACGCCGGTTAAAGGAGGACCAATACGTGCAGACGCTACACTCAGCTCGGAAATTGCATAAATACACATTAATGTCCAAGGTTTGAAGCAATAAAGGCATGATATGATCACACCCAAAGCTGATTAATTATACGTAATTTTGAGAGAATTTGAACAAAAGAATTTTAAATACGCTAAAGCGTAGGCTAAATTGAAGTAAGTGTAAGTTACACCATTTTTTCCATATTTAGAACAAAATATCAATTATTAATTATTGCTACGGATATTTTTTAAATTTAACTTAATGTTACTTCGAGATAAAATGGAACTAAAGCATTTTCCTGAATGTGACACTTCAGTGCGACTGATGCAAAAATTTTCACAGTAATCGCAAACAACATAAATCTTCAATCCAAAGCATAATTGTGCCGTGATGATGACAAGATTTCAATTTTTTTAGATCTACGAATTATTCGATATCAATCTTTTACAACCCGAACAAATGTATAAATTTGGGTATTTGACCTCTTTGAATAAAGGGGACAAGCACATTCATAGGTCATAAAATTGTATCACCGATCAGAAGACATTCCCATGTTTCAAGACACTCCTAAGTAATTTTTTTTGCTACTTTAATTGCGCTCAAAGGAATAGCAGGTTGGTTGCAGAAATTACATTACGAGTTACACTCTACGAAGAAAGAAGGAATAAATACACGTTATGGTCTCAATGTAAATTATTGTTGAACATATTAGTGGATGCTATCGTTATAACGCTATGCCCTAATTCCAGATGCAGAATATAGGTAAAGGCAACTATAGATTTTATTTCTCCACGAGGCAATCTTGAATGTACAGTACAATTTGCAACAAAATTATTTTTATTGATTTGTTGCATATTCTTCTAGGAATTCAAGTCCTGGAATAGAAACTGTTATGTTTCTATTCTCATTTATAAGTAATTTAATACTAAGTCGATCGTTTATTGTGAGAATATTTGATGAAGCTAGAAAATTAAGTCATTAATATTAATTCACCGGTCTCCATAATTCGTTAATAATTCTGGCCGATTGAAGCCAATGCCTGAATGCCAATTCCTGAATGACCTGAATTTCGTTACCTAGAGACGCAGGTTTTACGAATTACAGAGGAATGTAGGTACTAGTATTCTAGCATGATGGAAACTCCGTAATTATTGCAACAATACACATACTGCTCCATTCAAAACGCTGAGAGTTAATGCAAAATAGGGAATTTGAACTTGAATTAGCGACGGGAAGAGTGGCGGATCTATGATAAGGACAAGGGGTGCACAAAGTTGGATACCCATTGGGGGGGCTACACCCCCATCTTCTCTCTGGATGAGCCATTGGATTTTAACGTACCATAAGCGTGTAAAATAGGCCTTAAGTTTACAGCTAATTTGTATTTAGATTCGTTAAAGTAGGTGAATGTATGGGAAAATATAACTAAATACATTTGTGAAAAGTGATAACCTTAAAAATTTCGATATCATGTAGTATGTGTTACCACCCAATGGGGGGCTGCTATATCCCCCTAAGCCTCCTCATAGATCCGCTACTAGACGGGAACATACATAGATTTGCCTTGCCTAAAAAAAAAAACTTTAAAAAAATATTTTTTAGCTTATTAAGCCTATGCACTTAATTCAATTCAAGCTAGCTGTCAGAGCATTAGATAGAAAGGGATATGAAACAGATTCATGGAAATTTGGGAAGGAAATTGGGAACATATAAGCAAAAAATCAGTACGAAGAAAAGAAAGATACTAGTATGCAGCAGATTAGAAGTAGTCAAACTTAGCAATAAAAAATTGCTGTATCCTACATCTGGAGTATGATCCTATACGGAAGTGAGGCATGGACAATGACCGCAGCGGAGAAAGCAAGGATAGAGGCCTTTGAAATGTGGTGCTACAGAAGAATGATGAAAATCAAATGGATCGACAGAGTTAGTAACAAAGAAGTCCTAAGAAGAGTAGGAGAGAAGAGAAGCCTCATGAAAACCTTAATAAGAAGACGGAACAACCTTATAGGCCACATCCTGAGACATGATGGCCTGATGAAGACAATCGTCGAAGGACAAGTGGAAGGTAAGAATGGAAAAGGAAGACCTCGAACAAAATATATGGAACAAGTGAAGAGAGATGTGAAAGAGAAGAAATACGTAGGTGTGAAAAGATTAGCTGAAAGGAGAATAGAGTGGAGAGCTGCGTCAAACCAATCCTAGGATTGTTGACCAATGATGATGATGATGTACGAATTCTTACATTTGAGAAGCAGAATAAAGAATAATCAAAGAAGCAAGAAAGAAAGAGCCTAGGCAAAGAGATCATCCAGCAAAAAGAAGGATATACTAACTTCAGGAAATGTTTTCATGAAATTAACGAATCATACCATCATAGCTTACAACTTCAGCGTGCCTTTCTCTACGACAATGAAGCATGGACGCTGGAGAGAAATCAAGACTAGAGGCCTTGAAAATGTGGTGCTACGAAAGAACGATGATGATCAAATGAATCGACCTAGTGAAGAAAGTTTTGAGAGCCCTTGGAGATAAGAGAAGCCTCATGAGAACGTTGACAAGAAGACGGAACAACCTCATGGGCGATATCTTGAGACATGATGGTCTGATGAAGATAATATTCGAGGGACAAGCATTTTAGATGGCAATATCGGAAAAGGAAGACCTCGAATAAAAGATAGGAACAAGTAGAGAAGGATTTGAAAGGGAAGAAATTTTAGTCGCGAAAGTTTAATCTGACAGAGGAACTGAAGGAAAGTTGCATCAAACCAATCTTAAAATTGTTGACCATTAGTTACACAAGACAAAATATACGTTATTTAGGCCTTAATTGATGTAAATATAATTCCTACGTCCAGATTGTAATTTGACAATAAAAATCCCGCATTCAACCATAATTAACAAATATTTTCCTTACCCACTCCGTCTGTACGAAGGATTATATCACATCTAAATCGAAATGAAGTGAATATTAATTAATTCTTTAATCCATTAGTTCTGTCAGAAATCCTCACTAACATAGAATCATTCGTTTTTGAAGGACAATCTAGGTCACGAATGTCCAAACTAGTAGTAGAAATAATTTTCTTCCTCTCCGATGAATCGCCGCACATTTTGCAACTAATAGAGGAACAGATAAAGCTATTCTGTTTTGGCGGAAAATTGCATAATTGCTGCGCCATTATTCATACGTGAGCTAATGTCCGATAGATATTTGAAGGAGGGAATAATGGTCTGAAATTCGTGAAGAAAAAAACTTTTCCACTTCAGCCATGCTGAAAAGAGCCTGAACTCACGAACGCAAATTTTATTAATGTACATTCAAAGAGGAATTTAAGGCTAATGGTCTATTTTTTAGTTTATAATATGCAGCACGATGTGGTTTAAGTTATTAATAATGGTCGAATAAAGCATTATAATATTTCATTAAATTTACACTGAAATTCTGTGGAGCAATTTCAGAGTTTTATTTAACTAATATATTCATATGGAAAATATTAAGTGACTTTACTATTCACTATCTGCATTAAGTTATCGCACCAGACGATCCTGGTTCCATATTTATATGCTTTCACAAGCGTGCACGATCTTGAAAAGATAGTTTTTTATTTTCTTTCGCGTGTTTTTTTCTGTTCACAAGAATAGATTGTGGTGGCACTCAATGTCAAGCGTTTGACTTAGGAGGACGTAGATGTTCATTTAAAGCTCTCATGTGCAGAAACTATCGTGATGATGATGCAAAAATATCATGTATGCAAAATAAAATGACCTCGGGTAAAACATAGAGAATATTTAACTATGCTCCACGGTACATTAGTGCTGTCAAAATTATTCGCCTATCTAAAATCATTCATTAATTCAAGAACACTATAGCTCACAAATATTTTAACTGCTAGCGGCATTGCTTTCGATTAAGGATAAGTCGATTCCACTTGTTTTCGATTTCGAGTGCAATGCCGATTCTTTCAAACCGATTCCCGATTCTAATTCCATTGATTCTAATTCATACTATCTGGTGGGATATTGATTTTTCATTAGCATATCTGTAATTAAAATTTACGAATTGAATGGAATAAAATAACAAAGACACTTAAGGGGTGCAAAAATTACATTGATTAAAAATAGTGAATTGTGTAATATTGTAGTAATATATCCTCAACTTTTGTAAAACAGGTAACACTTTCACAAGTAACACAAGTAACTGTTTCAGACGTTAACTGTGCAACGGCAAAAATTCCTATTTTTCCTATGTATATGCATACCTACTTCAATGTAGAACGCTTTAGCTTTTTTCATAAGCGATACGAAGTATCATGTAATGTGTCATTGTCCAAGCCTCGCTCCCATAAAGAAATATATCTGATCTAAAATAAATAAATCTAAAAGATAATATCAATTGAATTAACTGAATTTCATGGTTTATTACTGCTGCACTTCAAAATTCCTCGCTTAGCCTATTAACCCGGTGGGAATCCCAAAAACAAAATTTTCCGGCCTCGGTGGCGGCAGGGTAACGTCCTCGCCTGCCAAACAAGAGGGCGCGGGTTCGAGTCCCGCCTGGGTAGGTTTCCCTTGTCCAGGGCATGGTCTTTCGTGTAGGTTTCCTTGTTAAAATTTGTTGAATACCCCGATGTAAAATGGCCAATAGAAGCTGTATTCGGTAGTTTGAGAATAAAATAAATAAAATAAACAGTTAACCCACATAATTCGCCGGGAAAGCATCAAATCATAGATAATGATTGTATCCAGCGAAAGAGTACAAAATGCTGGCAATATATTTTGGAGGGAAAAATGGTCTTTAACTATTGAGATGGAGAATATGCAATGCTACAGAGATTCTTTGTAAATGTATGCCAATTTTAATAACGATTATTATTACACCAGTTTTATTAACGAATAATAGTAAATGATTTTGTAAAAATTACTGTGTCAGCATCTAAATAAAACGTAACTTATAAGAGGTCAATTGAAATACATTTTTCCTTTTAACTCGATCGGATCTCAAGTTAATTATAGTTTATATTCAACTAAATTCCATGGTCCATTATTACTGCTCAAATTCCTCGCTTAACTAAAATAATTCTTTTGCTCGGATACATTATTTGCCAGGAACGCTTTGCCTGCTGGTGAAATCATTTTTGACAAGCACTTTACTGAGCTGAAGTGACGTAAATTTTACCAAAAATATAGAAATGTATTACTATTCTAGTCGGGGACATAATTGCACAATTATAGCTGCATGTAGTGAACAATCTAAACTCTAAGAGCTATAGTCAGATTGAAAATTCTAAAGGAACAAAGAAATTGGACCAAAATTGTCGAAAGCAAAAACTTCCACAAGAGCTATGCATAGAGAAGCCGTCTTAGCCAACGCCAGTTGTAATGACTACATGTATACCTCAACTGAAATTTTCATCATCTCAGGATGTAAGTACATTTCTATCTCTGATATTGATTGGTAGTAAAATTTCCTATTCACTCCAATTGCGTTCAAATAAATATTGAATTTTCTATAAAGTAAACCGGACATTTAAAAAAATAAACGGCTTTCATCATCTACTTCTCGGCAAAGTAAAAGCATTATCCCCCTTCAGCACAATTTTTTTGCATTGAAATATTTTGAGTAGCGAGCTGGTGAAATATTGGATGGAAATATCCCTTCTATGAAGGGATGCACATTTTATGAAAATGTAGAGATATTTGCTCACTTATAATGGTATTCCAGTCCGAGAGGCAATTGCATAATTATAGCGCCACCAGCCTAAAAGCTCCTCCAATCATAACGCCGGGAGCAAATGCCATATCTCGCCTATATATAGGGTTCAAAAATAAAAGACAACAATGACTTCAATTCGTGACGGTGCCATTTCCGGTCAGCGACACACGAAGAGCGGTCGTCATGACAACCCCCCTCCCTACCTCCCTTCCGTAACGTCCACAAACTGTCCACTGTACCCCCCCTCCCCCCTTGATTCCGGAGAACATTTGAAGGCTAGCTGCCGTTTAGCAGCCCTTTCAAAATTTTCCCCTTCCAACCCTATTGTATTCATGTCTAAATGCACCATAAATTGCAACACACGTGAAAATAAATGGAATAAAAACATTCTATCCTCCTCCACTAAATTATTTAAGCGTCCATCCCATGAATTTAACGATTCGAATGAAATGGATGCCGGGAAATTACCTATGGAGTGCAGTTTCCCCTTTACATGTCAAAATATGAATAATGGATAACTCGCTTGTTATTAAGGTCGAAAATAAAAGCATTAGGTTTCATTCTATGTAAAGACCTAAAAAAAATAATAAAAATAAAAATTTTCTCTCGAATCATGCTAAAGCTATTTATGAACCATGGACAGAATATTATCTAATCACATTATATACTGCACAAAAGTAAAATAAATGTTCAAATATGCAGCGGATGAGAAATGAGTAATAAAATAAAATGTAAACAAGAACCTATAGGTGTATAGAGATTTTTGGAACTCGACTGCGTAGTTGTATAGAGATTTGTGGGACCATATACCGAATGTAGCATAAGTCAGTATCGAAGTGACACAACTGTATCCAATCCAAATAAGAATTGAACTAAAAATATAGTAGCATCACGGGGATGATGATAAATTCAAACGAACTTTCATGGAACATGGTGAAAACATGGTAAACATTATTGGTGCACAGCTCATTCAGACTTTATTAAAAGATAGGAAGTATTTTCCTACACTAACGTCCGAATGTGAAGACATGGGAGGATTAAAATTATCGTACTCGGTTTTTTTAAGGAATAAATCTCATCATATACTTTTTAAATGCATTTTCTCCCTAATGACACCAGAAATAATAATGAACCATGGATGGAATTCCTTCACTCACGTCCCACAAAAATAAAAAAAATATTTACGGTACCTACCCATAGAATATAACATAAAATATCAAAATACATTATCATTGAATTTAAACAAGGAAATTTGGTTTGAAAGAGATTTTTAATATCTCTTTAGAGAGATATGTGGATCCGCATTCCTAATAAGATAAATGCATCCACTCCACAAAATTGCTCATTACGGCCAATCAGGCTTTTAAAGTCATGGTGGCATTATGTCTAAGTTCATATTTTTATAGCCGATTCCGAATTAATGAAAGGTTTGGAATAACTACCAGCCATAAAATTGTAATGTGGCATTGAAGAAATTATGGTAACTGGATAAAAAATATTGGACTAATGAGGCTGAGCCACAGATAGGATTTTTTTAAACATGTTCTAGGCCACACAATTGCAGAATAAAACTTAAATTACTATCAGGATGTATAGGATTATTTGATCTCAACGATTAAATATAGATTTAACGATAATAGTGAGTTCTTAGCGAGATTTTCTGAACGGCATATAAAATACTAGAATTGCGTCCATTCCATATAAGAATTTCACAATTTTCATTATGCATACATGGTTAACATTATTGAAGCCTACAATATTTAATTTTAAAGAAACGTAACGGAATAGTTAACAAAATAAAGTTGTGAGGTAAAATCACTGTCTATTAGAGAGGAGAGGCAAAATGACCGACAGTTATGATGAAAACAATAGGGGTGTGAGGGGAAAAAGGTTCGACGCATTTCAAGCACCCCACCAGGGCGAAACGAGAGGTTGGAATACCTATTTGAACCCGGGCCCACTGGATGGCCAGCCAGCACTACTAACTACCAATCCCAAATTCATCATTTTATTCCACTCTTAACTTTTTCTTAATTTGTTTCGCCTGTTTCATCGACGTTATCTTTAAATTGATTTTAACCCCTTTCCTGTTGTTGAATGGTCTTGAAATTTCGCACACTTTAATCCTTCTGATGGCAGTGTAATATGCAACAGTCACTCATTTGAAATTTTATTCCATTCAGCTCAAACTAATTTAATTCTCAAGATAAAATAGTTTTTCAATATCTCAAAAGATGGCAAAAGTTACAAACAATAATGGCATAAATTTATTTAACAGCTCCGGTTTGCTACACTAATGCACATAAAAAGGTTGACATTATTTCATTTGGTATTTCTATGAAGAGTCTATCACATAAATTATAAAAATAAATTATCTCTTATAAATAAACCATGGAAGTATCTCACTAGAAAATCTGATCCATATGGCAGCACAGGCAAAAATATTTAAGTACCAAGGCAAGTTTATACTCGGAAAGTTGTTCATTTTTAGAAAAAAATATCACAATCAGTCCTCAATTATAACAAATATTATATGTACACTTAAACTTCCTTTCTAATCAAACCCCAGCCAAGAGTTATAAAAACACTTTCAGTAATCTTAACTTTTATCAACTCTTAAACGATTGAGTCGAAGGACAAGACGGTTATCATCCAATCGTACGCGCTGTTGGTAGGGATGGCAAAAATATTATATTAATCGATTAATAGAAAAGGTGCTCCCGGTTATTCGATTAATTGGTGGACAATTAATCGATTGTATAATCTATTATAGATGATATAATTCAGTTAGGCTAACTATACGGACGCCATAATCCCCAACTCTTCCAACCACCATCCTTCCCACAAAATAAGTTCGTTCGAAGCAATGATCAATAGATTAACAAACATCCCGATGTCCGTAGAAAATTTCAACTTGGAGTTAAACGCAATCAAAACCATTGCGATAAGGTATTGAGATATATATAAGTGTGCAATGTATTTGACACATATTTAATAAACAGACTCTTAGAATGTTCTTAGACGGAAAAAAGCATTCAAAATGATAGCCCGCAAACCAGATAAAAGAGACAAACCATCTTACTGGCGAAAGATACCATTTATCCAGAAAATTTCTTTTAAACTTGACAAGATTATTTCAAATGACAAAACGAATGTGGCTTTTTATAATCCATTGACACTAGGTAATTTATTGTTTAATTCTAAATACGCATTTTGTTGTGATAATAAAAGTGGAGTGTACTAACAGATTTGTGACGATTGTGAAACCAAATATATTGACCAGACCGGGAGGAGTTTAAAACAAGAATGAGAGAACATAGACGATGTTTTTTAAATAACGACGACTCACCAGTAGTCCAGGAAATGAAGGTCATAAAAGTGAAAAACCTTGCAATTTTTTCAAACTGAATCGATTTGCACCAAAATTTGGGGTTAGACTAATTATACCCCTACTTACTTCAAAATCTATATTATGCCGAAGGGCGCTTTACATTTTTTAGGGGTGAAAACTACCCCTAAAAGCTGGAACTTAAAAAATTATTTTTTAAAGCTAAATACGTGTAAAATTTAGTTCAAATTATATGTATAATTATTTTTTTATGTTTGTAAAATAATTTTAAGGTGTTTCAACCCATAATAATCAACCCTTATTGGGGGTTAATGTAAAAAAAAATTTTCAAACTGAATCGATTTGCATAAAAATTTGTGTTTATACTAATCATACCTCCTTATAAAAGTTTTTTCAAACCGAATCGATTTGCATAAATATTTGGGATTAGACTAATCATACCCCGTTCTTCAAAATCTATATTATGCCGAAGGGCGCGTTTAATGTTTTAGGGGTGAAAACTACCCCCAAAAGCTGGAACTTAAAAAATTATATTTTAAAGCTAAATACGGGTAAAATTTAGTTTAAATTATTTGTATAATTATTTTTTTTGTTTGGAAAATAATTTTAAGGCGTTTCAACCCATAATCATCAACCCTTATTGGGGGTTAATGTAAAAAAAAATTATTTACCCTAAAAATAAAAATTATTTATCACATTGTATCTTGTTATTCACTTCCTTACTCCTTTCATTATGTATTCACTTTTTTCTCTCATGATTTTAATCACAGCGCAGAAAAGGTATAACAATAGGATAAACAGAACAAACTTCGTCATGGTAACATAAACAAATAAATGTACATTTATGTAGACATTACATGAAACACAATCAAACGGAGACTGTATGGCTTCCAGTATTCCCACCACATGCATGCTCACAGGTCACTGTGAGCGAGAGCACACATACTCACATATGTGTATGTATATATACATCTTACGGGTATGTGTGTTTATTTTGTAGCAAATTTGAGTGTATCGTTAGCTTCTTACGTAAAATACACGAAGTATATGCTGATTATGAGGAATATTATGCTCTGAATTGTGGATTTCGAATTCTTCGAAAATAAATTTGATTGGTATTTCAAACATAGCTCCTTTATTTTTTATGATAGAAAGTTCATTTAAATTGTATCTTGTAGTGTTTTTACTGACTATAAGGTCATGCGAATTAAATTTTTTTCGAGTCATTAATTTTGAAAGGGGAGGGATTTAAGGGTTTAAATAAGGTGGAGCTCCCTTGGAAATAGAGGTTTTAATTATCAATATCTCACCAAATATTTATTATATAGAAAATTTAAACTCACCAAAATATTTGAAAATAAAGGAGCTACAATTTATCAATCCTGCATTTTTTTCATATCTCCAGTTTGTTTGGAGTTATTTTGAAAAAAAAGAGCATTTTTAACGAAATTGTAAAAAATGACTTTTAACTTTTTCCTTCAATTTTTTCAAAATTTAGAGTTGTAAATTAAAAAAACTTCTAGGATCAATTAACAATACTTAAATAAAGAGACATACTGAAGGGCATTGATCAATTTTGTCTAGTGTGGTAATAAGGAGTTGTTTTCACTGATTTTTTCGTACAAAAAAGTAGGGGCTGATCTTATTTTTAATCATAACTCGCTCAAATTTCATGATAAAAAATATTTTTTCTCATTATAAGAAAGTTTTTTAAAAACACTTTAAAACAGATAACATAATTTTTCCTCGAAAATTACATTTTTCCCGCTATTTAGTATTGAATCTTTCAAATTTAGCGTATGACAAACAATAGATAACCATCAACAAGTTGTAGCTCGGTCCGAATTGGTCATAAAGGAAATATAAAATAAGCTTTTTATTTAATTTTTTACAAGCTACAGTTTTATAATTCACAATTTCCTAATAAAATTAATACTTTTCAAGTTATTTGCCTATAATCGATTAAAATCGTTGATTTTTTCGTCAAAAAACTGTTACTTTTAATCGCAAATAACTCGAAAAATATTAATTTTACGCAAAAAATGGAAAAACATTTTATTCTTAGAATGTATTTTTCTATCGATTCATGTGGTCAAAATATAATTAAAAATTTCCACCCCCGAGATGGGGTGGAAACCACCCCCAGGGTAAAAGTGCCCGTCGGCATGATATAGATTTAGATTCTTTGTTTTTCCCTACTTATTATGAAAATTTCAAGAAAATCGATTCAGTTTGAAAAAATTGCAAGCCAAAATGCTTCATTTCCTGGACTACAGGAATTGCAAGACATTTGAATGACGAACACCACTGGTGCAATTTTGATGCAAAAATTTTACATGTATATGACAAAGGGCGGAAACTGGATTTCTTAGAACAGTTTGAAATTGTTAATTGTCCCGCTAATTTTAAATTATGTAACGACCATATGTTCCCATTCCACTCACCCCTCCTGAACATTACCCTACCTCCCACCCATTGCCCATTGACGTCATCATTAACCTTGGAATGAAGACACCCCAATAACCCCCCTCCCCCTCCTGAAAAACTCTACCAATATAAAAAGGCTGTCACCTAAGGCTATGTTCCTTGATAATGGCACGAGTTGCCGAAACCATGGTCGGTTTAAATAAAAGTGTGTAGAAATAGACAAGTGGTTTTACTAAGCTGAATATCAAAGATATCCACTGTATCACCCCGGACACTGTAACTTATATAGAAAAATTAATTATTCTTAATTCATTTCGATTCTTGATTACTTCCATAAATTTTATCACAGTCAATTAATCATTCAATTAATTGGTTACCTATTATCTTATCATTAATCGAAAGAGAAAAATCGATTATTTCCATTAATAGATTAATCGTTGCCATCCCTAGACACTGGGTGAACA
Organism: Ischnura elegans; assembly: GCF_921293095.1. Classification (NCBI taxonomy): domain Eukaryota; kingdom Metazoa; phylum Arthropoda; class Insecta; order Odonata; family Coenagrionidae; genus Ischnura; species Ischnura elegans. Next base: position 15,666,735 of record NC_060257.1, read on the forward strand.
ATTTTCAGGGGAACTAAACCGTGTTACACCACTGACAGGACAAATAGATGTAATGAGACTACGCAGCATCCACGAAATACTCCTCCCGATAATCCTTCCATTTATTTACATTGTCTTTGTTTTCAATAAAAATATTTCCATACTAGTCCCTTACGGTATTGCATCTTGTACTCCGATACTTACATGGTTCCTCAATGGTTCCTCAGCACAAAATAATGTGACTCTAAAAGCAAATGCACCGCCTTACCCCTTCCGTGACTGTGCCTAGAAAACTTACGTGAACAACTGTGTGGGGTGTTACCCATTCATAATTCATTAATTATATGTTGTATTTTAGTCTTTCCTGTATATCAACACCCTGGCCCTTTTTTTAATGATATGATATCTTGATTTGAATAATTTATAAATACATGGTAGGCTAAATTTAGGTTTTTACATTGATTTTGCGCGAAACGGCAGGAATCTTTCATATTTTGCTATTGTAACTGTACATTGAATAACATGATATGAATAAAATCAGGTGCAAAACGTGCAGTCATGTAGAATTTGACGTTATTGGAGTTATTATGAAGTAAAATTTATTGTATTCAACTCCTATCCCAGCACTCAAGTAACAAGTTTTTTTTTTCTTCCCGGCAACAGCTATGCGGGGTAACTTAGGTACCCCACCAATAAAAATTGAAGTTTCCAAAACAATTTAAACGTCAAAAAATCATTCATAGCCTAAATTACTACAAACTGGTTGAACTCAAATTTAAAAAATATCAAAGGGACAAAATAAAAAAAATTATACAACATTAACATAATTTGGGGTGACTGATTTACCCCGCAAAACACGGAAGGGTTAAAAGGTAGTGACGGCATTACATGTTTTCCCTTTACTCGTCTACGTTCTAAGAGAAAGATATTAAAACGAGAGAAACGATAGCAACTGTGCAAAAAGCATTCAACTCTTAAACGAACGTCTCTAAGAACAACACTTATCATTCAAGCAGTACACGCAATTGAGCGAGCATTTCTCAGCAGTAAGAAACGGTGTCGCAACACTGGAAGGATTTAAAAAAAACACAGGAGACGATTCCCTCAAAATCAAACAGCACACGCGAGTAAAATAAGAAAGGGGAGAAGAGGCACTAAATTATTTCCATTTTCCTCGGGCTATAATTCTACGGTGCTCTCCCACTAACACGCAAGCCCAGACTTTATTCCTTTTGATTAATGTATTGTATGACGTTGGGAACGATGTGGTGGAAGTTCTTAACATTAGTAAAATTAGACATTGCAGTATTTCCACTGAGTTTTATTATGACACTACGCGTTTCGTCGTTACAAGCAACACTTGATAAAGTTGTTTGTTCTCGCAGGTTTTGGTTTCTCGCAGAGGCTTTGATTTTTATTCAAACATTGAACCAAAATTTGTGAGATCGTTTAGCTTCTTAATTTCATTCATCGACCCCGATGTGCTGAAAGCATTCCTGTGCAGTCGCAATGAAAGCACTTTGTTTTCATGAATATCTGTAAGCATCTTTGGTCAGTCTCATGCATTGAATCATTGATCAATATCGCCGTTGATTTATCACTCCATCGTAGGACCCTAATGTTAAAAAGGAAGGAGATTTTAAAAGAAAAGTGAGTGTGAATCAAAAGCGGTGAGTTTTTACGGCTGATAAATTAAAGACTTGGAGCTCCAAGAAGCTAAAAGAATTACATTGCACTTGTAGACCAACCCAACGGCTGCGCCCTAGGCTTAGATTGCTTGAACAATTGAGAATGGATATCTTTAAGAGCAACCCAGGAAACATAATATTAGAGCTCCACTGTATTTCCAGGTCCGATAGAAGCGATAAATTAAGAGAGATGTTTTGCCGAACGGATAGATATGGGAATTCGTTTTTCCCCCGAACCATAAAGGACTTTAATAAACGCTAGTCCAAACCTCGTTAGAGCACTTCTTTTTTTTTAGCTGTAAACGGCTGGTGTCCTAACACACCCTGCCACACGCCTTTTAGGCGGCTTTCGGGGTATAATGCAGATGTAGATGAACCCAAATTACCTAATCAGTGAGTTCCAAAAAATCTCCACCACTGCCGGGATGTCAACTCGGGCATACGGGGCTAGAAGCGAACACAGTAACCACCACACCAACCCAATTCCCCTTTAAATATGGTACTGACCTGATAAGCATTATTATGCGATTAAAGATGCGATTTTTCATGCGTAAGATCACGCATCGTCTTAAATAGCAGCCGATTCAGCACATGATTAGTTTCTCCATTAGATTAATTAGTAGATGATAACCTCAACCTCTTTCCTGTAATTAGTTACCAAGAAAATGACGACATCTTAAATATAGTCTTAAAATCAAATTAGAGATGATATTACTTATCGCGCACCTCATTCTATGACCATATTAAGTTGCTCTAACACTCACCCTAGTGAACATACAATAAAACACGTATTACCCAACAATACAAAGACATATTTTTGTAAAAACTGCACTTAAATATTCTCATCATTCAATCAAGCCTATCATAGATCGCGAAAATTCAAAATGAACAGATGTTAGAGAGTTTGCCAAAATGTCGGCCTTCTGGATACAGCTTTCGGGGTAATAGCTCCACAGCGATTGAATGTGGTGAGGACGGTAAAATTATCTGTCATGCAGACTCCGGAGTATCCAACCACCAAAACATATCTAAAGGAATTGCTGCTCAATTTTAAGCCCTTTGAGAATCCAACCGTAACTTAGATCGCCAATAAAGGTATGAACATGAAATTCTTATGAAGAAGCGGTGGCACGAAACTGGAAAATAACAAAGGAATTTCTCAACTTATGATTTCCCTTTTCAATAATGCTTGGATAGAATATTGAATAAAATAGAGAAATGCGTGGTAAAATATAAACTAAAATTCTAAGTTCCAAAGTTTAATATAAAACTACACTACGGATTATGGTTTCAACATGTCATTTTCAAGGTCGAATAAGTCGGCCAAGGTCAGCTCAAGGTCGAATAGAATGTCGTGGAGTTTTTCATATACAAGTGTAGAAATTACTATTTTTAGTTTATATTTTGAAATTGTTTTTTTTCGATTTTCTTTAATCCTCTATCGAAGCACTAGTGGAAAAGGAAATCATAAGTTGAGATATTCTTTTATTATTTTCCAGTTTCATGTCACCTCTTCCTAAGAATTTCATATTCATACCTTTATTGGCGATCTTAGTTGCTGTTGGAGTCTCGAAGGGCTTACAATTTTCCACCAACTCAAGCCTGAAACGATTTTAAGCGCATAAAATCGAGAAATATTTAAATGATTACTTCCTAAAAGCTTACAACTCTTAAACGAACGACTTGCGGAACAAGAATGTTATCATTCAAGTAGCACTAGCATTGGAGCTAACATTTTTCAGCGGAAAGAAACGGCATTTTACCATTCGCGGGGTAAAAACACATGGGGAAGATTCCCGTGCTCCTAAACAGCACCCACGAAGAAAACAAGGCGGGGAGGAAAGACAATAAATGCTTTCCACTTTCCTCTTCACGATTACTCCCCCTGGTGGATAATCCCCAAACATCATGACAACAACCACTTCGACTACATCCCCATAGCAATGATCATCCCTGCCCCTCCCAACAATACAGCAGCCTCTTTCCAAAAACGACACTCCCACTTCTTTCTCCTTTAACCACCGCCAGTTCTGCTTCCTACCAAATGACCCCCTTTGCCCCCCCTTTTTAATACCCAAGCCACCCACAAACACATATAACGCGCTACTGCCTACATTTTGTGCCGCTTTTCTACCATACGAGGAACAACGACGAGGGGATCCTTGCATTTCGTCCGCTAAGGAAAAAAAATAGTTTTATTTCCCAACCGAGAGGGGATGGCGCCGAAAAACCGTGGGCGCGTTTTCACATTCCTCGCCGATAAAACTCTTCGCCCCTCGCGGCCGCTTAAAACCACTGTCTTTAACAGATGAGAGGCAAAACGACCGACATTTATGATGAAAAATACAGGGGTGTAGAGGGAAAAGGCTCTACGCATTTCAAGCACCCCACCAGGGCGAAAAGAGAGGTTGACATACCTATTCGAACCCGGACCAAATGGGTGGGTAGCCAGCACTACTAGCCACCAATCCCAAATTCATCATTTTATTCCACTTTTAACTTTTACTTAATTTGTCTCTTTTGTTTCATCAGCGTAACCTTGAAATTGATTTTTAACGCCTTTCCTGTTATCGGATCGTCTTGAAACTTTGCACACTTTCATATTTCTGATGCCAATACAATATACAACAGTCACTCATTTGACATATTGTTCCATTGAGCTCTAACTAACATAATTCCCAAGGGAATATAGTTTTTAAGTTTCTCAATTAGATGGCAATAGTTATAAAAATATAAGGCAGAAATTTATTTAATAGCTCTAGTTTGCAACATTGTTGCACATTAAAATAGTTATTTTTTCCTTAACTTTAACTAGTAAATTTCCACATGGTTCAAAATCGATGTGAGCAATATAATCTTCTATAATTGAACATATAACACTCGTAAACATCCTCTACATACTCCTCCTATACCACAACGAAGTGCTTACTTATCACATGTGAAAAAATGTCCGACTTTGGATTTTTAAATATCGTGCACAATTTTAAAGTACTTATTTCCGTACCTTAATTTCGTACCTTCAATATTCCATTTCAAACCTTAGATGGAAAACCAAATATTCCACTTTCGACGCAAATAATACAACTAGAACGTACGTTCCATTCATGACTGGACTTAAGTACACAATATAACGAAAAAATTTAAAGCAAATATTTTTAATCCAAATGAAATGACTTATTTTTTAAAACTGCAAACGGAAGAACTGGTAAATATTAACGCAACCGAAAATCCAACTCATTATCTTTTCCAAAAACTTTCGTTTTCAAATTCCTAGCCATGAAAACGTAACATGTATTTTCGCTAACCTTTTCATTTTTCAACTTTACCTATTGTATATACACCCACTCGCAGGCCCTGAGATGTCTTTCAAGAGTACAGTGCGACCTTTAGCATCGCATTATGCATTAATGCACGCATTCCAGCGTCTCCATGTCAAGGGTCTCCTGAAATAAATTCCTCGGCAGTTTAAACACAAAACGTGCACTCGACCTTGACTTTCACTGTTTCCCTCGCCCTCTGTTGAGAGAAAAATAAACCAAAGAGAGAAAACGGAGGGATGCGAAGAGGTCTGTATTGCGTTGCAGGTGCGACTCCAGAACGAAGAAGAGTCAAGAGGTAAAAAAAAAATTCCAACTCCCCCGCATAAATGACACGCTCCAATTATCTTTCACTGCTCCAGTTCCAACGAAAACATTGTCATTATTTCCTGCCCTTGACAATGCGGTTGCCTCTGTATATGTGTGTACCAGATTTTGCAAGCCGCGACGCGCAAGTGAGTGTAGAAAGCTTTAAAATGTCTATCCTCTATATTATTTCTACTGTATAGATACCTTTTTCTCAACTTATACGCAACCAAACCCTACAAATGATGAACCAAAATGCACAAAATTTATCAGAGAACATGCGACGGCATATCTTACTTCCAAAATATTGTTATTGTTTCCTAAAACTGGTTTTTAAAAATAAAAAAAATCGATGAAAAAATGATCGATTCCGGCAAGATTGTCATCATCCCAAGAATACAGATAACGCCGTCGGATCCCACCATGCCTTTTAATTTGACTAGCAGATAATGTCCCATTAAGGTTTCCTATGCGATGACTATTAACAAGGCTCAGACTTTGCAAAGAGCTGGCTTATTCCTGCCTGACCCTGTATTCTCTCATGGCCAACTTTATGCAGCATTCTCTAGGGTAAGATCTTTTCAAAATATTTTTGTAAATATTAAGGAAAACGCTACATAAGTATTAACAGAGGATAGTGTAATTACTTCCAATGTTGTGTTTCCTCTGACCTCAATTTGTACATGAACATTCCAATTAAATTTGGACATAAGACCCAGCCTTTTTTTTCTACATTTTAAAAGTAGAAACGCGCCTATCCCTCTGTGGACCTGCATTGAAAAGAGCGGGGGAAGCCCGCTGGGAGCGGGCGCATCACGCTCGTCGTAAAATAAATTCAAAAGTGTAATTTTTAACCGCAACTATGGGATAGTTCACGAAGACTAGAAATTCCAATTTATTTCAATAATTCGACAAGGAAAAACAAGAGACTTTTTAGCAATTCAATCTTTTGAGGAAGATCCACAATGTATTCCGACCTTTGACCTTATCATTCAAAGCTTTTTCAAGATTCAAAAAAAAAATATTACTTTTTCAAATGATCCCAGTCAAATAAAACGTCGATTCACAGCAAAATTCTGTCTTCGGGAAAAATCACAATTCAAACAAGGTTACAGGGATATATTGTGAATCTACCTCAAGAGATGGGTATGCTATCGTCTCTTACCATTCCCTAATGAATTTTTGAAATAAATTGCAATTTCTAGCCTTAGTGAACGATCCCATAGTTTCTGTTAAACATAACACTATTTAATTTATTTTTACGATTTACATTTTAAAGCTTTCAAATCAAACATCATTTTTTTCACTGTCCAACGTGGTAATGCTTGAGAGAGAGTTACACGAACATTCACACACCCTTAGCTTGATCAAAGGCGAACTCTAACCCTCTCCCATTAGAACCAACCATAGGTTTGAATAACTGAAGGAAATAATTGTGATTTTTCCCGATGCTTTAAAATTTCAATCGTTAAAATAAATTAAAAAGTGTTTTATTTGACAGCAACTATGGGACCGTTCACAAAGACTAGAAATAGCTATTAATTAAAATAATTCGATAGGGAGGGACACATAAGTGGAGATAGAAATCCATTCTATTGAGGGAGATTCACAATATGTACCTGTAACCTTTGACCTTTAGTTTCAATGCCTTTTCGCGCTTCAAAAAAAATTATTAACAAAAATCCCGGTCAAGCAAAATGAAGATTCACAGAAAATGTCCTCCCTCGGGGAAAATATTCTCTCCCTTGGTTAATGAAACCTAAGGTTGGTTCGAACGGAAGGGGGATAGAGCTCACCCAAGATAAAGCTACAGATGTGTGAATGTTTGGGTACCTTTTTTTTCAAACAATAATACTGTGGACAGTGAAACAATTAATGAACGAACTTATACAGGGGGAAGAGGGGGGAAAGGGTGGGGAGTTAAAGCCGGATGTGAAGCACTGAGGAATTGGTTTGATATTCAACGCCACTCGCATGTCTTTTTCCTTACTTCCTCCTTTTGATGATTTCCGAGGGATCCAACCCTCGTCCCATGATTATATTTACACCAGGTATAAAAACTCCCATAACCCGGAATCATGTTAAATACCCGAAGATTACGTATAAATACGTCTGGACTAGTCGTACAAGTAATAACTTCGTAACAATAAGTCGTACAAATAGACATAGACATTTGTGTTAGATTCATATTTAATTTACGTAGAGATGAACATTTGTCCAAATTCCACAATGATCTGAATTGGTTAGAATGATCGTAGGCTTTCCGGGCGTATAGAATTGTGGAAGGTTACACGGGATTTCCACCGGGTCAGGTTCTGCAACTCCATCTCGGCCGACGTTTCGATGGGCGAGTTGTCCATCGTCTTCAGGGTCTCTCGAGTCTTCTCGACATGCCCTGAAGACGATGGACTCGAGACCCGACATGCCCTGAAGACGATGGACAACTCGCCCATCGAAACGTCGGCCGAGATGGAGTTGGAGAACCTGACCCGCCCGTGTAACCTTCCACAAATCTGAATTGGTTACCTCGTCACAGCCGAAGGAATTATACCCTGGGATATTTTCTGTTCTCCTTATTCCAAAAACAGACTCCTGCATACCTGTGCAAATTATTTATCCCCCGCAAAAAAGTTACTGGAATTTCCACCCGCCGTGTTTCTGACCATCAAATTCCTCAAGCCCGCACCAATATATATTTCAAATCTTTACATGCAACTACGTCTAGATTCTGGAACTCTCTTCCGCCAAATATAAAGACTTCACAATCACTTTAGCCGCTTAAAGGAAGGCTGTACTCCTATTTGAAGTCCGGGGCTTGATTCAGTCTCCTCAACTCATTGAAGTTATCTTAAAGTTGTGATGTTATCAAAACTCTGTACATAAATGTGTATATGTATGTGTGTGTTCATTACTGTCTGTGTTAAAATTTATATTTTTGTGTTATTAGTATTGAATATTTGACATTTTTTGTATAAATAACTACTACTTGTTAGCCTAGCAATAATCTCCATAATGCCATATTTTTGTCAGAATTTTGTCTCTTTTTCAACAAGTCCTTACCTCAAGCCAACGAATGAAGGGTTCTCTGGAGGAAAACTTTTCCAACGAAGAAAGCGAATCAACCTCGATGGCAAAAATTTCATTTCTTAGCAACCAGATGCGGAATGATACGCAGCCGCTCATTCATTTAAATAAATAAATGTTTATTTACATACTCACATTCATTGTTGCATGAAGTTTCAGTTCTGTAATCTACCGCGATAAAAAAAATTCCGTCTACAGGCACCGCTTCTTCCTCAACTGTCTTCGTTTCTTTTCTGCCTTTCAAAAATTCTACTTCCTCGAGCGATTCAAAAACTCCCGCAAACTTATTCCACTTGTTTTCTTTCGGAGAAAATAAAATGAGAACGCGATAATGAATGCCTTTCATTCCTTCTCATCCAAGGGGAATGAAGACAAGAGAAAAACTTATCTAGAGAGGAGGTTTATCCGAGAAGAAAAAGTAGAATCCACGATAAGGAAGTAAGATCTCCACCGCAAAACATGAGATCCAAGGAATGTAGATAATATTTGCGAAAAAAAATAAATGATTTCATTTATTCCAAGAAGGGAAACGTGCAATAAAGCCAGTGCCCAATCGACGTCATCTCTTTTTTTCTGATTGTGGCCAATCAAAAATTTAAATACAGCTCACTATTGAAAGGGAGAGCCAGTCTTGCTGCTTATCTTCAGGCCAACTGTTGTTCTCCCGCTGGTTCATAAGAAATCTGACGACATACTGATGGAGAAAAGAAAGTATACTGAACCGCAAAACGAAGATGAATATTTTCTAACTCATTTTCAGAGAAGAATAACAAAAGAGAGTCATTCAAAAATACGCTAACATTAGCCTGCGTAAATACTACATACTTGAAGCCAAGTTTTTTATCTTTAAGCTTTCTTGTCACTGCATAATAAATTGGCGAAATTAACCGACTTTGCCTATATTTTTTGGATTTTGAATTTTTATTTTACGCTTCGTATGCAACTTCATCATAACTACATTCTAGATCCCACAAAAACGATGAAATAAAATTGATATTTGCCCGAAAGTTTAGATATTAGGATTTCGTTTTTCTCCCGAACAATCATCTACATACTTCCCGGAAGCCGTCTGAATAGGTGTGGTGAATGTGGGGTACAAGGACTAAAGCATTTCCGCTTAGCATTAATTAGATCTTTAATCGTTCGAGGAAAAAACGAATTCCCATACCAATCCGCACGGTAATTCTTCTCTCTTAATACATCGTTTCTATCGGACCAGGAAGTACAGTTCTAATACGATGTTATCCGTGTCGCTCTTAAAAATATCCATTATCCATTGCTCCAGCAATCCAAGCCTAGCGCGTAGCCTCCGAGCCTCTAGTGGCTCCCATCCTAATTTGCTTAAGACACGAATAACGATTTCTGTTAGCTATTTTTGACGTATTGCGCAGCTTTACTTTGAATTTCATTAAGTTAACGGATGAAATATTTCTACGCTGTGGCTCTGCCACAAAAATTTCTCATGTTTGTTCCCCACGGTAAGTTCGAAGTTATCGTAACACCCAGGTACTTAATCTGTCGCCTTTATGTGCACACCGTCCACAACATTTACATGGTTATAGTTGAACGACCAGTAGAACCTAATGTAGAACCAGTATGACAGTACAGGAACAGTACGACAAGTAGAACAGTATGTAGAACCTAAATGAAATTAACACGCCAATACTTTGCCACAAGTGACCTATCTCTGAATATTAAGGCTTGCTACGTCCTGGATAACGTGAATAAACGAGAAAAGGTTTTTGAAGAGGTTTTTTTGGTTCGACATAACATAATCCCAGCGTGTGTGTATGGGCAAAATAATACTTAGATTTCAAATTACTAATTTGAATAAGTTCTAATTCCAGGTTTTTCGTAATTTTTTTCCGTTTCCAATTTTTTATATGACAAATTGAGCCTTGAGAACTTCGTCATCTTGAAATGAGTCGCATTGTGCGAAGATTCCAACAGCGCTTTAAAACTTTTTAAACACACATACAGTGATAATAGTGCAAAAAAATTCAGTGCAGCTTAATTACGGTTATGTGACCCATTGTGTTATTCGGTCAAAGATTTGCTTTGAATGACACTAGGGATGCAAGACGGTGTGAATAATTTCTATCCATCCCAATACTCTTTAACCGACTTTGGATATCGCTAATGCTAAGATGCTAAGATGATGTTGCAGATAATAAAAAGGGTACGTGTGGGATCGTCTGTCGCCAATTTAATTTCTGGCCGCGCGGTCTGTTAATTTTTACGGGCTAGGAAGCACAGCTCTAAGCAACGCACCCATCTGTGTAATATATTTCTAACCTGCCGCGTCAACAGCGGTGAAATTTCACAATAATTGTCTTGGGAAAAAAATGTGCCTCACTTCTCGCAGCTTCTCAGAAAGCTCCAACAAGCTACCGATTTGATGATAGCAAATGTTTGAGAGAACGCCCAAGTAGTTGCCGAGTAACCATAAACCGGTGATATCCGTCAGTTTACCGTGGATCAAGGCGAGATAGCAGTCGAGCACAACCATAATCGGTTAATTCGAGGCTGGAGTGTACAGTGTACTCTCCAGCCTCGAATTAACCTATTATTTAACCTGCGACATAGCCCCCAAAATGGAATTTTAGAAGAGCAGGCAAAAATGAGTTGTGTTGTGCGGGTGGTTTATACTCTAATTTTGTTGTTAATTCATAGACATTGTTTGAACCATAGATTTTGACAAATTAACTTCAAATTTCATTTTTATAATCTATAAACATGTATCCACTTTTTACTATTATCCATTATCCCATATTTTCATAAAATTTGTCTTCATAGCCGTTTGATCCTGAAATCAGCCTGATTTTTCGCAAAATTTTAAACTTTAGAGCTCGGGCGGCAGTGGTTAATATCATCCGATTTGAAAACAATTTTGTGTGCGAGATTTCTTATATCATTTCGCAACTTTCCCGCATAGGGCAAATTTGATCAGGAAAACAAACCTTTTTTCGGCCCACCCTAGTGTACACGTCCGATCCCAGCACCACCCGAAAGAATCATTCATCATTCGCCCTGATGACGATGGCAGAGAAGGCCGTCGAAACGTTGGCAGCAATGTCCATCCTGACCTTGCTGATTTCCCGAGAAGACTTCACCGGCAAGATTCGCTGGGAAAGCACCAAATCCTTCATCATCAGAAAGAAATTTGGCGAGTTTGGGAGGCACTTTGCAGGCCTTTAATTCCGTCCCGTAGGATTTTTATTTTTGCCACTTTCGGCGCGTTTCAATCGGTTTCCAAATATGTCCACATCTCGGTGATGAAATGAGAGGATTCATTCATTCCCTACATTTTTTAGACGATTTTTGCATTCGCAAGGAATAGCACTGAAAAGTTACGAATATATCGTGTATACTAATCGTCACCATTCTGTAAAGCATCTCGAGTGAGGAATATGAGACTCAAGATAAAAGTAGATGGGGAAAAACTTGAGTACGTAGAGCAGTTTAACTATTTGGGCAACACATTAGCGTAAAACGTATACAGTAGTAAGGACATCAAAAAGCGAATTGCATTAGCGAAGGAGGCCTTCATGAAAATGATGGAACTTATGAAAGGATCGCTATATAAGAGTTTAAAGAAAAGGTTAATGAAGAGTTTGATCTGAAGTGTAACTCTCTACGGTGCGGAAACGTGGACACTTAGGGAGGAGGACGAGAGAAGATTGGAAGTCATTCGAAATGTGGGTTTGGAGAAGAATGGAGAAGGTGAAGTTGACGGAGAGGAGGAAGAACGACGAAGTGCTAGATATGGTGGGTGAGGAGAGGCAGCTTCTAGGTGATATACGCAGCAGACAGAAGGTATGGATGAAGGGAGTACTTAGCGGAGAGGGGATGTTGAAAACAGCGATGGAGTGTATAATGTTGGGTAAACGAGGGAGATGAAGGAAGACAGTTGGATTTTAGATGGACTGAAAGGGATTAGGCCTTATAGTTCATTGAAGAGAGAAGAGCGTTAAGAAAGGAGAGGCTCCCAGAATACTTTTTAAGTACTCCATGGAAACCTACCTTCATCGGTAGAATACTTAAATACAAAATATCACCATCAATATAAATCTTGGCCCGTTTCACTGGTAATTGGGATTATATTCACCGTCTGCGAATCGAGGGGCGACTTTTGTAAATCAGTTTAAATAATTTTCCCCAATTTCAATACTCGCGATTCAATAGACGCACATTTGTCCAGTAGCCTTAAGTGTCACATGGAGCGATGCATGTTTAGTGGGAGCTAGCAAAATCCACATATATTTGAAAATGTTACATTATGCTTTTATCATACCCGAATAACGTGTATGTAGCCCACTCACTCCCTGCCAAATACCCTTGAGGTGTTCCGCAGGTTATTATGTAGATTTAATCGCAGAACTACTCTTGCAGTATGCAGTTTTCAATGCGATGATAGTGGCTACATGTCACAAGTACCCAATGGATAACGCATTTTCAAGCATCACACACGCACAGTTAGCTCGGGATCTAGGCCATCAATACCTAACGGAATACTAACAGCGAATCATTGGATGAGCCATCAACTAATTACTCCCATTATCTGATTAGACACCGGCGGGTGAGTGTTTCAACCCATTAGATAATATCGAGCGACATAACCTCTATATGGCATAGTTTACTGTATCACTAAATGGTCTCTGAAATCGAAAATGGTATAAATGTTGTCCACACGTCTATTTCACCAGTCGATACTAAATTGAAGTCAATAATCATCTGTCATCTTTACATATTTTAAATATTCATAAAATACTTTAAATATCTCGAGTTTATGCCTCAAGAAGTTTAAAAAAATAAATTTTCCTCTGTTTACATGTAGGTAGGTATTGAAGGTTTTGTCAATATTGAAAGTGAGTAATTTTTTCGATAAATGCGTTAGAATTTTTTCTGAATTAATCTATATCTAAAAATAGAAAATATATAACTTAACGGCCGAAGCCAACGAATATTAATCGAAGGTTTACGTAACAACAAAATTCGTCCTTGGTAAAGGCTAAGCCAATTATAATATCATCCGCAAACATAAAAACCTATGATTTCTACCTCTAATCTCTACTGATATAACCCAATGGGCTTCCCAAAAATAACCTACCAAAAAATAAACCGTTTCCATTGGAGGTGGATGGGAAAAGGATTAAAAAATAGGGATTTTATTATCACGAGTGATAAAGAAAATAAAACTGAACAGAATTTTTGTCTCAACTTATGTGACATCTCGCTTAAAACGATGCTGAGGTTACAATATCTTCTCTTCGCAATAGTTTGTGTGAGGCATAAGACATTGTAAAGGTCATACATTAATAGGAAAAAGATTAAATATTTTATTCCACGACTACTATTAGTTTCCGACTACGTTTTCTTGGAAAGTTGAGTCCGAAAACGTTTTCTTGAGCTTAATACCAATATTCCTCCGATTTAATTTCAGAAATATAGTTAACCCTTGGTAGCCATGAAACTGACTTTGTTATTTAAGGCTTCGGTCAATGAAATATTTAACTGGAATAGAATACAAAGAAATAGTTTTATGACATATTATCATTTTTCTGAGTTGTGTCATTGGCAAAGAATTGGGTATCATTTACTAAACGAATGTAGCTCACTGAAAGCATTGCATTCGCAACCACGATACCATTAAAAATCATCAAGAGTCCAATATAATATCCAAGTATTTAATTTTAAAACAGGATATATTTTTTAAGAGTTATGAATTATTCAATGAACCGACAGAAAATATAAAATACAGTCAGCAGGTCATACTTGGCACAGATTTTAAGTGCTAACATAAATACAAATACTGTAGGAAATAATCACAAACTCTAAATGTTAACCCAATCTCTGAAGAGCCATGGCACTTTTAAAATAAAAATATTGTTAACCCACCATTATTTTCTATTTATTTTTACTTTTTTTGTGTTGTCCCAAGTTAAGGTTACCTCCCTCTTACTTAGAACACCTTTGTTTTCTAATTACTGTACCATGTTAAAACTAAGGCACTCTAACTTAAGACATTGTGGTCGGTTTTTAATTACATTTAATAGTAACAAGACTTACTCACTAAAACACATGAACTCAAGAAAAAATCTATTAAACCAACACCACTCCATGAAGACGGTATGATCATTGATCAGTGCTTCCTCCAGATAATATTGTTATCCCACCATTTTTTATCATTTTTTGTATTTTCCCAAGTTTGTTCCTATGTTTACCTTTGTTTTCTAATGCCTGTACCATGTAAAATTTAGAAAACTATTTTTTATTTAAATTAAATAGTTACAAAACTTATCTGCAAAAAAATGAACTTAAAATAAATAACAAACCAACTCTACTCTTTGACGACAGTATGATTATGGAACAATAGACACTACTCTGAGCACTAACACTGTGTACCTACAACATGGTAACCAACCTGAAAAAATAAAAAAGTCCGCTTTTACTCCAAGTATGAGCAGCTGAGTGTACACGACCTTATGAATGCAACTAAACATTTTAATCCGAGGAGAACTTATCAGAATTTCGTCCATGATATTGGCCTAGCAAATAATGTGGCTAAAATTCCTTCCTCTCGCTCCCAACATTGAAAACTGACGGTCTTTTCAGCTAGTACCACTATGTAGCTATCGTGTACCCATTGGGAGAACGCGAAAAGGTAGCGGAATAAGGTTTTGATGACGTCGATCGTAGCAACCACGAGGGCTATTCTCGTTTTCCTTTGAGAAGGGAGGACAGAAACCATCTCGATCGGAAGACGAAGATTGCACTGCACCCTACCGGAACATTATGGCATTCACCTGCTCTCGACAACCCCCGAAATAAAGACGGGTGTGGGAGCAGACGGAAACGGAAATGGAGATGACGTCATTTCCTCTTCTCCTCTCCTGGAGAGGCAAAAAGCGAAATCATTCCTACTTCGACATACAAGAGGGAGGCAGTAACTTCGATGCCGAAAACTCCCGAGATGGTTATGTGAATGTGTGGGATGAAGACCCTTTCCTCCCTTGACGATTTTACGGCGCCGATCCTGAATTTCATCCGTTGCTGTTGGTATATTGCCTTTCTACACAACACGCTATGTAATAATACTATTACTACTACTAGTACATATGTCTGCCTAGGGTTGGGCGCGCTCACTCTTGGGGCCGTATCTCGGGAACCACTGGTCACAATTGGTCAATATTTTAGGAGCAGCATGCCCAATGTCCATTGTATCGTTAGTTACCATAAAATATCAGTTGAAAAATACCAGCGCCTTCTTATCGCCATTCATATCCGAAAAACAGCCGAAAATACCAAAATTTCTCAAGTTTGAGTGCGATGCGGCACGTTTTACCGTTATCCAATTGCAATAATATTTTACAGGATATGTTTTAACACCGATTGGCATAAAATGAGGGGGTGTTCCGAAAGAAATTCGAAAAATCGAAAAAATAAGGACCACCCTAATGTAGAATAGGTTGCACACTTTGTATAGGTTGTGAATAGCGCAAACATGAAGGCGAAAGATGAGGTGAAATATCTTTGAGTCACGATGACTACAAATCTATCTAAAAGAGCACACATAAGAAATATTTGTGGCATAATCCTAAGGAAGCTAGGATTCTTCAAGTATTGTGGGAGAGATTACGGAAAAGAAAGATAAAGAAAGGTGCTATATCGCAATCGTCAGGCCATACCTTGAATATGAATAACCTGCCTTTTAATGAGCCCAACGGATAATTTTTCTACCTTTATCGCTCGATAAATATTTAAAAATATTAATTAATTCCTGAACAGACTTACCAGCCAATCCGACTTCCACTGGACATCAACTCTCACTTCAGAGAATTTTGATCTTTGAATTCAGAAAATGTAATCCTTAAACGATAGCAAATCACAGGTCAGAAATATTTCAAAAAATAATTGATTTTTATGGATCCACAATGTAAACTTTTCTGCCAAGAATCGTCCGGAAACTGGAAAACAAAAACATTTTCTGATCACTTTTATAAGACAATCTGAATACTACAGGAGATCAAGTTTCCATCAGACAGCTCTTTGAATACGCGGCGAGCGTATTGAATCCGGCGCCAAAATACGTAATTCATTAATCTAATTAAATACAATGGAGATCTGCGTGATTCTTGAAAAACTGCTACGATTGAGCAGAAAGCGTTACACAACTTAAACACCAATAAGGCTCGGAGCCACCTAAGGCTGGAAAGTTTCGGACAAGGCATAGATTGCTTGAGCAAATAAGACCGGTTACTTTTCATGGCGACACAGAGATCATTTTATCAGAGCCTTATAATAATTCCAGGTTTGGGATCACTCCCAGAGCATTTGGGAACCAACTAGGAAAGACTAAATTCATGGAGTTAATAAAAAAACAAAGGAAAGCGGCGCGATTCGTCAAAAACTGCTGCGGACGCACAGAAAGCGTTACACAACTTTTACGCCAATAAGGCTTGGAGTCACTAGAGGCTCGAAAGTTCACACTAGGTATCGACTTGCTAACGGCTTCCGGGTGCAGCTGCGTGTTGCGCTTTGTCGTGCAAGCTTTCGCGTCCGTTACAGGGCGCATCATCAGGCGATGAATGAAAATACGGAATTGGTTGTCAATTAGTACACTCGTCCAACCTCCCCCATCCACCGGAGTAGTGCGGGAGGAGGGCGGCGGCGCTGACATCAGCAGAACTCTCAACCCTGGAAAACAATCTTCCGTCAAAAACTGCTACAATAGTCCATATACCTACTTATATTAGGTATATGGACTCCACACACAGGATGGTGGCACAATATCTTCTAAGAGGCAGACGACCGCCAATGACGCCCAACACTACGGTGAGGAGATTAAGTGCAAAAAAATATGCATATGCTCAATGCAGCACCGGAGCTGATAATGCATGACCATAACGAATGGCGAGCAGAAGTTGACGAGGAGAAAAACCTCTAGGGATGTTGTGATAGGCCACATAGGTAACGCAGGGACTGGGTATTAAGAAAAAATGGAAAAAAAGAATGATAGGATGGGAATATTGATGGCTGTGCCACTTGTTCCATTTGTAAGAAATTGGTCACGAGTGTACAGGAGCGAAGATGATGATTCTGTATTTGTGAGTAAATGTTGTGATTCGGCTTCCAAAAGACTAAGAAAAAGTGTACTGAACATAAAAATCCTTCAAATTAAAAGACAATGACATAAATGTTTAGCTTTTCTTTTGTGGCAAATAATGTTCGGTGGAACCTAGTATGTCGCTCTGATTCAGCCTAAGAATTGGGCCTCGATGGAAAATCTATTTTGATTTTGGAAGTTGTGTATCACATATAACCTAGAATGCACATTTTCTAATGAGTAGATACGCATTAACTATGCTTATCTATTAAATATCAAACTTTTAAAATTTTGATCTAATGATTGATATTACCCGCTTTCCTGACTCAAAATATGACAATAGATCGAAGATATTGTCAGCTTTGGAAAAATCTTACACGGAAAAAAAGTTTAGTTAGCACTATCGAATTCTGATGAAATTTATCAAACTTACAGCTTCAATATCCATAATAATACGCTATTTAATCATTGTCTTCGATGCACCAGCTTACGGATAACATTGCAATTTAAAGCGGGAACAAACAGAAAAATGAACGTAAACAAAATTAAAACGTTATCGCCATCACAAATCATGAAAACAAAATCATTTCTACCAACCTTTCTTTTATGTAAGGCCTGTTTAAGAATCTTTCAACTGCAAATGTGTATTGGAAAAACAAAAGAGGAACGACAGACCGTTCGATAGATTACGAAACGCTTAGTAAATTCTATCAAACCAAATTTGCATAAAAATGTAGAGCTTGATAATTTTTACCAATCAAGCAATCACCTTCATAAAATTAAACATAACTACGGTGAAAGTTACCAAACTCAGAATCGTATTAAATTAGTCCAAATATTTTTACCAAACCCTTTCGTACAATTACCGACCAATTTATGAAATATCAAAATGAGTGATGAATTATATCAAGAGCGTTTGGTAAAATAAATCAAGTGCTTAATAATTTGTATCAAAGTTTAAGTATATTTAACAAAAATACTTCCTATCACACCAGTTTGATAGTTTTAATCAAATCTTTTTTTGTGTATATCGATCCCATACTATATTCCCAGATAATGGGAAATTTTAGGAGTCTTCCACTATAAACCAAAACCCAGTCAGGGTTTGATTGACCGCGTAGGTAAGATATGAATCACTAGCATCGAGTTCGATGCATTGTGGCTGAATAGTCTATGATGCGAGTTCATTTTCGAAAGTCGAAGAAGTAATAACCTCTCTCCCCATAACGGTCATTTTAAAGATATGTCAAATATGAGTTTAAAAATACCAAGCGCAAAATACTTCGAGTTTTGCTACAAAATAAGTTCCCTTAGCGTGTACACGAATTTTTAAAAACCATACATGCATGACCCATTTCAACCCTTCATTCGAGGAACAAGCATGCCCTTCGAAAATTAAAATTCAAGTACTTCTTTAAACGGGAAATATTTATTAAAAAAGCACATGTTAGAATTTTGTAATTCGAGAATTTTTTTTAGGAAATCAGCATGACATTAGAACCAGGAAACACTATGCCTCAAAAAAGTCCCATTCTCTTTCCCTACCCCCTTCAAGCATGTTTCTTTTCTATTCTTTCTTTCCTCGACGAAATATCCTTCACCTTCCATTTTACCGGAAATAAAAAGGTGCCTGTCCTCCTCCACGACCCCTTAACACACGCCATTCGCATAACGTCCACTCGAAGCGGAACGGAAAAAGAAGGGAGGGGGAACAGCTACATTCTCCTTTCGCGTTCAATTTATTTATCTTCACCCTGAAAGCGCGAAAATAAAAACAAGGCGAGAATAGAGTGTTTCGCGGGAAAGTTGGCAGAGGGCGTTGGGGAGCGGTAACAAATATAAAGCACGCTAGCTCGCGTGTCCATGGAAACGAGGAGGAGAAAGCGCGCGAAAGTGACGTCGTCAGCTGCATAAACAAACAAACAGGGGTGACAGAAGAGAGAGATGTGACAACAGCGCGCGCTCCATCGGGCTATTTCCATCGCCGCGCTATTTTAACTCTTCCATTATTTCACCCTTACAACTTCGTTTCGCCAAAAATATGCGAAATCGGAATCATTCTCTGAAAAACATGCTATTTTGCCTATGAGTAGGTCATACAAGGTCAGGATTGAAATTCGTAGCACAATGGTTGAGGGAGCTGCTGGAAATTAACAAAGATAGTCCACACACTTGAGAATGAACGAGAATGTTGCGTCGATTATATTTTTTTTTTGTAATATCGTGTTTATTTCCTCATATCATTTCACATACCAAAAAGCCTTTTCAAAAGCTTGAGTTTTAATTTGATCTTCGATATATAAGTATGAAACTTCGTGGCAATTACAAGTTTTATCACAAGCTGCGACTACGTTAGTTTATTGCTTTCATCGACAACATTACAATAGAACCAACTCTACAACATCTATGAGCGGTTTAAATGACTAAGCATATGAAATATTGTATATGATGAAACTAAAAAAGGTGAAAGACAACTAGAATACCGGTTTATCATCAGCGGTCACTAAGATAGCTTTAGAAAATATTTTTATTATGTTGCAGTGTGCGATTCTTACTGTTACTGCATTGAAATGATTCATATCGATATCACATCAGTTAGTTCTTTGGATTATCGCCGTCATTTGTTTGAAAAGTACAGTTGTCGATTGCTATCGCTTTGTATGTTTATTTGGTTTTTATATTACTCATGTATCCAAGTATAACTTAACTTAGTGTTTTTGCGTCTATTTTCTTTAAATATTGTTAGTTACAAAGAAAGCCAAGAAATGAAGAAAGTTTTATGCTGTTTTCATTACGCTCTCGTTCAAAAGGAATTACTTGATGAGAAAAAAATCTAATTATAATTGCAACAAATTTCCCCCGAAAAGAAAATTCGTACCTATTAGATTCCCAAATATTGTCTAAGAAAGAAATTTAACGCAAATAATACATGAAGATATACAAAAATATGTGCATGTTCGACAGTTTCTCAAATGATCGAGTTCATTAGGTAAGTAAGCATATCTACTTCTTGAGCGATTGTAAAGGCTATTCATGGGGTCGATCGTACTTAGTGAATAGAGATGTGACAACAGTGTGCGCTGTAACTAGCTATTTACATAGGCATGCCATTTTAACTTGGTCTACTCCACCGTTGCGACTTCCTCTCACTAAAAATATTGAAATGGACAGTCAGGAATGCTGAGAAGATAAAAATGTATTGAGTCATTGGAAATCGATTTCTCTAAAGAAAATACCAATTTTTCGATGAGAATATACTTTGGCAAAGGATGGGGTTCACTGGATGAGTGTCGAGCATCAATAGAAAACAAAGAAAAAACTCGAGTTCGTAACGGATATAAAAAAACGACATCTACTGTATAAGAAACCTAATTTGATCGATCTTATGGCTTTTTATTATAATCACCATCGACATTTGGTGTCCTGCCTGCTGGTAGGTCCCGTAGACCACTTTTGCCTCAATCTACTACCGTCCCCAGCTTTCTTCTTCATTAAACTCATTGCTTTCGATCTTCACATTATTTACCAATTTCATTCTTCCCCTGCCTCTCTTTTTACCACGTTTGATTATACTCGTTTTTTTTTGTTTGTCCTTCCGGGTAAAATCTTGCAACTCAAATCTAAGCCACATCCTGATTAACTTATTATTATAGCATTCTACCGATTAAGGTAGGTTTCCATGGAGTGTGCAAGAAGTGATCTGGAGGCCTCCCTTTCCTTCCAGCACTGCCTTCTTTAATTCACTGTAAGGCCTAATCCCTTTCAATCTATCTAAAAAATTCTATTATTTTCCTTCCCCCTCCCTCGTTTCCCTACCATTCTACCCTCTACCACTATTTTCAACATCCCCTCCCCGCTAAGCACTAACTCCATCCATACCTTCTGTCTCCTCCGTATCTGATCTAAAAGTTGCCTCTCCTCACCCACAATTTCCAGCACTTCGTCGTTCCTTTTCCTCTCCGTCCATTTCACCCTCTCCATTCTTCTCCATACCCACATCTCGAATGCCTCCAATCTTCTCTCGTCTACTTTCCTCAGTGTCCACGTTTCCCCACCGTAGAGAGCTACACTCCAAATCAAACTCTTCACTAACCTATTCTTTAAACTCTTACATAACGATCCTCTCAGAAGCTCCTTCCTGTTCATGAACGCCTCCTTTGCTCTGAAATGTTCAGGATAGGTTAGAAATGGAACACAATGAATTGTTATGACACTTTCACCACGATTGGAAGAGTACCTCGAGTAATATTTAGGTATAAAAATTAAATATGGAGTTCTAAAAATGGCTACTTAAATCCAATGAAGGCAATATAATCATTATAGGTGCAATTACTCTTCTGTTTCTATAGCGTGAAGTACCTGTATATTCTTTACAACCTCCTCTTGTGCCAACGTTACTACACAGAATGTCCATAAAATAAATAATATTCAGTAAATATATTATTTCGGTTATTCATTTAGCAATAAAGGACCAACGAGTCCACGAAAATAAATGTGTATTGTTATGTACCATTATAAAAGAATGTAAGGTCCGAAGGGTGCGATGCTAAACAAGGATTAAATGAAAGTAAAGTGTTTAATTTTAATAATTCCAACGCGTTCAAAGTAAAATAAAAATTGATTGTTCTATTTTATGGCAAAAGGACTAATTAGTCCACATGAATAAATATTTTTTATTATTTTCATAAAATAATGACGCGTTTTTAACATGGTCTAAATGAAAACAAAATTCCTTATAGTTTATGTTTTTTGTTTTTAAAATTTGTTGTCTCAAACAGTTTTTTTTTAGAGTTAATAAATTTAAAAATGTACGCTCTTAGTTGCTCCATTAATGTCCAAATGATACTCAACGTCTGTCTCAAAAATATGTTGATTTTCATTCCTTCATTAATCCTATTCATTAAGTGGTTGAGATCGTTAATGTTTCGTGTATCAACAACGCTTTTCATTTATCCCTACAAGAAAAAATCTGAAGTAGTGATATTTGGTATCTTCCTATGAATTACTGAAACCGCGCCTTTCTTTAGTGATTCTTCTCATTCAATTCTTTAGTCATTCTTTACATTTCCCCTCATCACATGAGCCAACCAGTAACCTTACCTTTTCCGTATTTACTTTAGAAAATATATTTCTTTTAACTTGCTCATAATCTCCTAATTTCACACCTTACATACCTATCTTACTTTTTCCAACCTTCTCCACACCCACATTTCATTATTTCTTTCTCTCTTACCTAATGTCCACGCATGCAATCCGTAAATGAATACAGTTCATGAGCACCAATCGGTTAGTCTCTTTCTCACCTCCAAATTCAGGCTTTTATTGGCAATCAAATTTTACTTCTAGCAGAAGGCATATTTTCCCAATGTTATCCTTGCTTTTATTTCTGTAACACTTCTCCAGTTGTCTGTCACCAAATAGTTTCTCATGATTATTATATCGGCTAAACATTTCGCATTAAACGTCTACAGGTTCATTTTTCTCTTTTCAAAACGAAAATCTAATTTAATATCCAAATCCCTAAATATTATTCCCTTACCATGCGCATATAAACTTACTAAATAGTATTCCTTTACAATGTGTATAGATACTTTCTAAATATTATTAATTTACCATGTGTATTGATACTTTCTCGCGTAAGGTTCATTAGGAAAAGCATACCAAAATTTATTCGCTTTTACTTTACTCACCAACACAACGCTACGAGCCATAATCATCATAACGTAACTAATGTTAGAACCAGGACATTCCAAAAAAACGCTTCTTTTTAAAACATTATTCAATGCCTATGAAGTGGAAACTTGAGCTTTTCAAATTTAGCTTGGAGAACAAAGCGTGGGAGTTGATGAGGTTGACATATAAACATTGCGAGCCAATCCTTACTTATTTCTTCTGCAATCTTTCTGATAAACCTAATCGCACCCAGGATTAATTCTCCGAGTGAGGAAAAGCTTATTTTTTTACTATTTACTGCTAATTATACTGTTTTTGGGAAAACTCCTGTTTTTTCATTTGTTATTTTATATCTATTTCATCAAAAAATACTCCCACTTCAACAATAGGAATGTAATTTATATTTGCGGCAACATTTCCACGGCGAGTCCACCAGAGAATTAAACATTCAATGTCCACCTCTGAGGCAGAGACACAAACGGTTATATTTTCCGGCTTTAATCGACCACTCCTCCTCAGCGAAGAGTTTTAAGGATGACAGCTTCTGGCACCACTGAGTGTTTCCCCCCCCGGTTCCACGTAAGTGTCAGAACCACCGAAGCGAGACATTTAAATTGGGAAGTTAAAGGACCAAGATAAAAGGGAATGAAGAAATATAATGAAGACTTTGGAGCAACCACTGCTCAGCATTGTTGAATACGAATAAATACGAAAATTAAAAGGACCAAATATGGCTTCCGAGACGAAATTAATTTCACCCAATTTAACATTCACGCATGACTTCTCCATACGTATGTCCTGAATGCTAAAGGTGAAAAGATATCTTCAGGCGCACAAGATGGCATTTAAATAAATGCTTAGTCCTAACCTTACAGAAAATATGTACAAGAGAGAGCGCTCTGGCTTCAACGAATGAGGAAAACTTGTCTCAAATCTCGTGATCCCCCACCTAGGAATTGCGAAGAAGTTCATTGTTACGATTTTTACGATAAGGTTCATTATTCCGCGGGGAGTAACCAGCAGTGTTTTTTTTTTTTGTCGTGGGCAGTTTTTGATTCAACGTAGTTTCTATGTTCACAGAAATACTAAAAAATTGGGAAAATTAATATATCCAACGACTTTGAATTAGTAATGGTGAAGTTAACAATCAATTTCCGACGCTGGATATAGTAATATCGGTGTATAGGTAAGCAACTTTTGTTTTCGGAATAGCAAATTTAGGAGTTAGGTCCTTTTTTAAAAAAATTGGCATGTATAGTTTCAGAAATTTATTTTCAATTTCCAGGGATTAAATTTAGTTGTCAAGTTTACTTTTAACAATTAGTGGTACTTGACAAGGTCTTTTGTACCCTATCGTCGTGGTCAATACTATACCTAACTTAATATAATATCTTAATTTCCCTCTATTTTTACTTAATTTCTGCTAAATCACGCAGAAATTATGAGTCGCTTAAAAAATTAGTTTCTGAATTGAAAAATTATTTAAATTAACACCCTAGGTGATTTAGTAAAGACAAAGCATACATGAATTCAACTCTTCCTCCCTCTAATGGAACTTGAAAAAATCATGACAAATGACTAGATATTTTTTTTTAATTTGCCGTTTTTAAACACTTATTAATTTTTAACTCTGTGTGTCTGCCATGATTTTCTAATATTTTTGAATGACGAATATCATTTAATTTAATCTACTGGATAAATAACACAGCTAAAACTATCGGTTCCCTGTAATCTTTCGAAGATAAACATAGGACGTGAAATATTTACCCTGCAACAGCGCAGTGCCTTTCCCGCCAGGCAGTCGTAATGCGACCCCAGGGAAAAGGACGAGGGACAAAGCCAGCCCGAACGTATCGTACAACAAAATCCTTTGCGGTCACCCTTGCAGTGTGCGCAATGAAGTGTATTCCGATTTGCGGCGCGGAAGGCTGTGTATTAAGGTCTGGACGCAAAGCCCTCCAGGGGTCTCTGAGTCTATATACCTATGGTGAATTCCTGAATGGGGATCCTAATCCCTACATCACAGTAAAACAAACACTTCTAACGCCTGTAAATACAATGGTGCGAACTACAAAAACTACAATCCATCAGTCACCGGCAGTAAACTTAAAAGTGCGTTGAGGAGGTTAGACCTAAATTGCATCTACATTTTCCCGGCCTTTTTTCCGCAGGAATGCATATTAATCAATCGTTCCGAAATTGATGAAACAATAGTTAGAAAACATATCCACAAGAAAATTCAATCAGATAAATACTACGGTATCAGATCATTGTACAAATGGGTCATTTTTAAATAAATAGCCGATAATCACTCTCGCATAACATTAATCAAAATATTATTCTTTAAATAAATAAAAAAGAAAGGAATATCCGAGATAAATAGACAAATATAGTTCTGCAAAACATGGAAACATAGCACATTTACAAATGTTTAAAAAGACCGTTTATGTACTATCATATAACTATCCCTAGAGTACCTTAACGTTCCTTTTAGTTATCATACCAAGCCCAAGTTATCATACCCAATTTGGGTATATATTGGATTGTCGATATTATAAACAGTGTACTTGAGAATGACGCCTCAGCGTCGAAATGCGTCGTACCAATATAAATAATTTTCCAGAGAAAAGTTACCAAGGTTGTGTATTTTCATTTCAACATTGATTTTCACAAAGTAAAAGCCGAATCAATTGAATTCATCATACCAAGCATTTAGAATCGTGTAGTGATTTTAATTTTACTTTTTTATGCATTCATTTCGCCTAAAATAGATAGGGGAACCTTTCATTGTATGGCTGGGAAAATAAAGTTTTTAATTCTTATAATCATAATCTGTTCTCCTTAAGGTCTTGCATTTGTGGGAAAATCATGCTTCCTCTGATATCAACATATTTTCTTGACAACGAGTGGCAATAATAATATTAACAATGTTTACTATGATATGTAATTGGTTTTGATTGGATTTGTGGAACAAAATGGTATACCCTTGTCAGTCGTACAATACTATAGGGTAGCATGCCTGTGTGCATAATGCTTCAATCCATAGGCTAAAGCCGGAACTACAAACGCTAGGGTGTTCACCGTAGACATTATGCAGGGAAATTCCAGGGTTAACAGCAGCTTATCTTTATAAATACTATTATTACTAGTATTATCATATTCTAAAAGCAATTTCTTTCCCTTAACTAATTGTTCATCACATCCCTCACAGCTTACTTCTCCGTCGACAATGTATCTTGGGCGTAGACTGCCCACAATACTTTTATGTCTTACATCACGCATAATCGCCAGGATACAAGAAAAAGCCATTCGAATCAATGAATAGGTAAAGTCAAAGACGTCACAGATCGCTAGTCATTAATTTTTCCAAATAAGTCATTTCGGCTTATCTTAAAGCGGTGAGTGACAACTGAGTCATTTTCTCTGTCTCACAAGCGAATTTTATAACATTATAGATAACTGAAATAGTATCATTACGCAGGGAATTAATTATTTCTCTACTCGAATCGCACAGATATTAATGAACCAGAAATTTAATTTCAAATTTAGAAACTTCCACACAGGGCGGCCATGTTTCCCAAAATTATAGAGATATTAGCAGTTCTAAAATCATTTCAAATATCTTCTAATAGTTGTTAAAGTTTACAATGTCCATTTAAAACTTCACTTTAACCTAACATAATATGCTAAATTAAGCGCTTACCGCACCATCTACGAGAAAAAAGCGAACTGCAAGGCTTTATAAACACCTTTTCTACACCATATTCAGTATTTGGGCAAAAAAAGAAAGAAAAAGAATTCACTCCCATGTTTACTCATTCTTTATTTTTCAGAACATAATCCTTTCTTTGGAAATATTAATTTGTCCTGATAAACACAGTAGCTGGAAAATAAATTTAAAAATTGTCCCGGGAACATCAGGGAGTAGACTTCGTACCACGTAAAAAGTTTTCCAAATTTTGTTTACAGGTACAGGGATAATACTTGCAACCTCTATTTCCATTCACCAAGTCAGCTTGGGCCAATATGAGTAATTATTGGATCGTTGAATTAACTTAACGTATGCCAATATCGTCTGCTCCGGACATAAAAAAGAACCGTTTTATGCATGAGAAGTTAACGCCAGGTTCGGAATAAAAGCTAGGCGTGTTGCGGACCCCCAATAGCAACTTTCATTAGTGATGAGATAGTACCGTAAAATGGTACCGTAGAAATCAGAAATTCATTGCCCAAAACTTCCTTGTGGGAGAAACTGCTGCAACTCCAGTTTGTGGTTGGAAAAAAATATGGCGATCTCCATGGCAACAGGACCTACTGACGTCACACTTTATCAGTCCATATTGGATCATTCCACTCAAATTCTGGACGATGTGCTATGGCAAAATTGGCAATATTTCTCAAAAATATAATTCTGTAAAAACATATGATAAATTCACCATTTTCATCGGTATATTGCTAATTTGATATTTCAGTAAGGCGTTACAATTCTATAATTTAACTCCACCGATTTCCTTATTAAAAAATTGATTATTGGAAAATAAATAAATTGAATCGTGTACTTCCACTAATAAAATAGTGGGAGCTATGCGAATCTCGGCTCGATTGGACATTTTCCAAGAGGTTCAATTCCTATTTATTTCCACCGTGAAGACAGATGACAAAGTCACCAAAAACATTTTTGAAAATAGTCTTAGTTACAACATTTCTCTTTTAAGTGGACATGAAGGGGAAATCGAAGAAAGCTAAATAAAATATGTATTTCCATAAAGCAGTTAAAGCTTTCTGCCTTACGTAATTTGAGGCCAGACTCGGGTTTCCAAAGTAAAAAATAAATACACGGAAAACGCCGAGGTACGTGACGTTTGTGGAGAATTTAGTCGGATATTCCATATCTAACGATCAAAGCGAAAAGAAAACTCTAATTACAAGGATGTAGGTACGTTCCTGGATTTTTATGTAAATGCGCAAGAGAGAGCCTAAAATAAAGAAAAAATCGTAAATCTTAATCGTTCATTTCATTGCAATTACGTTTAATTGAAACAAAAAAAGCTCATATTCTCTTCCGCTGGCAATAAAACAAGCCACAGCAGAGTACCATTTAAAAATACCTCCACCAAAACGATTCCTTAAACCCGAGGTCGCTTATAGCACGGAAATGAGCGATATAGTTACGTCCATAAAAAAAGTTTCCCTTATCTCGACTCAGACGCATAAATGAGACCCGTATCCGAAGAAAAAACTGCCTAAGTAGGACTAATTATCAACTTTTTTGAAGGCTAGATCTCGTGGGATTCTAAGGTGTAAATAAATTATGTGTCACTGACAATATCATAAAATACTTTAATTGCATGAACAATTTCGATACATTTTGCACCTGGAGATTTCATTAAATGTATCAATGCAATTTTTACATCGAGTTAACACAAAAGTATTCGTAAAACATTGCCTTGCATTTTAAATACTCGCCATGGATTTCACATTTTATACGTAAAAATTTACTATTTACGAGGGGAACTACAAAAATAAGTAGGTACTTTCAATAAGCACTCACAAAATCCTGCCTTCGGCTTTTTGGTTTAAGAGTTATTTTCCAGTAGGCTATTTGAATTGGCGCGATTTCGCCAGATTACGGAAACTCATAGAAAAGCGCCACGTTGAAAACGCAATTGCTGGTAATTAAAGAGGTTGGCTCTCAACATCATCTTAAGTCAACAGTCTTACGGTTGGTTTGACGTAGATCTCCATCTTGCTCTCCTATTTGCTAGACTTTTCGAAGCGACGTATTTCTTCTCTTTCACACCCTTTAAAACTTCTTCTTTGTAACCCATTGGGGCCGTTATTTTTAATGATGATTCGAATTTTGCGAAAAATACAAATAGAAAAAATCATTCGCCTCGACCAGGATTCGAACCCGGATCCCCGAATTCCGGTCGATTACTTTCGCAAGTTAAGCTAACGAAGCTTGGATTCCTGAATCCCTGAAGACGATGGGCGAGTTGTCCATCGAAACGTTGGAAGGAGAAATGGAGGACCTGACCCGGTGCGAAACCCGAGAAAACTTAACTGCAAGCTAACGAAGCGTCAATTGAATATTATTTGTTATGTATCGAATTTGATTGGATAATGTACGGAATACGGTACATAAATTCGAAGTCAATGTCCTCTTTCCGTGATTTCATGCATTTAAGTTATAGGATAATTCAAATTCGTTTGATTATCACGTGAATTTCTCTTGCAACCTCCAGCATTGATACAGTTTTCTACAAATGCGTAGGATAACATCCAAAACATCCTAATGTAAAGCGAGTCGAAAACCCCATAACGAAACCTTGATTCGAATTGGGTACGTATGTTCCAAATTATATATGTACTACTGAAAATTGTATTTATGCGTGAAACAAATATTATTACTATTGCCTCCTATGACATAGCTCAAAGAAAAAATATATTACTCGCCCGTAGACTCTCATGAAGCTCACAGAACCATGGCATATATTGTTTAATATCATCATCAGCATCGGTCTACAACCCTGGGTAGACGCAGGTCTCCATATAAAAACTGCCATCTAACTATGCACCCGAGAACTCAAATGCCATAAGCGGCCATTTTAACGAGGTCTTCACAAGCATTATGCGAGACTTCTCATGCGAGCAGACCTTGGAACAGCGAGGGAATTTGAGGAGAGAACTCCTAGTTTTTGTCGGGATTATGGGACGAAAATAAAAGCGAAAACAAATAGCAAGGAAGTTGACCTGAATCCTAAAAGAGTGTTTGGAAACAGAGGTCATTTTTGGCCTTGAACAAAAAAAATATTCAGAGGTGTGTTTTTATAAAAATTAAAACAACGCACGGTCACCGTTTAAGGGCTATTATATGGGGAGATGCCCCAACACGGTAAAACGGGCTGGGGGTTGGTTGAAATCTTAGGGTTGAGCGGCGTCAAATGGCCGTCCTGGCGCCAGGTGGACGTGGCGCCCCTTTTGGATGGGTGGGGGGGTGGACGGCGGGCCCTGCAACCTTTCGGCATTTTAATGAAGTCACGCCTGCAGCCGGCCCTGGACTCAAAAGGAGATCAGCCACCCCTGAAACGAACCCGTACTCAGGCCCACATGCATACATACAAGAGTGCCCCGGAATGTATAAATGGCCGGAGAATGAAAAGCAGGTGGACAGGCAACGAGACTGAATGGGAATGTAGGAGACCGTGAATGAGTTCACGGAAGAGATAAGACGCAAGGAAGCGTGGGAAAGATTTTGGGCACGGATAAGCGAGACATGATGAACATCATGAAAGACACAAAAACGGAGCACCACAAAAACAGAACTAATATGTAGGTTTCGGCCTCCGAGGTGGAGGGGAACGATTCATGCCTGCCAAACCGAAGGTCGTGGGTTCGAACCCCCTCTAAAATATATCTACGTTGAATTTTGTCAACATGAGGCTGAAAGATCCAAGACAGAAGCTGCAATGACCTATAAACTAAGCCCAGTACAAAACCATTTGGCAAACTAGTTTTTAAATATGTGCTGCAAGGCAAGATAATAAGTAAATAATATCAAATCAACCACTATCCCATCATAAATATCCTACAAAGGAAAAGAATTGGAATAGGGTAGTTTCCTCCATCTAAAAAACGAAAGGCATTGATTGCGATTCGTTACCCAACATTAGTGTATTCATAATATACAAATCATTTAGTTTTAGAAATCCCAGTTTAGACGAATGTTAATGGTCAATTTTAATATCATTTGAAAAAGGCCAGATTGACGCCCATGCGATTCCACTCCACGTGACGTCACAGGGACCTAGATTCTATGGGAGTAGTCAGGTATTTTACATCGTCTGAGATTACCAATGCATGCATGAGGCAAGAGCTCAGGGAAACATCTCAGAGTAATCACCTAATAAAATTGCCTAAGGTCGGAAAGTTCCCTTGGTTTGATAGGTTAATAATAATCCTTATTTAAGGCAAGCGCTACCTGCTAGCGGCCTGCATCGTAGCGGCGCTCATAGCCTGGCATCAAGGTGGCCTCACACAGCGGCAGATGGAACCAGAATGACGTCACACGGGCTTTTCCCAGAATTCATACTTAGCCGTCGCGTTTTCGCGCGCTTAAAAATCTTCAATTTTCATTTAATCGCGAAAAAATCATTCAAAAGTCATTTAAAAATCTAAAAGTGTGAAATACGTACTCCAGGAGTGATAATCTTTCGATTTAGGCAATTAAAAAAATAGAAAACAACCCTATTGCAGCTTCCATTTAAGGGATATAGATTTCAGGAAGCATCATCAGAAAAACCGATTTTATTTGTAATATATATTATTTTATTCTTTTCTTGCGGTAGGTCACGAGAATACAAGAAACATATTGGGCTAGTTTTCGTTGTATGCACGAATAATGCGAAAGAGGATCCTCAAGTAGGCCCCTAAATATTTAGTCACCAACCGCGGGTTTAAATCTGTTTACAAAAGTCGCCACTTGCGTCGCTGACGGACAAATTGATCCGAGTTTCACGGGGAAATAAGGTGTAAGTAGCGGTGTGAACAGAAATTTATATACTTACATGATGATATGATCCATCAAGTTCATAACTTCTCAATGTAAATCTTTGCAACTGCAAACATTTTCCTGCAAAGTATTGGAAAAAGTGGATCGTATTGCACTCATCATCGCGCCACGGATATAATTGAAAGCCGATCGCTAGCCCAACATTAGCAGCTGGGTAGATTTCTGTCCGCATTCTCATTTTAATGGTTACGATATCACACATCTTAGAAGCGCTTTCCTACCTCAGCCTACAGCACAGTGGGTGAAACGTCGCCATCAAAATGACTACGAGGACAGAACCAGTAAATCTGCCCCACTGCGAATCTGCACGCCACGAAAACTTACATCAGAAACTTGATCCAGAAATCCTAAGATCGGTTTTTACGCAGCCATCCACTCGATTCTCCCATTAGTCAATCTTTTCACACCCACATATTTCTTCTCTTTCACATCCTTCTTTACCTTCTCCATAAATAAAAATGTTTGCGTGCCTGATTAATTTATGTTATGGAGATTGAGCGTGTATCTCTACCGTTCAATCATTTATTGATTTTTTTTCTTCCTTTCAAAGAATCTACGTTAATTTCATCAAAGGTTTTTGTATGTATTTTTTTGTTGTTTATTCTATTGAATTGGCTTTATATTTTCTTGGTAAATTCTGTCATTGTATTTGATTTTATATTATGTTTGTGTTTCAATGATTCTGTTGTTATCTTTTTCTTTATGTATTGGATGCATGTTCCGTAGGCTTTGCCTTGAACAATAAATTTGTTTTATATTCTATTCTAAATTTCACCCGAAGTCTTCCTCTTCGGTTATTGCCATCTTCTTGCCCCTGGACGATTTCCTTATCAGACCATCATGTCTCAAGATATAGCCTTTAAGAATTTTTCGTACTCTTGTTAAGGTTTTCATGAGGCTCCTCTCCTACTCTTCTTAGGACTTCCTCATTAATAACTCGGTGGATCCATTTGATCTTCATCATTCTTCCGTGGCACCACATTTCAAAGGCCTCTATCCTTGCTTTCTCCGCTGCTGTCCCGGTCCATGCCTCACTTCCGTATAGGAGCAAACTCCAAATGTAGGTTCTTATAAATTGTTTCCTCACTTTCATTTTTAAGTTTCCCGCTGTAAGCTAGTCGCTCTTTTGGTGTGATTCTCTCTTCGCTTGGGCTATTCTTTTGATTTTCTTCATCAGGCCATTATGTCTCAAGATATGCCCCATAAGGCTGTTCCGTCTCCTTGCCAGGGAGAAAACACCTTAAGGAGAAGACAAGGCAACTTAGTTGGCCACATTATGAGGCATGATGGCCTGATGAAAACAATCGTTGAAGAAAAGGTAGAAGGGAAGAGGGACAAACGATGTCCCGAAAGAGTTACATAGGATAGGTTTTAAATTGTGTAAAAGGGAAGAAATACCTGGCTATGATAAGCCTAGTGAACAGGATAGCGAAATGGAGATTTGTGTCGAACAATCTTTGGATTGTTGACTCAGGATTAAGACGATGATCTATTCCCGTACGCAAATATATAGAAATTAAAATTTTTGTTGCCCACACTGGATTTCAACAATCGGAGAAACTAAAGACACTATGGCTACGATCACAGACAGCCCGTAGGGTGGGAGATAAATGTTACCAACAGAACGCGATGACATGACATTCGTGAAAGATACAATTCGGGAATGATACCTCCCTTAATTAAAAAACCCGCGTCCACACCCTAAAGTATGCCTATGCGATGTACGCATATGAGAGAAAGCTAGCAGCGTTTTCATTAAAAAGGAACTGCCGGCGGCGTATATTAAATTGACATAGTTATGGAGAGGATTTAGGAAAGAACCGACTAGAGAGAGACTACGAAAAAATGGTTACACACTCAGAGCTATTCATATTTTCCGCGAAGGAAAAAAACCGTGAAAAAAAATGCGGGAAGATAAAATATTGGCTAAAATAAAACTTCCGGCACTGTTCACTGTATTATTATTTTTTCGGTGACATTTTGAGTGCATGTATTCGCAGAAGGGAAAAGGCATTATGGCTGGGTACACAATGAAAATTCAAAGCCATTTATCTCCCGACCGCTTCACTTGACGTCCAAGCTAAGAGCACGAACTGGCGAAATTCACGAATTTCACGAAATAAAAGCATTTTACTCCATCCACGGAACCATACTACTAGCGCAGATTCGCCGAATTCGCGTCGAGTACTTAAGCCAATTGCTTAACACTCCATGGCAGAGTGCGTTCCATCGCAGAGGAGAGAAACTCACGTTTCCAAATGGGATTTTTTTCCTTTACACAGAGGAAATCATACGTCCGCATAAAGATACGGAGGGACATAGCCGGATCACCACTAGGAAGTAATATCAAGAGCCTGTACTGTTAATTTTGAATCCTGAAAATGTTTAACCAAAGTATCAACGACTATGTCGTCATATCTGGGAACCTTGACAACTAATAAAAATTATTATTATTAAAATATTCTACCGATATAGTTAGGTTTCCATGGAGTATTCTAGAAGTATTCTGAGAGTCTCCTCGCCCTCCAAGAGCTTCCTATTTAATTCTTAGTAAGGTTCTCCTCCATACATTTGAAAAATCCTTTTATCTTCCTTCCCCTCCCTCGTTTATCTAACATTCTACCCTCTAATTCTATTTTCAGCATCCCCTACCCGCTAAGTACTCGCTTCATCCATACCTTATGTCTCCAACGTATCTCATCTAGAAGCTACCTCTCCTCACCCACCATGTCCAACACTTCGTCGGTCCTCCTCCTCTCCGTCCACATCACCTTCTCCATGCTTCTCCATACCCACACCTCGAATGCCTCCAATCTTCTCTCGTCTTCTTTCCTCAGTGTCCACGTTTCCGCACCGTAGAGAGCTACACTCCAAACTCTTCACTAACCTTTTCTTAAAACTCTTATATAGCGATCCTCTCAGAAGCTCCTTCCTGTTCATGACCGCCTCCTTTGATAATGCAATTCTCTTCCGTACACTTCACCTTCTGCATTCTTCTCCACATCCACATCTTGAACGCCTCCAGTCTTCTCTCGTCCTCCATCCTAAGTGTCCCCGTACACGCAATACAATTGTAAAGTAAATAAAATTACCTTTATTCGAAGATATAACCAAAGACTCACGAGCGGTGTATCTCTGCGAAGTCTCCCGCAGTAGCATTTTTAAGGTTGTTAGAGCACTTCGGTAAAGGCATCACGAATTTAATTACACTTTGGTCACATATTTTTTGATAGATTTACTTTCTATGATCCAAAGAAATAGGGATTCCCATGTGCTGTTGTTGCGATGTTTGACGGTAAAATTAGGATAATTTAACATGGGCTATTATGGAGAAATACGGTTTTTTTTAGCTAGAAAAGCTATTTGTAACAAGATGTTGTTGAGACGGTATTATTATAACAGTATTCTACCGATTAAGGTAGGTTTCCATGGAGTACTAAAGAAGTGATCTGGGAGCCTCCCTTTCCTTCCAGCGCTACCTTCTTCAATTCACTGTAAGGCCTACTCCCTTTCAATCTATCTGAAAATCCTATTCTTTTCCTTCCCCTCCCTCGTTTCCCTAATATTCTACCCTCCCACACCATTTTCAACATCCCCTCCCCGCTAAGTACCCGCTCCATCCATACATTCTGTCTCCTCCGTACCTCATCTAAAAGCTGAGATGGTACTTAATAGAAGAAAAAAAATGTGACGAATCTAAATATGTAGGGGAAATTATAGTTCATGATAAAATAAGAACGATATTTGCGAAAAAGTATGCGAAACTGGCAGGACAGCATGGTATCAACATCACAAAATGAAAACCACAACACCAACTTACCCTAACTTATGCAAATACTCAAGGGCGTACCCAGGATCAAAACTAGGGGGTGAGAAGGGCAAGCCATGGTTGTTCAAGTTGTAGGTAAGATTAAAGCATGGTAAAGGTGAATGAAATCAACATTTTAAGGAAACTGCATCAGCTCTATATTAGTTTTTAAATTTATTTGCTTTAAAAAATATTATTTTCCTTAAAGACATTTGCGATTTTTGCTTCTAGGAGGGGGGCAGCTGCCCACTCCTGGCCCTCGCTAGGTACGCCAATGGAAATTTTTCAAGTTTACCGGCTTTTACATACTTCTTTCATATCTTATGTTTATAAACAAATTATTTTATTTACGATTTACCTCTCAGATTATGAATATTTAGTCGAGGTGAGTCTTCAACAGCTCTGTGGGCAAAGATTCGAAGCAGTGTTGAGACTAGTCAAATTTACTACTGTAAATACCATTTCAAAATCATTTTTGACGTTAATATTGTGCTTAAGTGCAAAATTACGCTCAAATTTCATTCCTAATTGTGTTTTCTTGTGATTAAATGTTTTGGACGACTCTTTTACGAGTAGTATATGTAGCTCCAGTACATCAATTGACTTCAGTTGATGCCGCTCTATCTACAATGAGTGCAAAAATTTCACGGAGTAAAACTCACACCCAAGAATCCGATTTTGAAAATTTTAATAATAGGTTCTGGGATTGAATTAAATCGTGCGCAGGAATTTTCTTTACTTGATCCGTTCGTAGTGGAGCGTAATAATTAGTATAAATTCTAAAACGCAGGCTTCCACGCTTAAAAGTAATCACTGGTCTACGTCAGGTGTTTGAAAAAGGATAACTCGACGTGGTTTCAATTCAAAGACCGAGATGGTGTACCAGTATCAATTTATTAGAAGAGATTTTCATAAAGTTAGGTCTACAGAAAATAATAATGTTTCTTTGAATAGCTGTGACATTATTTACTTCGGCTGCTCTTTTGAGGTATCCGGGCGGTAGAATAATCCCTTAATTACGTCAGATAATGGAAGAAGCAACTACACTTATACGGACCAATTAATTGAGGAAATAGTTCATTAATTGAAGCTTTGATAGGGAATTTTATCATTAATTATGTCTTCTTCCCATTTGTTGAAAATTTCGCGCCTTATATTGCAATTTTCAAAAGTGATGATGTTTGATATAAAATTGTATTTTCAATCTACGTTAAAACGCCTATTTGAGGGTAAAAAAGTTTAAGCTCCAGTGAAATTTGAATCTGATAGGTTAGTAAAGGTTACGGGTTGATTGATTTCTGTATCAAATTATAATAATATAGAGAATGAGGCCTTAAAGTTGCGTTTCTTCTTCGTAGAAGCGCCGAACCCGTGTTGGGAACGCGAGAAAGACGTGCGGCCGAAGGAGGAGTTGTCTTCGCCTCGCCTGTTGAAAAATTTTAATCGTCATGGGGTTATGAAACGTCGACTTGAGAAATACCACAGCCATTTCACCCAAGAAAATTCAGAAAAACTACCACTTGATGCACACTTCCGTGCAAGAAAATTTTTCCATCATATTCTGGGTGAAGTTTGGCAAACGGAATGAAGAAAATTAGGAATTCGAGTTGCATTTGAATTATTTAACTTTAAAAGATTTGAATAGCAAAATATCTTATTTGGCGGAGTTTTTTTTTTACAATACCATGCACACAATGTCACAGAGAAGCATGTTAGGGTACATATCACCACAGTGCGGAGAACAAACTCGGGATTTGGACAGAGAAAGTCTCTGAATGTTCCGCGAATACTTCCTTTAATGCTGTCTACGGTGTACGTTCTCCAAAGCACCATGAGAATTCAGACTACTTTCAAATTTTCCAACCTGCTCCATGACATATATTTTTGAAAATATTGACAGGAGATATAAGTATGACTGTGAGGCGTAAAAAGACAAATACTGAATCAAAACTCAAGTATGATTGCAGAAAATTATAAATATCATTCGACACGGTTATGAGCTGGATGCCTCAGTTACAACTATGCTTACGATGATAAAAAACGTCTTTTAAATGAACAAAAGTAATATTCAGTAATGGTAATGCAAAGAAAAACAATGGAATTAAAAAGCCGTCACGTACGCCGCCAAATGTGTGCCTTGTTTAAATTTAAAATTAAAAATTGGAATATGGTTTGGATATAATTATATGATATTATATATATTCTGCAGTAATGAATAGTGGAATATATATTCTGTGGAAATATACATATATTCTGCAGGATTTCTGTAGAATATATTCTGCAGGAATATATATTCCATAGGATTAAAAATGTAATATATATTGTGTAGTAATAAAATATTTTCGTAGGTAAATAGCCAGATTTCCACATGCTTTTGGAAGGTACTAATTCTGTAGCTCTCTTTGATTTTTCTGGTAAAGGGTTTTTTATTGGCTCCACATAAAAGAATATTTCTATTAAAGAAATTACATTTGGTTTGGTTAATGCATACGAAGTATAAAAGAAAAACATATCAGGAACAAATGACATGTTCAGGGACGCAATTGAAAACTGTTTCAGCGTCTAGGAAGACCCAAAGCACAATTCCGACTTGAAAATGCGAAGATGATCGTCAAAGAAGAGAAAAAAGGCTACCCAATGCCCATACGAAAGGTTATAGAGATACGCAAGACGAAAACGTACAAAATAGATTATATGCGTAGCGTAGCATATTATAGATATAGCTTCGAATGCCTCATTCACATTACGATTGTTCCAGCGATTGTCGGAACTATCGTGCATTCACACGACGATGGTTAAAACCTGTGCTGCCATCTAGTGCTGACATCTAAAGTAAACAGGAAATTCACGGTTAGCAAAGCTGATGAGCTATGCAGGGACATGATATTACTATGTTCAACGCGTGTCTAACGAATAATTTTTCTTCCGCCCATATTCTTCCTTCCTAGAACAAATCCATGAAAAAAATAGAGTGAAGAGAGCTTCACGAGCTTTTCGTCTTTCTCTTGTCGCTTCCTATTCCGGTCTCCCAGCGCCTAACCATCGTAAAGTGGCAACGTTCGGAGCTACGTGAACTATAGTCAGGACATGCACTCACACAGCTAGTTCGGCCGACTATCGTTAGGACGATCGCTCGGACAATCGTAATGTGAACGAGGCAAAACAAATCTTAGAATTGATGACTTATGATGATGTTGATGATGATGAAATCGCAGCAATAGCACTTCAACCCTCCGAAATTGAAGAGGAAATCCAAAAACTGAGTCCTGCCGTCTGCTTTAGTCCCTCTCTTTTTTCCGCTACTTGGTCGTATGCAGATGCAGCTGATATTTAGAATATGGAAGACCCCACCACGTTTCTTTAAGTGGACCATTTCTTCGGGACACATAAAACTGGCGAAAGGGAAGGAGGGGTAAGGGAGAATCTCCGTGAGTTACCGTGATTTTTCCACGCCGGGAATTGTTTGTGATGGAAACGAGGGAATAAGATGCAAAAAGGGGAACGGTGGATTTCGGGGTAAAATTTAGTGCGCTTCCCCCCCCCCCCCCTTCTCCGTCTCCATGGCGTTCGAGTTGTTTATCATAGGAGCGCGGCGCAGGTTAACAAACCCAACCGGAAAGGGAGGAGAATAAAAAGAATATATAATAGAGCGAGAGAAAAAAAACGAAAAAAGAGGATGAAATCCGGACCAGATTCGCGCGGTATTTTCCCTACAGCCCCGGGAGCATGTCCTGTAGGTACGTCGGAATAATAATAAGGGTTTCTGTGGCGGGGGGCGGGAATATAAAAACAGCTGAGCGACGGAGAGCGGTAGAGAACTATACGAATGCGCCTCAGCACAGAAAACTGTCCGGGCGAAAAATTTATCGTCTATCCCCGCAGGAGTGCGCTTTTATGAGAGACAGAGAGAGAGGGGTTGGTGAGAGCAAGGGTACCACACCCGCGGATATGCACGCCGGCTAAAAATCCCTTCATTGCTACGCGCAACCGCAGATTTACGATGCCTCGATGCATATCTCACGGAGAATATTATATGAGCGAATTGTGTATGCAACTGTGCCGGACGATTAATAAGCGAAAAAGGCGTTCGTATATAAACGATAGGAAAAAAAACAAAATGAAAATCTGTATCGCAGGATGGAACTTGTATAGCAGACCGTGTTGGTTTAATTTCGACGTTTCGTTCGTGAATATCCCGTCATATCTCCCTCTGGAATAATCAGTACCCCTGATCAAGAGGAGAAGTATCTTTGATGCCGGAGGAAGAATGGGGGGATCAAATCACTGGTTTCACCTGTGCAGGTGTTGCATTCAAATCTTCATCTAGAATTTAAGCGCTCAGATTGAATATAACAGAGGGCGCAAAAGATGTCTGCGGTGTGCGCAAAATCCGAGACCAAAATAAAAAACCCCAGCTTCTGTAGCACATCGATAAATTCAAACCGCAAATAAAATATCTATAAATTTAAAGTTACTTGCGATTTTACTCAGATAATTTAGTTCAGAAACAAATCTTACGTTTAGGTTATGCTCCTAAACGGAAAAGAGGCGTGGGAACTGACAGCCGTGGAGAAATCAAGGGCAGAGTCCTTAGAAATGTGATTCTACAGAAGAATGATGAGGATAAAATGGACCGGCCAAGTCCTATAAATGAGGAAGTCCTTGGAAAAGTAGGAGGGAAGGCTGAAAACCTTAAGGGCGGAACAATCTTTTAGGCCACATCTTGGGACATCATGGTCCGAGGAAGACAATCGTCGAGAGACAAGCAGATGGCAAGAACGGAAAAGGAAAACCACGAATGGAAGTATACGAGCGTG
This sequence comes from Ischnura elegans, assembly GCF_921293095.1. Taxonomy (NCBI): domain Eukaryota; kingdom Metazoa; phylum Arthropoda; class Insecta; order Odonata; family Coenagrionidae; genus Ischnura; species Ischnura elegans. The sequence goes on from NC_060257.1 coordinate 15,707,085, forward strand.
CTGCGCCCGCTCCCAGCGGGCTTCCCCCGCTCTTTTCAATGCAGGACCACAGAGGGATAGGCGCGTTTCTAATTTTAAAATGTAGAAAAAAGGCAGGGTCATATGTACAAATTTAATTGGAATGTTCATGTACACATTGAAGTCAGAGGACCTCTTTAAACACAACATTGGAAGTAATTACACTATACTCTGCTAAACGCACATGATGACTCATACTTACGTTTTTGTTTTTTTTTTATTATTTAAAAACCAATTTTAGGAAACAAGAGCAATATCTAGGAAGTAAGATATGCCGTCGCATGTTTTCTGATAAATTCTGTGCATTTTGGTGCCTCATTTGTAGGGTTTGGCTGCGTATAAGTTGAGAAAAAGGTATCTATACAGTAGAAATAATATAGAAGATGGATCAAGTTAGTGCCATGAAATGTGGGAATGAGGAGGATAAAATAGATCGGCCGTGTGAGTGACGAGGAATTCCTAAGTAGGGTGGAAGAGAAGGCGAGTCTTCTGACCGCTCAAAGAAGAAGACGGGGACACACATGATGCAAGATAGCCTGTTAAAGACTATCAGTTACATGAAATAGGAGAGGAAGAAAGGCAAAGGAAAGTACAAGGGGCTGGCGATGGAAAAATGTGGGTCACAATCGATTTTTTGATCAGTCGATATTTTAATCGATGCGAAAATCTAGATATTTCAACAAAAATAGAAATTTTAACCGAAAGATCTTTTGATCAAAAATATCGGCGACTTTTCTCTTAAAATACAATTTGGACCAATAACATGTTCATTTAACATTCGAAAAACACTCAAAATACACATTTAAAATGAAGGAAAAATTCCAAATAATATACATAGAATAAATGCGTCAATAATTAGTGGTAAAAACTTATAAATTCACTCACATTAAAGTTTTGTGATCGCCGCTCGAAAGTATTCAGCTTCACAAAATGTTATATTTAGAGATTAAGTGATTGCGATGCTTTCTTCATGATCGAGTGCGTGCCTTTACAATTTTAACGGACTTTCCTTCAAATTAGACGAGTGACGTCATCATAGGCCGGTAATGACGCCGCTGAGATCAAACAAAATGGTCAATATCGAAGTCGAAAAATCGACTTTTGGTCGAAAATCGAAGATCAAAGCTCGATCTCGATTTCCTCGATTTTTGGCATTTACAATTGAAAATTGCCTTTTGTATTTTAGGCATTTGTATTTTAAATGAAATCGATGTTTCCATCAATACATACTAGAGGTATAGCAGAAGAAAAACCTAACGATAGCTGATCGGAAAGCAGTGTAGAGAGCTGTGTCAAATCAATTAATTAAAATTATTCATTTATAGATATTTCAAACCCCCTTGTCCATAGAAGATCACTGAGGTCTGTTCAGGAGTAAACCTAGAGGTTGTAAATGATTTTGACCTTATTTTCAGTCAGTTATACATCACCTTTCGTAATGCGCAATGTTTAAGCGAAAAATTCAATATATTTCTGGTATTCTGGTAACTCCACCCAGCTCCCAGTGTGATCAATGAGTGTTTCACATCGGGCAAATATGAAGATGGTCGTCCTCATTTTCTCCTTATTCTTTCGTGGATTTCACTCTTACTTGTTCGTTCAACAAGTCAAATATTTGCTATGGATACTGAGCCGTGCCTCATTCTACGCCATCGGCCGAGCAGCTCGGCGGGTGGTGAAATCCTCCGCCAAAAAGAAATGGCCTCCGGTCAGTAAAGGCCCTAACTTTGGTGGTGGCAAATGGGCCCAAAGGAATGCTTGTCCGCGAGCGGTGGGCATCATTTTACAAGAGCTCTTGTCGAGTGTTCGGCCGTGAGGAGAGCTTCTCCCGGGAGGCGACCAAAGGAACCATTTTTTTACCACCGCTACCTCTTACAGACAAGATAACATCCCTGTTTCCTACCTCGTCTTTTCCCCGAGTATTAATAGGGTGGTTTCCTATTATTTTTTTATTGCCTAAATCGAAAGATTATTATCCCTGGACTACGCATTTCACGCCCTTAGATTTCCGAATGACGGCATCTATTTTTCGCGATTAAACGAAAAGTGAAAATTTTTTAAGAGCACGAAAACGCGACGGCTAAGTAGGAATGATGGGAAAAAGTTCGTGTGACGCATTTATGGTTCCCGCTGCCGCCCTGTGAGATGACCTTGAGGCGAGGCTTGAGCGCTGATACGGCGCAGGCTGCTAGCGGGTAGCAGAGTACCCTGCTAGCAGGTAGCTGAGTACCCTGCTGGCTGGTAGCGCTTGGTTTAAATATGGATTATTACTACCTTATCAAACGAAGGAAACTTTCCGACCTTAGACAATTTTAATAAGTGATTATTAAGAGATGTTTCCCTGAGCTCTGTGACTCATGCATGCATTGGTAATCTCAGACGATGTAAAACTCCTATCCTCTCGTGTAGAAACTAGGTCCCTATGACGTCACGTGGAGTGGAATCCCATGGGCGCAATCTGGCCTTTTTCAAATGAGGTTAAAATTGACCATTTCCATTAATCTATACTGGGATATCTAAAACCAAATAATTTGTATATTATGAAAACCCTAATGTTGGGTAACGAATAGCAATCAATGCATTTCGTTTTCTTTGATGAAGGAAACTACCCTATTGGTATCGTCACCACCACAGTTCAGTGAGGTGTTTTTTTCTTATTTGACCGCTTTTTTTGTTATTAAATTTTTTATACTCTATTCAACCGTGCCTTTTAATTTTTTTAGCCTCACACTCCTCCGCATACCCCCAGACCTCCAAGTACATTGCAATGCTAAGTGAAGGATGTGGAACCGAAGGATTACATAAATTACTGGAAGCCTGGCTGATTTTTTGTTTTCCTGTTTTGACCGTTGTTCTCGAAGCCATTATCCACCGACTCACGCGAATCGTCATTGGACGATGAATCACTGAGAATGAGGAACACTTAAATGCACGAAATGACGCGCGTTGTGCAATATGGGAAGAAGATTCTCCTGTCGACCACTAGATGTGTTGTCATTCACCGCGCATTTCAATGTGTTTACAAAAGTGGCCACTCGCGTCTCCTCGCGGGTTTGCGTAATATTTCTACCCAGCAGCGTGAACGGAATTAAAATTCGCATTTATTAGCATGAGAAAAAATTCCCCCCGGCCGGGAATCGAACCATGGATCTTTAACTTTCCGAGCGATTGTGCACATCACTACGATATCAAGATTCCTAAATTCTATTAATAAATGAAAATTTTAAAAAACCAAAGCATAAAATTGCCTTGGGAAATTAGGAACCTGCATAACGTTAAGGTCCGCTCAACCGCCCGGAAAGCCTAAGGTCAAGGGTTCGATTCCCCCTTAAAGGGAATTTTTTTCTCGAGGCAGTCATGTGAATCTTCGAGTTGATGATTTAGTCAGAAAAATACTATATACGAGACTTACCTGAGGAAATATGCGGCAAATGGTAACTGAATTTTATGAAGTATTATTTAACTGTACAAATTGTAATTAAAGCATAATTGTAACCTTCAAAATGCCATTTTTTTCTGATCGTAACCACACACAACGTTCTTGAGTAGTGACCATATGTCGGTCCATGACACGGTTCAAATGATCCTTTATTCCTTAACCTCTAATAATAATGATAATTACAATAATAATTTCGATTATTCAAACTTCTATTAATATTGCTTTTTGAACAGATTGATATAGAGTAAGATGTACGAAGCAGATATATATAAGTCCCACATGGCTAAAATTCTAGGCCCTTTAAAGCTGATGACCGAAAAAACTAGCCTTGATTTTTATCGAAGAATTCAAAATAGTAATCTTCTTTCCAGTCAGGGATTTAAATACACCCACAAAATGTCAAAATGCTTACACTCGGAAAAATAATGTTCACGTATCAAGGAATTGTAACCGTGAAAAAAGAATTCCGCAGAATTTTTAGTAACATAGTTTTACCGGTGGTATATACGGAGCTAAGAAAAGATTTTGTTCATTCTCTTCATAAAGCAGAACTTTAAAAAAGAATTGGCCTTCACCATGCACTCTTTATCTGAAAATGGCATATTATTATTCCAAGGTTGTACAAATAAAATCATTTTCATACATAAAAAGACTTTCTTCCGTTTAATGATGTAATCTCAAAAAATGGTCTACTCTTTCAAAGCATAGAATTTTAATGAAAGAATAAGGTAACACGAAGCCAAATCAAATAAACAAAATAATTTCACCCGATTCTTGATTTTACCTTCTTCCTCAAAATCCAAATAACTATGAGTTAAAAACGTTATAAAAACGAAAACAAGTTAAAAATTTAACGAGACAACATAAAATAAATTTATAGTAAAAAACGCTAATTCCATCATTTTGATTATTGACCTCCGGTGTATCAAGAGAAAATGAGTTTCTCTTGTCTATTTAAGCATAATTTATGTTATGATACATGAAATACTTGTTCCTAAAATCAGAATAACTTTCGAAGTCTTAAACTGGATATTCTGAATTTTTTGCCTGAAGTATTCCATCAATGTTAAAGCAGTGAAGTTTAGTATTAAGCAATTGGAGAGGCAAGACTCACTACTTTTTATGGTTTCGAACAATGAAACAAAAACATTCAATTATTATAATTCATATAGGAATGAATAGCTCAATCCCAACAATTCTACCAGTACAAAAGAAAAAAGAAATAGGAAGATAAGACACTCACCTTTATAAGCCTTTCCTGGGTCAAGAATCTACGATACATCCTAGTAGTATGACTGCACTATATGTGTAATCCATTTAATAAAATTATTTATTTTTTTAATTTATTAATTTAATTTAATTTTATAATATTAAATTTTGCTATTTTAAATTACATTCGTTCAAAAAAAAAGGTAGTTAGAAGGTAATCATTTTTAAAAAAAACCTATCTCTCGAAGGTCACTCAAACAGTCTACGGATTTTTTTCCATAGATAGTTCAATGAAACTGCGGTACAAGTACATTCAAATTCTTACTCCACATTTTTAATTTTACTTTTTGATGATACCAAAATTATTTTGTATGTTTGCTTTCATAGAATCGCTCTTTTTAACTTTTTTTCGTATGCTAAAACATCACAAATTTTGCATTGTAGCTCCAAAAACCCATTGTTTATTTCTTCGAATCGAAAGCAGTTCAACCGTCATAAGTAATACGCTGTTTAAATCTTAAATCATCGCAGTAGATTTTCCTATTCATAAGCCATTAATCTATCGCATATATTAAGCCCATACGGTTTCCAAGGAAATAGGCTGCTATAAAAAGATTAAACTGCATGATTTTTTAACATATATCCCGAAAACATTCGCAGGTAAACAAATTTCAAAATTAAAGAGTAAGATACAATATGAATATTTCGATTACAAGGTTGAAGTGAAAACTTTATTCAATGGAAGTAAATAAAATTGCACTCCCCTGTAACTGAATCGACTATTATCGCGCGAAAATAAATGATGCAATTTGACCTCAAATAAAACTTGCTTTTTGAAAAAAAACTTAATAAGTTTCGCTATAAGTATTTTATCTGTAGCGACTTTTTGGCATAGTTGAAAATTTCATACATGCAAAACTAGGAAATATTTCTTAGCAATCCCAATTTCCCTCCAAAAGTGAATTAGGCTATTAATGACATTTATTCCTTCGGTAATCTATTGTAGTTACGTCAACTAAATATTAATACCTATGCTACAAGACTTCCGGACTTAATCACAGAGCACTCTGACCAAATTCCAAAAATAATAATGCATAAATATTAAATAAAAGCTCGAGAAATGTTATCCCATTAAATTCAAGTAGGAATTAAAGATTATGAAAGATAGTAACCCCTGACGCGATCTATACAAAAATTCTACCACGGTAATAAATGATCAAATATTGAGGCTAAAAAAAACCTTGCTCCCTAACATAAAAACCCATAATAGCTTTTGATACAAGTCTGTTTTGTCTATATTATCGATTTTTACTACAATTGAAAATATCATAATCTCTAAACAAGGCATCAGAAGATTCAATTTCCCTCAAAGACTTAAATATGCTCTGAATGATTTGTTTCCCGCAGGTATTCTGGTATTATTACGTCATCCGATAGTAAAAATCGCCGCCTCAAGAGTTCCATGCCATTGGCACAGAGCAATCTGACCAAACAACAAAATAACGATGTAAAAGGATTACTTAAATGCACAAGAAATCTTCAAATACTAAATTCCAAAAGGTATAATGCTAACTACAAAAATTACTAATTCTTGCCCCGAATTATTCAACAATTTTCCCACAGTAACAAATGATAAAACTTTGATGTTAAAAAACCTTGCTACTTGAGAATAAACCCTCGATAGCTTTTGATAGAAATCAACTTTAAAATCCATTTTTACCATAAGGTATCCCGGCGTAGTTACGTCATCCAAATATTAAAATATCCACAGCAAAAGTTCAGGACCATTGCCACATGATACAATATATTTGCTAAAACATCCCAAATTTTGCAATGTAGCCCCAAAAACCCATTCTTCATTTCTTCCAATCGAAAGCACTTAAACGGTGATAAGTAATATGCTGTTTAATGTCCAGAATTTTTTATCATATTTGGGATTAGAAACTACATGCAACAATTACTCAACGAAATATACTCTTAATTTTATCATAAAAGTTATTAATGTGTAAATATGAAAACTTTTACATCAAAATTTATTAATATTTGTATAAAAAGTCTCGTCTATTTTTTAAGCGTCGGTGGTGGGCACGCTCCCTCGTGCCCCCCTAAATCCACCTACGTTAAAAACTATGAAAAGTACAAACCCCCTGCACTTAATTCAAAATCTCTCCCGAAGTAAAAAGTTATTAAATTTTGAGTTTAAAAAAAAAGCCTTAATAGCTAACCATCCAACGGCGCTTTGCTTATAAATCGATTTTTACCATAACTTAAAATGTCATAAGCATGAAACAAGGAATTAGAAGACCCAATTTCCGTAAAAGACTTGAATACGTTCCGGATGATATTTTTTCCCATAGGTAGTCCGGCGTAGTTACGTCACCCGAATATTAAAATCTCCGCTACAAGAGTTCCGGTGAGGTCGGGCCACTTCCGGTTGCGGAGGGGGGGGGGGGTAGGGAGAGAAGTTAACAAGGAAGGAGAGCACACAAAAGCGGGAGTTTTTTTGTTTTTTACCCCTTAACCACTAAAAAAAATAAAAACGAACGTCGAGCCGCGCGCCCTCATATTTAAGCGCTCGGATGCAAAAATGATTCCACAGTACAGGAGGGCGGGGAGGGACGCCTTGTAAAAAAACAACTGAAGCCTTTTGTGCGTCCAATCTTGATAATTAAAGCGCGTAACTCAAGCGATGCAACTGCGAAGGATGAGCGGAGGGTACAAACGGGTTTGGACGTGGGAAAACGACGCACATCCGCCGGGATCTGAACCTGGGCCTACTGTGGGGAAAGCCAACAAACGGGCCACCACAACAACCCGATTCCTGTTCTCAAAAACATAAATAATAAAACAAATAAAAGGTAACAAAAAAAAACAGGAGAGTAAAAATTCGAAAATAAGCGTTTTGAAGTCAAAATGAGGGTAAATTTAATAAAACTTAAATGAAATAAGGTATTTTTAATGGAAATATGCTACTTCTTCCTATAAAACTATGCAAAATGTGGTGGATATAATACTAGATAACATGAGGAAGGAAAATTTATCATCAATGCCTTAAGATTTTCTTGGTCAAATACATTTTTATGAAATAAGTAATTTAAAAAAACTCAATTATAGAAGCATGATTTGAATATACAAATTATTATTCTGCCACTAAATTACACTGTACTCACCTAAAACAGGTCCAAGTGTAAAATCATTCAAAATTTGAAATCGAAGGACACCATTGACGCACAGCAAATATGCCCCAAACAGCAACATAACCTTAAAAAAAATAGGGACCGAAGGAGGAATACTAAACGACGCAACTCAAAACAACCACAATTCCTTGCAACATTCATCCGTCCACCCTCTTTTGCCCAGGAATCATTTTTTTAAAGTAACATGCTTAAGCGCTCTGATACGAAAATGATTCCGCCGTGCAATAGGAGGGTGAAGAGGGACGTATTTTAATAAAAACAAAGGAAACATTTCGTGCGTCCAGTCATGATAGTTAAAGTGCATAACTGAAGCGATGCAACTGCAAAAAATAGGGGGATGAACGGAGGATATAAGCGGGGTTGGACGAAGAGGGAAAACGAAGCACACCTACCCGATTCCCGTTCTCAAAAAATCAAAAACCAAAACAATAAACAGGAAAAAAAAGATCGAAAAAGGTGCTTTGTAGTTAAATGTTTTACCACATTTAAAAAGGCAGAGAATAAACTTAAGGAGAAGTTGTAGAGATGCAACTTTTTGGCGGATGGACAGGTGAGAGCTAGGAACCAATATGCGAGTTACGCGTCCAATAATGTTCAGAGAGCGCAACAATATAGTCATGCATATTACGGAGAATACAGCTCCAGCTGATTTTCGAATGGCTTTTTCTCAAAAACGGTAAATCTTAGAGGAAAAAAGTAGAATGACAATTTAGTAGACAATTTTTTGATCTACAATTTTGATCTGAGTAATTTTGGTCATAAAATTAACCGTTTGGCCAAAATATGCACACAAAAAAACATTTTTGTGGCCTTTGACCTTGAATAAAATTTTTTGCACACACAGGATCGATGGGGACTTTTTAGGATTTCATTAGAGGGGTATCCATAAAGTTCATGCAAATATCAGCTTGTTGGGAATTTATGCAAGGGTCAATGCCTGTTTTGACCGGGCTAATAGTAATAATAATAATAAGAATAATAATAATTTTGTCTTTAATTTTCAAGCAAATTTAGGACAACATTGTCATCTCCTACAATTGACCTGATTGACAATCACAATTACATCCATGCCCTGGATGGTGGTCAATCGTAGCCACCGAGAGACAAGGCCTACGCAAGCGAGCAGAGAAGGTCAGTGACGTCAGGACGAGTGGGGTTACAAATGTTGTTAGGGAGTTGTTGATGGAAGGATAGTGGCATTGTCGAAGTGGTAAACAGAAGTCGCTTCAATGAGTGAGACGTGAAAATAAAACTATAATTTGAAGAAATTAAAGAGGTTTTTAGCAGTGGTTCGTTCTACGGTAGCAGTGGATGTTACTGAAGTTCTACTAAAGTGTAAAAAGTTGTGCAATTAGTCTAACTACCGCAGTGTTTCTGACTGCCGAGGAAATTACAAGACGGGGCTCAAGGTGTCTGTTTTCAATTTCCCGAGCGATCCAGAAGTTTGAGAAAAATCCATTCGTGCCATTATGAGAGAAGAACTTGAGCCAAAAAAGAACAATAAGGTACGTATCGTTTAATTATAGAGGTATTGATGAAAGTGTGTTCAAAAGAATTTTCGGTTTTGTTAAAGATGCCTACTTATTATTTCGATGAAATTGCCGAGTTTAAATTTGAAGGGCATGAATCGATGGATACTTTAAAAGTCTCCTGAGTGATTAAACATTTATTAAACGTTCCTGCCTTAGTTATTGGAAGTCTTTTGCTAATGATTGCAGTGGTGGAAAAGTTATTCATTGTTAAATAGGTAATTCGGCATGTTTAATTTAGTCATGAATCCCATTCGGTGGATCGAAGTATATCATTTAATTCAGATTGATATTGCTTTAAGCTATTACTGAAAGGTTCTTAATATGGTAATAAGTAAAGGTAGCACAGTGAAATTACTCAAGTGTATAAAAGATCTTAGAGTGTTTTTATGTCACCGTTTGATGTGAATGAAATATTTTCATGATTTAATATAAATATTTACAATTAATCTTGTGGGTTATAATTAAAGAGATGAGGAGTTGAATAGCGGCATTCACTTATACTACTTTAAAAAATTAGAATTTCTTTTAATTTAATTGACAGCAGTCCGGGATTTCCTGTACTTGGAAGTGTGTAAATTCTTTTAATTTTATTGTTTGGTGGAGTCAAAGAGTGTAAATTTAGTCTAGCTGGCCAAATATTCAAGTACTAACTTAATTAATTATAAATAAAAGAAACACGGCCGTGGTATAAAAAATCCAACCGGCTAGAGTAGCATTTATTAATTGCTTTTTTTATTGGAAGGCTTATTGTATTGATCGCAGCGATAGAAAAGTTATTGCTTTCTAGTTTAAAATTTTGGCAATTCGTCAAATTTTATTTATTCATGACTCCTATTTGGTGAATCAATTCTTATTAATTCCTGTAAGCCACAATTCTCGATTATTCATAGTTAAACAAATCTTGTTGTTGGTGATTGTTTTTCGGGTTCATTCCGCGTGGTCTCATATTTTGAGGACGACAGTTTCGGGCGTGTTCCAGCTCCCGTCTTCGGTTCCAAATGATTGGGCATTATCATTGATTATCATTTGTACCCGAAGACGGGAGCTGGAACGCGCCCGAAACTGTCGTCCGCAAAATATGAGTCAATGCTGAATGAACCCGAAAACCAATCACCAAATAACTCACCGCGGAAGCCTCCGTAATAAATATTGTAGTCATTGGTGTCCCTATACACGCCTCAGTTTTCTCAAGGTTAAAAATTAAAGGCATGAGGGGTAGAATAGAAAAATAGAGTAGTCTAAAGAATTGAAAATGCTTTAAAATAAATTTTAAATAGTCATTCAAAATATCATGTAATGGGAAGTAAGGGATTACTTTTTATATGAGCGTAAATATGTAAAATATTTAATTTGATTGCTGTACTGAGACCTAAATAGTGAATTTCATTACTTTTACAGGTGTGTGTGAAGAGAATTTTTCTTCTCATGGCATAATTCGTGAATTAGGGAAGTATGATGAGAGGACAGCGAGATTACTTTCCGCACCATTGAAATGGTCACGACTCAGACGCTGAGACATCCTAACTTCCCTATTACCCCATCTACCTGTCTTCTCAGGCAAGCATACGGGAGAGCCCAGGCAAACGAAGAAAGGTGAAGGAATTTTCTGCATTGGAAGAGGCGGTGGAGGAAAGCATTAGGGTGAAGGAGACATACGACCGATAGAATATTATTTCAAGCTTAGTGAATCTTGGAGAAAAGTTCAGTTTCTTGATTTGTGAAATGTTTGGACAGTGGTTCATAAGCATGACTGCATACTTGTTCCGAACACGTTATCCTCAACCCCATACCTTGAATTTAGCTCTCTGTTGTGGTAAACTAGGCACGCAATGTTAGTGTTAATTTTGAAAAAGTTCCAATTTTAAAACTAGGGAAGTTTAGCCTACGCAAGAATGTTTATAATGTTGGAATCTGAGGTGAGACTTTCTCCCAAATGTTTTGATCTGCCTCTTGTGGTAGATATAGCAGTGACTCCTTAGTCATTGCCTCTGATTACTGAAAATCTGTCATGCCAGACAGTGATCCCTGTTATTACTTTATTGGCGAACACCTGTCCTTGAAATCTGTTAACAAGCCTGACTATTCCACAGATATGTAGATATTTAGTGCAATTCTTCTCTCTCTCTCTATCTCTCAACTTCTGCTTAAAAGTAAAAGTACCAGGGAAATGTGTGCAGCCGCATTTGAGAGTGTCCTGTGTGATGTGTACAATTACACTCGAGTTTTGATGATAATAATAAACATGTTAATACGCAACTGTTGACATCCTTATTTATGCATCACCTCCACTCCCCTATGACTTTTATTTTTAAACAGGTCCATGGTATCCAGATAATCAATTTCGGAGAGGAGCTTGTCAAGTAAGTGAGATGTCCAAAGGTACCGAGAATTTATAATGAGAATTTTGGTCTAAGCCTTTGGCAGCTACTGCATTCCGATCAGATTTTAAAACGTATTAATTAACGTCTCGTGGAATAATTTATCATATATTTGGAGAAAACTAATGAGCTGTTGCTTTTCAAAGGATTCCCCGCAGCAAAAATGTGTTATTGAACAAGAAGTTCGAGCATTGCGTTTGCTTACTTTCGGTGGTTTAGTTTGCAATCGTAAATATATAAGGACGTTAAGAGCTGAATAAAGTAAACCTGAAATATTTGTGGTAAATATTTTAACGTAGCAAAGTAAATGCGAAGGAATTCTACTATCTAATTAGAAAGAATTACGTTCACTCCAGTTGCGATCGTTCAAGCGAACGACGAGTGGCAATAATCTAACCCTTCTCGTCGTGACGTCACGGCTGGTTGCTCAGGCCTTGTCTCTCGGTGGCTACGGGTCAATCCGCCCAGGGTGGGTTTCGACCCGGCGACCTCTACGTTAGTAGTTGGGGACTTTACCCAGGCACCACCGAGACCGGCTGTAAGTATGTAGCCAACTAAAAGCGTCAATAAAATGTGTTTCGCATCGATATATTTTTCCTGTGATCAAACTGCCCTTTCTTTACGAAAATGCTTCGTGCATCCGTCCACCGTCTTTTGCCCATTAATCATTTTTACAAAGCACCGTGCTTTAAGTTTTTCTTGAAATACTGGTAAATTAGCTTCCCAAAGCAATAATTCTAACTTAGAATAGAATAGAATATTTTTATTATGCTCTAGGTAAAACCTATGAGAGCCAAAAATGGAAAATGCAGGAAATGTTCTGCATCTTAATAAAAGGCATTTTGACAAGAATATGGCATTATGGAGATTATTTCTAGGCTAACAAGTAGAAGATATTTTTTTTTTAATGTAAAATATTCAAAACTAATAACGCAAAAATATGAGTTTTAACTTAGAAAGTGATGAACACACACATACATATACACATTTATGTAGAGATTTTTGATAACATCACAACTTTAAGGTGATAACTCTAATGAGTTGAGGAGACTGAATTAAGCCCCGGACTTCAAATAGGAGTACAGCATTCTTTTAAACGACTAAAGTGATTGTGACGTCTTTATATTTGGCGGAAGATAGTTCCAGAATCTAGAAGCAGTTAGATGAAAAGATTTGAAATATATATTGGTGCGGTCTTGGGGAATTTGAAGGTCAGAATTTATGCAAGCCTCTCACCCATGCGTTTTTTTTCTTTGCATCTGGAGCGTTATACAACTGAGGTTCCACTGTAATATAGAGACGTAGGGCTCTGATACAAAAATGAATCAACTATATTGGAGGAAATTGGTGAGAGAGAAGCATAAATAAACCATGAAAATTTTTGTGCGTCAAAACATAATAATTAAAGCGCGCAAATCAAATGATGCAACAGCGAAGGATAGGGGGAGAGCATACGAGATAAACGGCGATGAGCCAAAAGGGGAAATCCGAAAAGGCACATTCGAGAGCCGTAAGTACTTTTAACATACAACCGTCCTTCCCTGTAGTATTACAATGAAACCTCAATTGTATAACGCTCCAGATGCAAGGTAAAAAACGTTGCATGAGTGAGAGGGTCACATAAGTTAGAATTCCAGCTTTGGGAAGCAAATTTACCAGTATTTATAGAAAAACTTTGATGGTAAACAAGGTTATTTTATTTTAATACATCTATCGTATGTCTATAGAATAAAAAACGTATTTAAAAATGCGTTTATTGCATTATTCTGTTGCTACGTATTTTGCAGTCTTGAACAATTCCGATAAATATTATTCTTAAATAAGAAACACGCTTCTTTGGTATAAACGCAGAAAATACAAAATTCGATTTACAAATATCGTTGCCAAAGAAACATCATTCTTAAGGTTAATTTACAACTCTCCGTTGGCAGATTAAAAATATGCCCCAATTAGCTTAATATGCTACGAACATGATGACAGAACAGGCAATAGGCCTCGCAACATGCAACCCTTTACGCCAGCAACCTCAAAAATCATTTTTTAAACATCGAGTGTAAGTAGTCAGTTGGAGTGATTGATAAATCTTTCATTGACAAAGATGAGTAATTTAATTAATTCCATCTTCAGGACTACATAATAAGAATCATTTTAGGGCACAACACGTATATCCTATAGTTTGTTTAACAAATTCGATACAATTTTAGGAGTGAAAATGACCTTAGAATTTGATGTGTGGCTATAACATAATTGCTACTTCAAATTTGGATGAAAACTCCAATAATTATAGTTAGTGGAATAAAAACATAAATATAATTTAAAAAATAGCATTTCCCTAGTTACCACCAAAAGAGACTTCTATGAGTCAACATATACAACATGTAAAGGGCATTCAATTGTTTGTATGATAACAGAGCAGCTGGATTTCGGTAAATACAATTGTAAACTCCAATATAAACTCCACTGTCGTCAACCTATGATAGATAACGCGGCGATTACCCGAAAAATGGTGAAATATACGAGTCAAGATCTCAAGAACTTGTCTCAAGAATGCTACGGAGGACTATAAGACAACCCTCCAATTTAAATCCTCACAAAATTTCTCATATTTAATTACAATAAGAATAATCATTTCACTAAGCAGCCTACAGCTACGCGTACTTATAAAACTCCAGTCAATCAACTGCAGTGGCCAGGAAGGAGAATGACTTCAGCCTTCGCAATACTATTTTTTGCCCTCTATCTCATATTAAGGCAGGGGTCTGTTTATAACATCACCGTGGGTTTTTATTACCAGAATTAGTTAGTAGCGGATGTCAGCAACAAGACCCTCTCCACCTTTTTAAGACCAAGGTACTATCTCCCATCGACAAAAAAAGTTATTTCCCATCAAACAATTTTTTCCCGGAAGATCTTAAAAAAAAAGACGCAATCATAAAATTTAAGCCACGTGGACCGCCCCGAACGACGATTTGAAAAATAAAACAGATGACAACTTGGATTCATAGATGTCTGCGTACGCTACAGACAGTAAAACTGGTCATGAATATGCAAAGGATTTTATGGTGTTTAAGCACGACTACTTTAAGAACTAGCATTCAAATGCTGGCGAGTCGTTACTTAGGAATTCCCCCGGGCCTTCATGTCGTTAAGGCTACGTGACACATTCGCGTTTACTAATGCAGTCACCAGAGAGCGCTCCAATAAGAAGTACTCGCGACCTGCGCAACTTAAAAAGGTTCGCCGTAACTTGGCGACGGGCCACCAATCAGCGCCCAGACAATTGTTTGGAAGGACATTACGTGATGCAGGACATGACCTCCTCGAGACAAATCGCGCAGGGGATATGAATTTTTTAGGAGTTGGACGATGAATGTAGAAGCTCTAAATTTTGAAAATGCTGTAAGAATGGATGGATGCAGTTAAAAAAAAGTTGAACCAAGGCTAACTTAGGCCGTTAAGAATTACGTAATGTATGTGAGATGTCGTCAGACACACGTGAACGAAATCATGTAAGCTTCAGCCACGTAAATTGAAAATGATATATTATTTGATATCTAAAATATGAAAAAATTAATCTCCCTTTGCCGTAAATAAAACGATTCCAGCGTGATATAGTGGAGGTTCGACATATTGAAATAAAATGTAGGAATACTTTTCCACAAGAATTTATATTGTGGTACACATAAAAAACTTGTGGAAAAGTGCAACCACCTTTTTATTTCAATATCTATTTGCCATGTTTAAAAAGTCTTAGCAAACTTAAAAAGAAATGAATTTAATGCGTGCTTAACTAAATTAACTTAATTATATAAACTTACAGAGAAGTTGGAGACATCTGATAAACAATTTGAATCGTACAGAACTCAATTTCAAATTATTAGTGATTTATGGAAATAATCTCAAGCGAAAAAACAAGAACTTGACAAGATACAACAAGAAACCTTATAAAATAGAAAATTAACGATTTATTTTTTATAACTATTATTATTTATAAAAATAAAAAAATACAAACGTTAAATTGTTAAGAGAATATCGGATGTAAGTTGATAAGGGTAGAGCAAAAATAAAGAAGTAATTTTTTTCTCTCTCATGAATTCAACAGTTTCTATTTCAACGCCAAAATGAAGCAGCAAAATGTTGCATGACCATTCCTTGGAGGAGAATTCCAACAGAAGAGTAATTTTTCAACAGCCTCACGAAAACGCTACCATCAAAACTTTCAGCTCCAATTATGCCGTCAATCGGGATAACTTTGGCCAACTTTTCACGATTTTTTGGTAACAAACAAACTTATATAATTTTAAAATTAATAAACAATGTACATTAAGTGGTTAAATTTATTGAAAGATCAAATACATTCAATTTAAGGCTGTCTCTGAACCTCTAACTATTTTAACAAACAGGATTTCTTTTTCAAAAATTTGGGGTAACTTCAGCCCAATCTAATGCGTAAAAGCATACAAATGCAGTTCTAAAGGAGCAAAGATACCCCACACAAAACACCTCTTAGTATACTTTTTTCGTGTGTTCCTTGATTTTAACCGGTAAATTTATTTTATGCGGGTAAAAACAAAAAATAAAAATAAAACATTTCTGCAAATTATATTCATATTATATTTTTGCCTTGCATCAATGTATAAATATAATTCACCAAGCAATGTTCAAAATACCTTCTATTTTATGAAATTAAAACCCTAACTAATTCAGGAGTGAAGCCAGTTCCGCTGCCTGTAGACTGATGCAAGAAATAAGTCGATAACTCAATGCAAATAGCAAGATACAGAACTATGAATCTTTTTACATCTCTTGGCCAAAGTTACCAGGAAAGAGCCAAGGTTACCCCCAGTTGGCCATGCATTCTTTGGAATTAAAACCAAGTAGATACGATTTTAGTACACCATTAGATAAAATTAAAATGGAACTAAAATATCAGCTACCGTTCACAATAATCTCAAAGTTCGCCGATAGGGAATTAGAGCAACCCTCGTCCATAAATTCTACCTCCCCTGCAATAAAGATTCGATCGGATATCTATCAAGAAGATGTTCCCGCTCAGCGAAGGGAACGAATTACCAGTAAGATAGGACTTATTTTTCCGTCTAAGATCTTTTACGCGATCCTTTAAACACCAGTAAAAGCCAATACCATTGGCTTTACTCGATTTTTACCGAAGAGACATTTCGCGATCAAAGACTCAGCGGATAAGATCCGATTCCGACCGCTGCATTAACTGGAATATAAAATCTTTACGACACTCTCCGTCCAATCGATTCCAGGAATGTAAGTATACTACCTAGTAGTACAATGTTCAATCGTTCGAATTGAGAGCTCCTTTTTAGAAGCCCTGAAGCCCCATAAATTGTCTTATAATTCGAAACCCGCATTACCCAACCACAAAAATATACAAGCCCGTAGTCTCTTAAGCACCCAACCCCCAGTCATGGCCTTGCACAGTTTCGTCCATAGTAACGTTGTATCAAACGATGGATGCAATTCAAATTAATTGCCAAGATAAAATATTCCCTATACCGGGAATAGAAGCACGGACTTTTGCATTTCCGTCGGTCAATAAAATTTATTGATTAACTTTGATTAGTCTCCCGAGTTTAGGTCTTTAAGAATTAAATGCAAAATTTATAGGTAGCTAACATTTCGGTGTATTTTCATACTTTTATCAGGCCTATGAATGAATATAATTACATTACTTTGATACATTAAGGCAATGAAATGTTATTACAATGTTTTTACAGCAATAAAAAAATAATTCAATCGTAAATTAATTAAAAAGAAGAGACAAGAATGTTGATACATCTAATTTGCAAGGAATGTGATTTATATATTGATGGTAGCTAAGCTAATACAGGTAGTAGTTAACTAACAGTATTGATCTATTGAATACAATTTGGTTAAATTATAAGTTGATTCTGGTTAAATTTTCGATCCCTAATCTTTTATTATAACCTTTTCAGTAAAAAATATCCTAATAACCTTTCTTGCCTTTATGCATCAAAGTAAGGTAATCATATTCATCCATAGCCCTGATGAAGGCAGAAAAATATACCGAAACTTAGGCCAAAAATTTATCATTTGAACCTTAGAGACCTACACTCCAAGATTCTAATCAGCGTTAACAATTTAGGTCAAGAGAATGAAAAAAACTTAATTTATCGATTACTTATTAAAAATGGTTTACTAGTCTATTGCCGTTAGAACAAAGGTTTCCGCGGTTATGGTTTGATCTCTGTATTTTTATCGGGTTTTCTTCCGCGTCAGTTGACTTATGGAAGACAGTTTTGCCGCATTACAGTTTTGTCCGCATTTTGCTGAACTGACAGTAGCTACTGTCATGCAAAAGATACATAACCGAAACTCAATGCATAAATGGTAACTTCAGGCTTAACTGAGTGAAACCTTACCATCGTGGGAAATCAAAGAATAAACTTACGGATCACTAATATGTTTTTTTTAAATCATGACCAGGGTTTCATAACATAGCTACATCATCAGGTTAGATGATGATATGTTTTAGCAAAATTACGCCTAGCATTCATTAAAGTCCTTAATGGTTCGGGGGAAAAACGAATTCCCTTGCTTATAATTTCAGAGAGATATATCTCTCACTTTTTCTTTCCTCTCGGACCTTTAAATATAGATTGGTTCTATTATGTGTCCTAAAAACGCAAAAATTCAGCTGGAGAGGTATTTTTTTTTTATTAAATAGGACATTTAAATGTTTCCACTAAATTTATATTCGAATTTGCAGGTTTCGGTTTTGCAACATCATCCTCCAATTGTACTTTTTTAAATGTTAATTTTTTTGTAAAATAAACGCGTCTTGCAAAAATTAATTGCGTGGATATATAGAAATCTATTTTTAATTAATATTAATAACTTCCCTCACACTGCGCTAAATACAAGATGTTCGTAATATGAAAGTAATAATTTAATTACCTTACCAATGTCTCCCTTCGTTATTCAGCCACTCATTTTAAAACTCGAGAGCACCTCATTTCTACGTCGACAGCGGATGTAGTTGTAAATGTGGATGGGTCAGCGCTTTTGGAGAAGTCAAAGGGGTCAAGGAACCAAAATGGATGGACCCCCAGGGAGGATATGAGGAGATCACACATATGTACACCCCCTTGTCCGAATTCGGGTCGATCTGGCGACGGACCGCAGTCGTAATATAAACGGAGCGACCCAGAATGGACTCGCCCAGCCAGAGAGAGGTAGGTGTGCCTTCCATTCCTCGTGGGGAGCACGTGAACGGTTTGCGCAAAGATCGAGAAGAAAAAAAGAGGGCCTTGAAGGGTTCCTTGCGTTATACCCGCCATGAAAAGGCTGCGCCAACAGTATTTCTCGCACTCGTCCGGTCAAACCGTGAATATGCAGCGAGCATATGGGATCCGGCGGAATAAGACCTAATCCATGAACTAACTATAGTTATTCTATATTCCTGACTTCGGTCTCAATGGCTCACGTGATAGATGAAGACAAATAAGGGCATTGTTTAAAGATTAAGAGACCGCTCACTTAAAAGACTCACTTCCCCGGAAACAATTCATTTCAATCGCGTAGTCGTTACTTCCTCGAGCAATTATTGACACACTGAACGATTCACTGGATCCAATAGCACTACGAATGTGGTCATTTTTATTCGAAAATACAGAATAAATGCTGTGGGAAGATTTTCAGATGAAAACGTAAAAGAGATATGCTATTTCGCATTCGACGGCCACACCTTTCATATGCAGCAAATAAATTATTTCTCTTGTGCTTTCTGTTACAATAAAATCGGTTGTTTCGTTTAGACGACAGAGCAACTCAAACTCGGGTATCTTGCTTTTTTTAGCATTTGATAAACTGAATGCTATTTAAGAATAATAAATGTGAAATGGATCGACCGAATAAGAAATGGAGAAATTCTAAGAAGAGTGGGAGAAAAGAGAATTATTCGATAAAACCTTAGAGAGACGACGGCTCAAATTAGATGGCCACATCATGAGACATGATGAAGACTATCGTTGAAGGACAGGTGGAAGGGAAGCAGGGCAAGAGACGGCCCAAAACGAGTTACATAGGACAGGTTATAAAGGATGTAAAAGAGAAGAAATACATGGCTAAGGAAAGTCTAGCGGGTAGGATAGCGGAATGGAAAGCTGGGTTAAGATTATTGAAATATGACGGTGATTATGAGTGGTTTTTGAGATACAGAGCCTCAAACTCGGGTGCCAGAATTTTGCAGCGAATAGTAGAAGGGATCCAATAGGGATCCTTGTGGTACACGCGCCAATATAAGGGCTGCGCCAACAGCCAAGCGGTGGTGGGCGAGGGAATTTTCCAGCCGAGCGCATTAGAATTCACGACCGTGCGCCCAACCACCTTTTTCCCGGGCGAGAATGGGATGGAATCTAGAAATAGGTGCGAAAAGGTTTGATTTCGCTCACCGCCACCAGATAGCAGGAATGGGAGAGAATACAGCATCATATAATCAGCAACCAACAACCCCGCGATTGGTTTTTTTATAGTTTTTTTTTCAATTCCCAATTCAACAGAGCGTTTTATTACATTCGCCTCATAAAAAGTGGATATCACAACCTCAGAGAGAAAAGTCTTTTTGTACTTTTTCTCACAACTTGTTACCGATATGTTTCAATTCACCCTTTGCCAATATAAAGAGGGATAGCTGATACATAAAAATAAAACCATCAATGAAGAACAGGAGGTTTGGCTAACAGAATCGTACATGGCATGACACACTAAAAATTCATGGTATTGAACAAACTAGATGGGTCTAGGACTGAGTATGGATCCTCGTTGTATGCGCATTGCGCAATGAAGGGTTATGAAAAGTCAAGGGTGTGAAAGAAAATATGTGCATGGAGCATAGAACGATGAAAATTTTGGAAAAGGTTATGAAGCCGCAATGCAAGGGATTGAATGACTTTAAATAGGCGAGTTGAAAACGGAAATAATATAAGAAAAGTAGGTACATGCTATGATGCCGGGATGAGTGAGCAACGGAGGGGAAGGAATGGATTAGGTTCAACTGATTCAAGCGTGATTTAGTCTAAGTTCGACATATTGAAATAAAAGGAATAATGTAAGTAATGTCGGTCCCTCATACTTCATGGGTCTAACTTGGGACTTTATACTTTTTCAGGTTTGCTACCATGATGTAAACCGAAGGAGTGCTAAGAGTGGTGTCCACTGTTGCATAATCATACCGTCTTCAAAATTTACTGTTGATTTATTGGATTCTTTGCTAAGTTCATGTGTTTTCTGCACGTTAGTTTTGTTACTGTTAACTGCAAATAAAAACTTACCACACTGTTTCAAGTTAGAGAATTTTATTATTAGCATGCAGACATCAGAAATCAAAGTTGTCCCAAGTGAGGGGGAGGTATCCCCAACTAGGAACAAACAAAATAAACATAAAAAAGAATGGTGACTTAACAATTCCTTCCTTTCAAAGTGCAAGATCTATTCAGAGTTTTGACTGGGGGCCGGGAAGGGTCAATGTAAGGTTAGGCTACGTAATTTTAATCCATAACACCCAGGTACGTGGCCAGGGGGAGGCTTTGGGTGTTTTGAGCCCCTTCCCCGAAAATGTTTACCTTGTTGCGACTATAGTTGACCATGCAGATCTATTATAATGAGGGGACCACTAGCACAGGATCATCTATCCTCTGACACTTCATTTTATTGACAAGTTACATATCGCAATGTCTGCCAAAAAGCAACGACAATTTTAAATATAAGCATTATGGAAACGAAATTCACGGCTGATTAAATGAATTGTATGGTTACAGACAGGGGCGCAGCTAGGAATTAAGGCTGGGGGGGGTTTAGGTGTAACCTACACCGGGTTGTGTGGGGTATGGTATACCCACCAGGATAAACGGTAGGTAAGAGATTAATAAATTGCGGAATTGTATAGATAAATGGTTCAAAATGGTGAGTTTTACGGCTTTATGAGGGATATATTATTAATCCTTACAATATTCTATTACTAATATCAATCAAATTAAGTAAAATGGGTTAACTTAAAAATTTCTCTGAGCTCTGGGGGGGGGTTTTATCCCCCAAAACCCCCCTCGCTGCGCCACTGGTTTCAGAGACGTACAAAATGACAAGAAAATGTCCATATCGGTAAGCCAAATTACATCCAGCTACCCCTACGCTAATTTATGGCTAGGAACATGAAGAAACGCCATGACTTCTTGTCATCATCATCACTAGTCCACAATCCTAAGATTGGTTTGACGCAGCTCTCCACTCGATTCCCCTCTCAGCAAATCTTTTCACACCTACGCATTTCATCTCTTTCGCGTCCTTCTTCACCATCTATTTCCATATATTTCATTCGAGGTCTTCCTTTACCGTTCTTGCCATTTAATTTTTCCTTGACGATAGTCTTCATCAGGCCATCATGTCTCAAGATGTGGCCTATTAAGCTGTTCCGTCTTGTTAACGTTTTCATGAGGCTTCTCTTCTCTCCGACTCTTCTTATGACTTCCTCATTACTAACTTAAGATTTGGATAAAATATTTTGCGAAATGTTCAGGAGGTATACTTTTTTTCTGAAGTTCAAGATTTTTTGAGATTTTCCAGATATTATGGAAGAAACAATCAGGGGACATAAAGGAAATGGACTGCAAAACCGATATACTTAAGTAATGTATTTTTTACCGTGTAAATCAAGGGCTCTTAATACTTGCGATAGGTCATAGCTTCATTCGGGCGAGGTAAAATACACTCTGAATGAGTAGCTAGTAACTAGTTATGTTTGTAAATACTAACTATCTGTAAATACTAACTGTTTGTAAATACTATAGGGGTTAGATGGAAGATGGGACTTTCTAGTCCCAATCTCGCCCAATAAAGACGTATTATTATTATTATTACTATCCGCATGAATGCTTTTGGCATGATATAACTCATGCATGTACGCTAAATTATGCATCTAATACGCTAAATTTTCTTTCCCCAATTACTAACTAGAAATTTTATTTGCATGGTATCCTGTTCTTGTTCTAGTTCTTGGTCTGACCGCGTGTCGTTGTTCTGTGTGCTTGACCTGTGTTTGCTGAACGAGCGCGTTTCGTATTAAGGCCAGGCTGAGTGCTGCATGTCTGATGCGCATTAGGTTGCCTCGTTTTGCCACTTTCATTTAGGAGCCAATCGCAATACCCGGAAAAAGTTGCGTACCCGGGTGGGTATTACAGATATGATTTTTTTTCTAAATCGGTAAATATCTTCTGTTCGCCATTTTGTCTTGAAATTTCGAAAATTTTAACGAAAAACGTTAAAAATGTAAATAATGTAAATGTGGTTTCAGCAAGCACTCATTTTTTCCAAATGGTGCATAACATTGGTCCCGCCTTGATATTTTAGACCAAATACGTCAGCTCTATCCCTTTTAATTATCGAGAAAATGACCTTTTATCGTGTCCCCGAAAACAGTTTTGTTGGTAGGCAACCCGCAGCACACAGTCTCATTCTACGGTATGCATGCGATAAAAGACGCGAAATAGAGATTTTTTTTTCGTCAAAAACGTGTAAATTATGTCTGAAGTTGTCAAGGGTCGTCACTAGGATGAGTTTATGCTCTTTTATGCCATCGCCGACTATAGTGACCATATTTTCGTGTAAGAATATATCACTGAACTTCTGCCGGGTATCACGATTCGCTCCTTAAAAAAAGTGGTAAAAAGAGGCACCCTAATGTGCAATCACCCTATGAAACACGAGGCGAAATAAAGTTAAACATTTTATACTAGCATAAAAAAGTATAAAATCTGGGGAGAAAGCATAGTTTTGGATGAAGGAAAGTTAAAATGATTTATTTATGTCCTATTTTTTTATTCTATTATACTAGCATTCTAATTACAGTCAGCATGGAATCCTATTGCGACTCCAATGAGCGCCCTTATATTTGATCAAGTGGTATCATTTATACTTGCATCAAAAATAAACTAAAAGGCGGATTAGGTTGACAAAACCTTAAGCACCGTATTTATTACAATTTTAAAACAAAACAGTGCGCAGTTTTTCATCAATATCCTCCTTTACCCAGCTCAGTGGGGTGTAGCCACATGGCTACGGCGGCAGGAAAAAGGTTAAGTACGCACTTGGATTATGCTCCAGTCCACGAATATTGCAGTAGATTCTCCAGCCAGCCTCCAGATGCCTTGTTACCCACCGCGCATTTAAAGGGGTTTACTGAAGTCGCTAACGGGACGAGCAATGCGAATTTCCCGGAGAAATAAGCTATGATTATTGATTTAAACTGACATCAATATTTGTGATCATAATATCTAAAATAAGTGATAAATTTTCAATGTTATTATTGTTGTACAGAGTAATTTCTCTTACTTTCAGTGCACTGTAATCTTATGTATTTTGTCATTCCGTTGTTTATTATTTTTTTTCTTATCGTATTGTTGAAGTTGTTGATTGATGTCTTCCTTTAAGAAGGACGTTCTCCATCTTGTTTCTGATTAAATATTATTAAAATTAATCAGCTTGCATATCCTGTCGTCTTGATAAACCTAAGGAAATCAAGAATTCTTCACCATTTCAAATACCACGAAGAAAATATTAAATAATAAAAGTTATTTGCTCTAAGGTCAACGCCGATTTGAAAACCGATATTGAAGCGACCGAAGTGGCAACATAAATCAACCTTCTATTGGACTGAATGTGGGCTTCTCTATGTAGTACCCATGCTGTAATCATATCGCGTACGACGGATCAAATTCTAGGGGAAGAAACAAACAAACTCGAAGTTGATTGTTGCAGATACTGTCGATTTAGAAATGCATTTTTCAAGTCGAAGCTGTTCGTAATATTTCACTATCCATTTAAGATTGATTGAAATAATTCAATATTTTTTTAATGCAAATCGAATTTTATAATTAACTACCATCCTAGTTTAATCATTCAAGAGCACCTTGATATCATTCATAATATAATCCTACCACTAATATTACGACAAAAATAGAGAATGTAATTATTCATATTTCTGTCAAAGATCCATTTAATACAAATATAAGAGGCCGAATAATAACAATTTCTACATCATAACTTAGGAAATTTATCGCGTTTAAGAAGAATTTAAGGGAAAATGGAATTCGCGCTGCACAAAATGGGTCATATCCACATTACAGTCCTTCACACAATGAACCTTGAGCAGGAGCAGACAATCAAAAATGAGAAGGACAAGGCGGTCGACAGCTAGAGAGAATAGCAGCTTCAAGGGAAACTGCCAAAGCGCTGCAAAGATCCATTGTTCGCCACGCAAAGCGACGCTCACGCCATCTGTTGAGGAACCATTTACCGCAGCGACATAACCGGCGAGTTTACGTACTTAGATCAGCTCTAAGCTGCATGGCGGACGATTTGAAAGAAGTTTAATGTGCTCCCTGAAAATGATTGCACACGGAAGAGTAACCGAATGACACAGATATCCAATGCATGCTCTATAAATTTTAAGAAGGCTTCACTGACAAAAGAAAAAAATTCATTACATTAATCCTGTTAAAAACAATCTTCAAACATAATTCTGTAATAGGAGTGTAGTAATTTGGAAGTACATTTTAATCTGAATGATGATGTTTAGAGGACAAAACTCCTTAATAAAGGAGGAAAGAAGAATATCGAATGAAATAATTTTTCAGCAATCCCAAATTTTTGTGAAGGTTAGCAGTACCATAGGAATGTGAAGAATAAAAGTTATAACAAATTTATATTTTATCGTTTACCAGGCGTGCAATATTTCAGTTTGGAATAGTTATAGAAAATTCTAGTTTACCAATAACATTTCCGCCGATTTCTCAATTACCTATCTTTTCATTACCAAGCTTAAGTATAAAAGATAATATTATACATTTTAAACAAATAAAAACGTTTTTCTCGCCAACTAAAAAGAAGAAAATAAATTTCTCTGTTAATTAAATTTATAATGTTATTTTCTTCTTTTTAGTTTTAAACTTGCTTTTCTCCTTCCTTTATCTTCCTTTTTGTCACTCTCACTCAACTAACTAATAATTTATAGTTTTGAATTCACCAAAGCAAGTTATTTCACTTCATTGATTTTTAAATGTAAGTGTTAAAAAATTTGAATTTTTTTAATAACATTTTTCTGAAAAATTGGCTCATATGTAGCGCAATATTCAACATATCACACAACAAACTCGCTGAAATGTGATTGAAGCGCTACCGGTGGCAAAATGTGGAATTGATTTTTCATACAAAATTAATTTAGATTAATTCAGACCAAATTAATTTAGGATTTATAATATAGAAACTTAGAAAATCTTCTGGATGAGCCGCCACTGGCTCCGATAATCGTAGCACAAAACAAAATTAAATCTTCTCTATGATAAATTATTTTAATTCGTTTAAAATAAGTGGTTTTAAGTCTCTGTGTACGAAAAATAGTATTTCATATAAATGAGTAATTTTTGAGATAAATCGGTGATATAAGCCCTCTAAAATCCTTTTATTATTATTTGATCGAATTGTTCTCAATTTCGAATTGAAGGAAGCATGGCTGATCAATAGAATCCTTTCATCTCTTCCGCGAACTGGAAATATCAACTCCCTGTTCGATGAATATATCATTTTCCCCGTCGGTTTGCTACACCCTGTGACACAGAGCAGCATGAATTAATCAACTTTCGGGGATAAATTGAATTGATTGGATCGCGAGAGATTATATTTTACGATTCCGCTGTTGGAAAATGGGGCTATGCTATTGGAGTCCTCCGGACAAAGAGCTCATTCAAAGATTGGATAAGGTTTCAAAAGAAGACCTTTTCATTCCAGATAACCTGTGGCGCTTTCCTGGTGATAAAAAGCGATTGGTATTATTCTTTTTTTTTTGTAGCTACTGGATTGATTTGAATGGGAGTTATTCCAAAAAGGCTCGGAAACCAGCATATAAAGTTTTTTTCAAAGAAGGCTCGCACATAGAAGGTTAAGATGTGATCGGAAGAGATAATTAGGAATTTCATCATCGTTCGGTTCCGCGGAAACAATAAAAAGATTAGATGGATAATCTTTTCGTCCAACGAACTCAAAGTAACTTAAATTTGATCCCTATGTATAGCACGGACAAGGACTTGAAGCCCATCCGGGATCCATAAACGTCACTAGATCTTTTATCATGAGTTAACGATCCTAAGATTGGTCTGACGCAGTTCTCCATTCCGCCAGCCTTTTCATAGCGACGTAATTCTTCTCTTACACATCCATTATAACCTGTCCTATGTAAATTATTCGGGGCCGTCGCTTGCTCTCCTTCTAAGAGACAGAAAAAACGCACGCTTTGAACCAAAATGTCACTTGAACTACGAAAACAGTATTTGGTGTTGTTCCACTAGTTCTAAGCGATTCATTACAAGCACTATAACAATTCAAAATTAATTTCTTCATCTTAATCAGTCTCCGTTTTTCTATATTCTATCAGAGAGAATTCCACCGTGTTTTCTATAAAAAATTGGAGTAGCTGCGACTCCTCGGGATACGGTGGTTTCCCCTTGCCTTCCATATCGAAGTACTACAACCGTTAAAGTAAATGTTACCACGTCTACAGTGGAATGAGTGTCGCTGTACAGACCACCGTGGTCTCCACTTTCACTCATATGAAGAAGAGCTGCTGCCCTTTCCCCTGGGGGATGGTTCATTGTTTACACATTTTGACTGATTGTGAGACTATGTAATCAGAATATGAATGAATTAAGTTTATTAATGCTAAGGGTTTCTCCGTAAGAGCATATACAAATACATATAACAATTTCTTCACAAACAATAAATAGATAATATATACCTGGCTAAATTCTCTTGGCAGTAAAAAGCAAAAATATCACAGCAAAGTAAAAGTACACTGAGTAAATTATGAAACATATATTTACTAACTAATAAAAGGAAGAAAAATATTAGATAAAATTTCCTAGATAATTTGAGATAAAATACCATAAAATAAAATAAATTTATTGAATAAAGTGCTCACTGAGGTAATAATTAAATAGCTTTTCTAGGAAAGTAGACAGG
Source organism: Ischnura elegans (assembly GCF_921293095.1). NCBI lineage: Eukaryota > Metazoa > Arthropoda > Insecta > Odonata > Coenagrionidae > Ischnura > Ischnura elegans. Next base: position 15,734,917 of record NC_060257.1, read on the forward strand.
GAAGAGAAAGTAATTTAATAAATAACGATAGAGAATTCCAGAAATTACAACCAGAGATAACAAGTGATAAAAGACAAGTATTTTTCCGAGGAATAGAACGTACGAGGTAGGAAGATTCAGATCTACACTTTCTGGTAAAATTTTCTGATTTTGGTTTGAACATAGAAAAAGGAGAAGCTGGACAAAATGTGTAGCTAAGACAAAATATTTTGTCCAGCTAACGGTCATTTCCGCGCTAATGACCTCGGTACTAAGGGTAGCTAGGTACCTACCCCGAGTTGAAAATCCACTACTCTTTCCTTAGCTCAATTACCGTTAGATGTCTCTACCGTTGGAGGTATTTCACAAACAGTGATGGTAAAACTATTTTTTAAATTTTATCGAGCAAAATTACAATTGCATTGTGAAATTTGTTATTTACAATCATACATGCCTTATTGAAAATATAATTAGGATGATTACAGTTACGATTAAAATTAATTTTAATTTTGCTTCCGTACATGATATAATTGCAGCCAATATTTTTATAAATAAGGATAACACCTGCTATTCCTGCAATGAATTCGCTCTTGCGATTCTAAATGAATAGAAAGATACGTAAACTCATCAATCTGCGTGAAAGACTTCCTCTGTGGTCGACAGGGACTCAAAGATGTAAAATAATGATATAACTAGAGTAAGTCAAATAATCGAATGACTGATGGCTGATCAACACAATCAACTGCAGGTATGCATTCACTAAAAGAAATAATAGAAACGAATCAGTGGAGATAATTAAATAATCCATAAAGGATATTTGAATACCACTTGAAATTATATTTCCTGCATTAATAATATATTTCTTTAACAGAGCAACGTTTCTTCTGAGTGATAAGACTGATCAAATAGCTGCTCCTCGTTAAGCAAAATAAACAATAGTGCATAGCCTATTTTCCCGTAGACATGTTATAAAAATACGATCTGGTTGGTTTTTCTCCATGTGCCCTAGAGCGTTGATCATACAACCAGATTTAAAAATCGCTATTATCATCAAAGCGAGTCTCTGGTTGCTAAGGCAATATCATAAGTTACAACTGTAAACGTTTTATTGTCTTTTTATTTAAAACCACTCCAATAAAAACGGAACCATTCCACATACAAGTTCAATTGATTAAATAATCATAAAAAAAACTACCTGATTTAGCAATTATTATAATATATTTTGTTGTGGCTTCATGGCGTGCAAATCATTTTATTTCTTTTGATACCTAACTTCCACTATTTCTGTTCAGGTAAAATTAATCAGTAAACCCATTCGTTTATCATCAGAACCTAACCAGCAATTGAAATGACAAATTTAATGAAACTGGAAGTCGCAGTGATTTTTTATCGACTTTTTTCGCTCAACGACTCATGAGCCCATGATTAAATATAAACAGCAAATGGTAATTTCAAAACTTTAATGTATAAAACTACTACCGACCATGATTCCGACGCTATGTAAATTTCAAGGTGATGAAACAGACACCCTCTCATGTATTCAAACCAGAGTCAAGATAGGAGCAGGGGGTATATGTAAGTGGCGTGAGGGAAGTGAGATGGAGAGTAGATTGAGTGAACAAATGAAGGCCGATGACATAAAACAGACAACAAAGTGGGGTAAACGTGAAGGTCAAGGTTTTTTCGTCATGTAGCGGCTTAACTTTAACAATTTTGAATCAGTACAGAATAAAACATCATAACAAAGTCAATCCAGGCTATTGAAATTTTCAAAATTTTTTTTTTTTTTTTTTTTTTTTTTTTTTTTTTTTCATTTTTATCATGGGCATGCACATTGGCGCCGACTCCCTGGGGCCTGAGCCCACTCAAAAATTCGTTATAGGTGTGAGGAACAAATGTGTCAGACTTGTCGATTTTCCCCGGAGTGTCCAGATATCGAGATTCGAGTTATCAGGGTTCTAATGTTGATCATATGACTCTTCTAAAATGCTTATAAAAACTTAAAACTCTCTACTTATAAAATTTCCCGGGGCAAGATGTTTGGGCCCCCCAATATTTTTTCCAAGTCGGCATCCCTGGACGTGCATCACATTTCCAACACGTCAAACCTGAAACGATGTCATGGACTCCTGAGTAGTTCTGTACGAGAGTCTCGTCTCGGAGGTCGAGACGAGAATTCCTTTTCTCGGCATTGCCGGGACGAGACTCGGCGCGGCGAGAGTCTTGACGAGAGTCGAGAAGTCTCGTCCCTTCGAGATTTCTCGACACCCGTCGAGACTCCCGGGCAAGGCGACAATTTCCGATGAATACCGCAATCAGTCGATGATAGAGTTTATTAAGGCATCCTTTACGACTTTTATGGATTTGTTCACATTATAAAAATATTTTATTTAATCATTTACCCTTTGCATCCAATTTTTTAAAGAGTTTGCACGACGCTAGCAGAGTTCCCAACGAAGGATTTGGAGAAAAATCTTTCTTTTTCCTGACCTCAATATTTAATATAAAATTTGAATCTTGGTGTGTAGGTCTTTAAATGCAAATGTAAATTTTGCCGACGTCTCCGTTTATTTACAAACCATTATCAGCGCTTAAAATGAAATTAAGCATATAATTTTTATGCATAGGCATGTTAAAGGGTTACATCAATGTTTCTTATTATAGTAATATAATAAAAAAGAAACGTTCACTTGTAAATTAACAAAAAAGAAGAGATGATAGTCTAATTCTATAGAATTTTATATGTATTTTTGCAATGTTTATTTGTGGTAACTAAGTTTCATGGTTACACGTCAATTTGGTTAATTAAATAATAAATTATGCTTCAGTTGTCAACGTCGATCTTATATTGCAACTTTTTTTAGTTTTGGAAATATATAAGATGTCTTAAAATAATCTTTTTGTTAAATTATTTTCAATGTCTAAAATAGAAATAGTTTTATTTTTTCGGGGACTCGGGAGTCTCGGCGGGTGTCGAGAAATCTCGAAGGGGCGAGACTCTCGCCGCGCCGAGTCTCGTCCGAAATGAAACTCTCGTCTCGACCGTCGAGACTCTCTGGTGATCGAGAGTCTCGCACAGCCCTACTAATGAGTCGTCTGAAGCACTCGGTGATCCAATCAATTTGAACTAATCAATCGCAAACGACCCATCAGCGAGGATTTCCGCTCTGGGGTTTCCGTAGGCTTCAGGTATCCGTAGGTAGGTAAGTAGGATTCAAACCCGCGACCCCTAGATCAGACCCACTAGGCTACCACGCTCCCCGCGCGACGGATCGAGGAATCAACAATGCTCTCGCCATTTTAAAACTCTATAGCAATGGCACATCAATAACGTTTCACATTGTCTAAAGGCCGGGACACAATGAACGCTAACGTGAGGCGCGAGCCGTTAACGGGAATCGGTAAAAAATATGGCGGAAGGGAAAGCTTATGGAAGGGACACAACCACCGTTTACGGAGAGTACGTAAACGCGAGAGATGGGCAACTTTCATCTCTTCCCGTGTCCCGTACACGGAAAGCCAATCACAGCGATACAGCATTGTTGGCGCCCATTGCTGAATATAGCAGTTGTTGTTGTCGCGCAACGTGAGCTGAAGAGAAGTCAGTTAAGGTAAGCCATTACTTAATTTAATTTACGTGCATACTTTCCTCGTCGATTTCGAACATTCTTCAAAACTCTTCCTACACACAAACGAAAAGACTGAAGACCACAAACAAAACCACTGCGCGGGCGTTATTCAATTTTCTTTCCGGCCACGGGAACGTCAATTGTGACCGCACGGTGGCGTTCCCCGTCTCACGTTCTCCCGGATCCCGTATACCGTCTCACGTTAGCGTTGATTGTGTCCCAGCCTTAAGGAGTGAAAATATTTAGGAGGAATGGTTGTGAACAACAGCGGAGAGGATAGTAAAATTCAACGTAGACTAAAAGCAACAGATAGATGTAATTGGAGCAAAATTAAATTCATGACTTTCAAGGAACAAAAACAAAGAAAAGAATGTAAGAGGATAACTTACCAACCAGCTCTACTCTACGAATCTGACGTTTGGTCCCTGCCAAAGACTTCAGAAAGAAAAGACCTTAATTTTGAAAAAAATTATCCTAAAACAGATATTTGGACCAATTCATGATAGAAGTATTCGGAGGATCGGGATAAATAAGGAACTGGGAGAGTACTATTAATATTCTGATGTAGTGGCCACGATAAAACGCAACCGTTTAAGATGGCCGGGCCACATGGTAAGACGATAAGGGAATGGTGAATTAAGTGTTCAACGGAAAGTAGAATCGCAGAAGTCCTGTGGGCAGACCTAAACTTTAGTGAAGACGTAGCAAAGATAATCGTTAGGTAAAACTGGCCCTCATCTGCTATTCCATGGATGTAACACTGAGAATGGAAGAGTTAAACAGGTTCTCGCTTTACACTGTAACCTAATCAATACATGTTTCTCTTTCCATTCCGTGCTACTGTGTGTTCAAAAGCGTATGGCCATATGTATTCCCTCCACATACTATAGGGTCCCTCACCCAATTTCTTCCCAACGCACATATAACTTCCTCCTCCGGCCATTTCTCTCCCATCGGATTTCGTCTCGACCGAATGGGAAAAGTTTTTGCAATCGATGGAAAATTCCTTCCTTCCCTTGGAAACGAGAATTTAAGAAGAAGACGGACTTTGCCCAGGTGGCGCGCGTGTAGGCCATCTTGGATAACATTTTCCGAAATTCTACTTTTTTTTGCCCCTGCTGTTTTTTTTCTATGCCGTTCGGGATATTAATAGCGCATTGGTCTAAGTTTTTGTCAGCGGTCGCGTAGAAACTCACGATTCCGTGACCGCGCCGTTTGAAATTCCTGTCCCACTGAGATTAGTGACTCACCACAGCCAGTTTACATATACAATGATTTTTTCGCATTTGTAAGCGTTTCCGATGTCAATGTTGGTTTAGTATCTAGGAATATAGGTCTTGCAGAGATTTAAATGCAAACTTCTCCAACGATTCGGTATATTTATACATCTTCATCAGGACTAGGAATGAATATGAGCACATTAATTTGGTACATTTAGGCATAAAAGGTTATAACAATGTTTTTACAATAAAAAAATAAATGGCATTCGGTTTTAAATTACAGTAGTTAAAAAGAAGAGGCTAAAATTTTGACACCGTCCATTAGTGTTCCTTCCTTTTTAATTAATTTACAATTGAATTCATTTTCTTCTTTTATTAATTTAAAAAAAGTGTCAACTTCTTCTGCCTATTATGTATTAAAATAATGAACTCATATTCATTCCAAGACCTGGTAAAGGTATATAAATGTACGGAAACGTTGGAAAAAAAATTATATTTAAAATTCTTCAAGACCTATACATAAAAGTTACTGAATCAAAATTAAACATTGAGGCCAGGAGAAAGAAAAAACTGAATTCGATGTTTACGTTGCTGGTGTGAAAAAGGAAATTAAAATCTAACAACTTCAAAATTGAACAATAATACATTTACATAAAATGAAGAAACATAATTAAATTCCAAGTTTATAAATTGTAGTAAAAATTTCATTTGATTATTATTATTACTTTATTTTTCTTTGAGAGATTCGGCAATTTTATCCTCGCTATAGATCACCGGATCACCTTGCCATTAATTATCATGTTTTACAACATTTCACCTCTCAAAAACCTGATAAGAAATATAAATGTTATTATAATCCTTTTCATTCCTCCAAATTAATGCAAAAGTGATGAAAATTAGAGGGGGGCTTCCCCCCTAAAATGGTGGGTGATGGAGGAAAACGGATGTTATATTCGGATTCAGGAGGTCATTTTACAAAAGAATCAGTAGGAATGGTATCAGGGCTCGAGAAAAAATTACTTTTTACCGTCCATTATTACCTAATTACCTACTGCGAGTTTTTTCATGATGGTCAACCTCCTCTTGTGAGAAACTTCACTGCTGTGTTGACGGATCTGGTCGTCCAGTGAGATCCATTTCATCCAATGTAGTTCATGGACCAACCCGATGCGAAGACTTGACAAGTAATGAGAGATGGCCTCGTCTCTCTTCACGTACCATTCATGAAGCTTTCTTCTCATCCAGGCTCGTTGTCCTACGTCCACGGCGTATTTTGCGGCTGAAGTTGGTTTTTTACACTTAAAGCTGAGCGCACTTAGGTACAAGTCTTTGTGATAAACACTGCGCATTGAAATAGATGTTTCATGATGCTATTCGGTAATTGATGGATAATTTCCAGTATAGGCTTGCCTTGCTTGCGGTACTAGCGCACATAATAAAATTGACGGTTTCAGGCGTTTGTGAAATTTACAAAGTTTTTTACAGAACATGAAGCAATTGCACCAAGTAACGCCTCAAACCATGAATTTCAATTGCATTGAAAATGTTCATTGCAAAACATAATCATCGACTTAACAACAGAACTAACGCTACCTCGCTATTGTTGCGTTTTAGTCTCTATGGCGGTATGCTGAACATAAGCATTTTTAACATATTATACTTTATTTTTGAAGAGTGCCACTGTTTTTTAATGAACAACTAAGAACTGGTGAAACGATATCAATACTATTTTCGCAGTTTAAAGGATATTTTAGTTGAACAGCTTCGACCGCCATTGTCTCATTTGCTTTTTTCCGTCTCTTAATTACGCTAATATATCTATCTCATTCATACGATGCGCTTATATTTTCGGGGTAACCGTTAGTAACCTTGAATTTTTTTATAGAAACAGATGTCGACTGTTGTTATTTCTCATCACATAGAAAACTCGTGTTTCATTCGTGTATCAGTCTACTAATTAGAAGCATTTTGGTAAACATCCAGAGCGAAGCTGCATAAACATTCTCCTATGACATGCATTTGCGCTCGTATCGTCATAATTTCAATTCACCTACTCTCACCCAGCCGCGGTAAAAAGAGGATAAGACAATCGGTTTAAACATGGTGACAGCCAACAGTTTTTTTTTTCGTTGAAGCGCCAGAAAATATCAAACTGTATCTGTGAAATTGTACCACGCTTGACTTTGTGGAAATGAGATATATCCATAAACAAAATATAAACAACAAATGGTAATTTCTTCACTTTTATGTACAACTACACTACCGACCATGGTGTCGACACCATGTCATTTTTTAAATGACCTTGGAAATGGCTGGGTCTCGAAACCGTGGACGGTAGTTGAGTAGAGTCTGAGGTAGCTCAAGAAAAGTCTACTACCCTAAATGTGTGGACTTAACACTCCTGTGGCTTAGGCTGGGGTGGAATCTACCATCACATATCAAAACTAGCCCTAGGGTTGGATCATGGACAGAGTGACTTTACAAAAGGTCTTAAAACGATGCTCCGTTATGACTTCAAAATATGAAGAACACAAATTAAATTCATACATCGGTTCGCTATGGTATTTTATTGAGGCGACTGATAGCTGTGGTCATTTCTGTCCAGAGGAAAGGATCGTCAAAGAAAATACCACAGCCACGCGAATTACACACACATTCACGAATCTATCCACAAGTTTCCGGATCTAGAAGCACTATCGTGGGCCAAATTTACAGTCCAGTTGGTTTGAGCACTATTTTCCATGAGTTGGATACTTTTATCCGTCCTCCTTGTTGAAGGTTTTTGAGTATTTCATAATCTCTATCGCTTCTCAAATGATACGTTGATAGTATCTCTTCTCCTTTTAAATTACTTATGCATTGACGTACTCAAATTTTTGAGTGGGGCCACTCCAGGAGTGCTCAGCTTTGGCTGAGAGGCACGGTTGTTGATTTCTTTTGGCTCGTTGTTCTTGGAAAGGAGAAAAAGATGGTCGACATCACTCTGCACTTCAGTGACCAGATGAAGGAAGCTGCAATGATGGCGAAACTGTTGTCTACTAAGATGGACAAACGCGGTGTACGTATCCCCCAAATGCATTTCCGCTGATTGTTTATTACTTTGATTAGTTATAATTTTTAAATCCAAATTTATCCATTTCCATCCATGTAAAGAATAGAAATCAATAGTAGCAACCAACAGTAAACACGCATTCAAAACATACCAACAAATGAAAAGGTGATTTTAACTAAACCTACAGTAAATTACTATTTTAAATAATTGAAAATTCACATTTCACCATTCATTACCCGCTCAAATTCATCGGATACATTCACATTTCGCAAGTGAAATACACAGAAAAACTGTAGAAAAAGTATTCCGACGCGCAGAAAACTTCTTCGTGTTACTGGATACGGTTGGTGAGACAATACTTCCTGCAGTCACGAAGACACAAGTAGTACGGGAAGTTTAATGGCCTGATTCGGCTGAGTTCGTTAAAAATTTAGACTTTCTCATCGAGTAAAAATCATGACAAATGACGATAGTGAGGTGTCTCGAAAACTTGGTCCCCAAATGAAAGAGTAATCTCGTATTTTTAACGATCGCTGAGCGGAGGTAGTTTTAAAAAATCCACGCAAGCATTACCGCATGGCAGAGAAGTTCCCTTACCAGTCACTTTGGGGGGCGCTAATGAGGTCTCTCGTATCCACGCAGCTCGGGGAAATAAATAATAACAGAAGAACATCGGCAGTCATTGCAATTGGGTTGAAGAATTCCACACCCATGCTGTACACCCACACCAGAAAATATCGAGAAAAAATTCTGCCGAGACGGATAATGCAACGGCATGTCCACGGTATGGCGCATAAAAACTTCTCTTCGATTTTAAAGATTTTCCAGGGAGCTATCAATTCCTAAACATAAGCATTTTTTATCAATATTACTGCAGAAATTACTGACAAAAGAAAAAAGGCCAAGGTATTTAAATGCTGTACAGTCACTCTTAAGAGCCCCACGGAACCGGAGTAGAAGAGACCGAGCCGGCTGCTGATCATGTATCATATGATCATCAATGAGTGTGATAGTTCTTTCTATAGTTTTGTTCAAGCCCTCAAAGTGGAAAATAATTATTAATAACGTCCGGAGTTCCTACTCGAAGGATAGTTATAGTCTTTCACAACATTGCGGGACCCAGTGCGTAGAAATCTTGAGATGTCATGCACACAAACACGATATCCTAATTTCTCAGAGGCGTAACCTTCTTTCAAAACTTCTACAAAACATTTCTTCAAGTTTTTAAATTATAAAAATTCACCGGAGGTTAAATCTGGTGAATACGGCGAATTTTGTAATTACTGAACCTTAAATTCTGTAGTTTTAGTCATTGACTCTGAACAGGTGTGCAACAGTGAATTGTCTTGTTGAAGGAAGAAATTTTTCTGCTTCTAATGGGGGCGCTTTTCGTGATTTCTACCATCAACCGTTCCAATAACGATGTATAATACTCTCCTGTTATATTTTTACCCTTATCCAAATAATCGATGCTGATAATTCCACATACATTACAAAATATCGTTGTCATGACTTGACCGGCCCATTTCAACATCATCTACCGCTTTGGAGCCCGTTCATCTTCAAAATTCCATTTTTTTCACCTGTTTTTCTTTGTCTCTATAGTATAGTGATGAGTCCATATTACATCAAAAGTTATGAACTGATGCGGAGCATCCTCAGGATTGCGAAGGAAAAGAGGCAACTCAGCCAACGAGTTGAACACACGATTGCGTTTATTTTCCAATGTGAGGAAACGCGGCAGCAATCTTTACGATATTTTTTTCACACGGAAATTTTCGTGCATAATAAAAGCAATACTGCATTCCGATATGCCAGTGGCCTTACCAATATCGTGCACTTTGATACGTCCAGCACTTAAGACTATATCGTGGATTTTGTCAATCATTTTGCGGGGTTGCGTCCGGAACAATGTTCATTTTTCTGGTTTTACGGCCAAGTTTTAGCTCATTTACCCAATCGTAAATAACTTCAAACACAGGAGCAGATCTTCCATAAGCTTCATTCAAGATAGCATTGATATATTTCGGTGTTAACCCTTTCAAAAACAAGTGTTGCTCACCGAACAAAACTCAATTATATCCATTTTTATAAACAAATGAAAGTTGTTCACTACAATCGGCAACAACTATGAAAACATGGGATAGATACAGCTGAAACGTTAACAGCTGACTTGTCACCAATGCTACTTTCTAGTCAAAATTAATTTTTTATTCTTAGAGAGCAATTTCTTGGAGATTCTGAGGACTTATTGAACGACCCTCGTAGTTTCCAAATCCAAGCAAGCAGTGGCGCCGACTCCATGGGGCCTGAGGGGCCCCGAGCCCCCTCAAAAATTCGTTATGGGTGTGAGGACAAAATGTATCAGGCTTGTCAATTTTCCCCGGAGTGTCCAGATATCGAGATTCGAGTTATCAGCGTTCTGATGTTGATCACAAGACTTCTAAAATGCTTTTAAAAAACTTAAAACTCACTACTTATAAAATTTCCCGGGGCAAGATCCCCGGTTTGGGCCCCACCAATAATTTTTGTAAATCGGCATCCCTGCAAGCAAGGAAAGCATTCTTTAACAAAGAGATATCTTCATACATCTGGGAATATAAAATTTGACCAAAGGAAGCGTTCCGTTAAGAAATTCGGAGCCAGCTTTTTTGTGGCATCGAGTCAAATAGGATGGCTCCCGCAGGGAATTCAAGGTAGGAATCCTTCAAAATGTGGCGTTAAAGAAGAATGATGAGGATCAAATAGATAGATTGAGTGATGCAGAAGTTCTAAGAAGAATTCCTATCCAGGTGAGGGGAAGTTGGTTCTCTTATCATTCATATTGTGGAAAGTCGCGCGCCGTTGAGCATAAGAAGATGAAAGGTCGGCCTCATTACTGATGTCGTTTGAAAATGCATTGCTTGACGATAGCCGCGAGTCAGAGATAAGATCCTCACATTTCTCGAAAGAGAAAAAGGCTATTTTTAGATTAACATGAAAGAATAACAATTCCATGAGTATGAAGGGGAACCAATGAAATCTTTGCTTAAATCCTGGTACACTTCAAATTTTAAGTAAAATATATGTATTTTTATTCTTTTACGACATTTTTTACCGAATATAATGACTGAGATATAGGCACATAGTTTTATTTGCAAAGGTGATCAGGATTTATGGCAAATGAAAAAAGTATAATGGTCGTATTGATGATAGCTTAATTCCTGGATGTTGGTGTATTTTGTAGCTAGTTAAATAACCAAAGTAACTTTTAATTTCAAATTTAAGTGAACACAAATGTGGCATACAAAATCAATTTTAATCAATTCCAGTAAAAATAAAAACGCGTTTGACCACATAAATACTTGTTTTTGGCACAGTTTTACATGGGTTAAATAAATCTTCACACCCCTTAATTTTTGTCAAAAGATTCACGGAATATGTGGAGAGGTACCAAATATGGAACGAATTGTGAACCAGAGATCTAAAAAGCGAAAGTATTATTTTTTTCAACAGCTACGCACGAAGCATGCGTCTTATCGCCTGTGAGCACAGCGAGCACATATTCATCGGTTCAGGGCACACTGCTGCCTCCACTCGGGGAAAACGTGCAAATACATCGCGCTACTTCCAAAAAAAGCCAATTCGTCGACCCGAGAGGAATTACAAGGGTTCCCTCTTCAATCGCGTGTGTACATACCCAGTCTCTCCAGCCCTTAAGTCCACCGGAAGACATCAGCGATTGGTAGGGAAAAAGTAGAGAAATAAAAAAAACAAAGGAATATCGAAAAGCCCAGAGGCTAAGCACACGGATCTCCCGCTGCGACTTATATGTATATACACACGTGTATAAATAAAAAATAAAACGGTCGCACGAACGGTGGAGAGGGGAGGGGGGCCGAGAGAAACAAGTGACAGGCGACAAATCGATTTCCCCCCGGGGTTTATTGTCATTTTTTATTCTTTTCGCTCCCGTGGTTTTTTTTAAGGAAAGGAGATTTTCACTTCCTGCTGTATAGGGCTTCACATCGGGCCTGTTTATGAGAGCCCTTCTTGCTCGTATAAACAAGGACAAAGGCACGACAAACACACAAGAAAACGGGATTCGTCAGACAACTGTTTCCAGCTTCGGGGTCGCTTAGCTCTTCCACGGCCGTTTGGCTCCATCCGGGGCACGTGGCTCAACGATGCACACAACAATCAGTCTCGGAGGGCGTATTGTTAGCACTTGAGGCTCTCCATAGGATAGTCTACGCGTTCGAAACCCGAGAAAAACACGTGCGATTCGGACTGGTTTTGGCCTTCAAACCAAAACTATGATGCAACAATAGTCATTACATAAAAATACACAACAATCGATATCGGGTGGTATAGAAGACATTTGGTTCAAACCCCGAAAAATCTCGGCAAAATCTATTTGGATAGCAAGCGAAACAATTAAGGCAACAATGCATGGACTTAGTTTCATTAAATACACAATTGATTTCAATTATGAGTATTATCGCAATACGCTTCAAGTTCGGAGGCATTGAATTTCAATCTCAAAATGAAACCCAAAATAAAGAGCAATCATCATCTATTTTGCCGAAAACAAATCAGTACGCTCACAGCAGAGCAATAGCCTAACCTTTTTCTCGAGGGATTGAAATTTGGATTGATAGACTACCAAGATGAGACCGTGACCTCGAAAATCGAAAAATCGTTGGGTAATTCCGATATATTTGGTTATTAAACCTATTGCTTACGGCAACAGAACGGTGCAATACACAGCAATGTAAATAGGAGGGTTTGTTAAGGCTGTGATTACGCTAAAAATAGAAATCGGGAAACACTGTACTCAATACCATAATTAAACGAAGAGTCAGAGCCAGTGATGAGTTTATTTGAAACCGTTTTAATGTAGCAAAATTTCTTACAATAATTCAAATTATTTATTTTGTTCTTTACGTCTTCTTTTATTTTTTACAAATGCAAACAACTCAACTACATTAACATTGATTCTAACCAACACCCGATATTAGCACTCCATAAAATAGCATATGAAAAATGTTAACATTAACTGACATTAGAGAACATTTTCTTTCTTCGGATATTTGAAAAATCTTTTTAAAATTTTAAAAATGTCAAAAGTTATAAAAATAGAAAAACAATGCTAACCATCTGCAACTCAATTCTTCTTAAAATGTCTTTCTAATGCTGTGTTACTTTCACTCCAACATTAATGCGTGTGTTACTTGATGTCACATTCTTTATTATTCAACATTTGTACCAATTATTATGACCAAAAATGATTCCTCTTCTCTGACTCCAACAGCAGTCACAACAATCACCAAAACACTGGTACCTAGATTTTTTGACAATAGGGTTGTTCACCATATTTTTTTTATTTAAGAAATCGAAAGATCGTGCTTCAGAAGGAGCAATGACAATAATATTATGCTATTTTCTTCATTGTACATGTTTAGAGAAGGCTTTAAACAGTGAAAAATTTTACGTTACGCCAAAAAGCCCTACTTCCATCTTGAATTGATGTGTGACGTCACAAGCCTGTAGATGCCCTACTGCAGTGTTGTTTAAGTGGCTCAGCAGGGTTATTCCACTTTTTTTCAAGATCTCCAGCGTCTGCCGCCAGATCAGTGTTTAAAGAAAATCCAAATTTATCCTTTAGTAAGAGTAATAATAAGCAAAATTACCCTTACTTGTACATGTTTATTGCTCATCATATCATAAATAGCACTACAACGTACACATTTCACGAGCTGTCTTTTTGATACTTATAATCAGTATATTCCGAATCAACTGATTCAATGAAAAACTTGACTCACAATAAATATAAAACACTAATAAAACATGATAATCAGTTTTCCAATCACTCTGCACACGCTAAAAGAATTTGCACTCCTTGAGGTTCGAAAGGATTCTCCACACCTCACTTCTCACTCATCACTAACGACTTAGAATCAGTTTACGTTACGAATTTAAGTATACCGGGACTAGCCACGGTGATAACTTTTACGGGAGTCACCCGCAATGCACAATTGTGCGAAAAATCCACAGAGAAAAAATCATTCGCCTTGACCGGGATTCGAACCCGGATCCCTCGATTTCCGGCCGAGTGCTTTAGCCAGTTAAGCTACCGAGGCGTCATTCATCTCTGTGGAAATTATAGTCCACAAATTTCCACAGAGATGAATGACGCCTCGGTAGCTTAACTGGCTAAAGCACTCGGCCGGAAATCGAGGGATCCGGGTTCGAATCCCGGTCAAGGCGAATGATTTTTTCTCTGTGGATTTTTCGCACAGTTTACGTTATTTCACATTGACATTTCGAGGACAATGAAATGAATAGGCTGAAACAAATTGCTAAACCGGTTATTGTAACATCAAAAAACTTCGAATTTCACTATTACTCTTACCCGTACTCTTACCGTAACCAAAATATGACCAAAACAAAAACAAACAACAGCGCAACGAAATTCGTGAAATGTAAACACTCGTGAATGCTCAAAATGAATAGGTAATAACATCAAACAGAACTTAGAAGCGAACAAACGATTGAAAATTAATATGCGTTCGATGTATCCCTAAAGTACAACTAGCTCAAATATGAAACATATCCCCTAGGCAATAGTTAGATGCCTTAGATCGAAATGTATAGGGTTGATTGAACTAGCATGGAAGAAATAAATAATTTCGTCAAAGCAGTTACATTCACAACTCACTTCACTCTTTACTTCATCGTCTATATGCAATCATTCACTTAGGGGTACATCAAGGGCACAAATTGTGTTCACTTGCACTAGAGGCACAATGAAAGTTCACTGCACGTAGTTTCCTAGCAAATGCAGCTATACAAAACTTTCAATTCCTGTCAACGCTACATACGTTGCCTGCCTAACTTGAAGAATGGATTTCATGTCGCCTTGATCCATCCGGAAGCTTCATGCACAACATAGGCCATTTCAAAATAAGGAATAACCTTGGCAAATGTCCAGTCGGCATGCAGAGTACTCAGCTTAGCATCGAGCGATCGAGGGTACAGGCCAGCCGTACAGGCTTGTGTCGTCATCACCTCTATTTCAAGATGGCCGACCGTTTTTGGCGGCGTTTAAAATTGTTCGTATTTTGATTGCTAATAATTCCATCATTACTTTTTCAACGCATCTGTCATTCATCCCAATCGAAATGAAATTACATCAGAAGTGATATACATTCGTTTTTTTAGACCGTTCTGATAGGCTTGAACAACCCTATTAAGAGAAGCGTATGTAAGGATATTCATCAATTTACCATTACTAGTGATTATGAAAAAAAATTAAACCACGTAATTTTCGAATCAACGAAAAAGCGCGTTTCAGTTGTAAATTCGCTACAAAGAAGCAATATTTCAAAGCTAAGTTTTTTTATAAAAATTAAGCTTCACGTGGGGTATCCCAGGCATATTAATACATTACCAACGTTGCCAAGAAGAGTTTCAAGGATGTCGAGAAAGGTGGCACCGCTTTCGCTATTATTGGCATATTCCTCATCCTGACCCTCACTTCGAACCCTTAGGCCTGGAGGGAATATCCGTTTCCCAAACCCCATATTTCATCGCGAACAAAAAAATAAACAATAAAAGATATATTTATTTGGACTGGAGGGGGAAAAAAAGCTTGCGCACCTATGGACCGGGCAATGCAAAAAGTTCCCAAAAATTAACGTACAAACAATTTGATGAAAGCAAATAGCTAAAAGAGCAACGGAGATATAAACACGCAAAAATTACAAAAATAGTTTTTTCGTGTGCTTCACACATTTAAAGGTGCAGCATTCTTCATGTAGATTTCAATATTTCCTTGTGGATTATAAATGACGCCAATGAGGGTGCAGCAATTTTCATATCACGCCACTATACTTATCAATAGGATTTTTAAAAATTGAATTTTGAGGGCTTTAAATCGTATATTTTTTAAATTTGGTGTTTCTTGTCTTTTTTACTTTGGTCTTAGTTTATTATTGGGTAAAAGTGGATTATGAGGGGAATGTAAATGTGGACATGTATTGTTTTTTTTTTTGCTGATTTGGTGCTATGTGGACATGCATTGTGTGAAATATTTGGTGAAAATTTTGGCGCTTTGAGGACATGTATTGTAAGTGTGAAAAATTTTATTTTGAGGGCTTAGTAAATTTTTTTTCTACTTAGTATTTTGTTTTGTATTTTGGGTTATGAATATTATTGTGTCTTAATGCACTTCCTAAATCTATATTACCACTCGACTTCATGGTCGACTTGTAACTAAATATTTAAATAATAATAATAATAATATAGAATAAGGGAATGCATATAAGGGAAGCAGTCTGGTGAGTGAGCCTCCTCAATGAAGATAACCACATGCCATTGGTAGGAATGATAGATGAACTCCAGGAACCTGAAAAAGATTCTGCTGGAAAAGAGTCAAAATATGCACACATTTAGGAAGCAAAACCAAAAATAACATTTCCTTGTGCATTAAAAATTGCCCTTTTTCAAGAATATCTAATGGGCTCGATCCTAATTTTCAATCTTTTCGCGACATGGAAGGAATAGCTCAAAAGACTTTTAATAACAATAAACTACGCGAGGCCGATGCAAGGGGAGGAGGAGAGAGTAGCGGCGGCCCTCACGACAGGACCTCGTGACGTCATCAACTTCTCTGAGAAAGGGTTAAGGTCGTCGAAAATTTTATCGAGATTACTCGGCGATTCGACCCGAAGGTTGGTTTGCTTAGGCGAGGGTAAAGCTCACCCCGGACCAAGCCCCAGGTGTGTGAACTTCGCACATTCTGGGGGTTAGTTCCTTTCCCTGGGCCACCTCGAACTTCTAGGATTTTCGCTTTGGGGTGTGCGAGGCCATCGCCCGGGATCTGAACCCGCGATCCCTCGATCAACAGCCAAATGATTCACCCACTATGCTACCACGCTCCCCGCGCGACGGTTCGAAGAACAAAAAAACACCGGTTTCTCCGTTTAAAACTCTTATGACATTCGGATATCACAATATTTCGTTAATATTTATTTCGCACTCGTCCGTCCACACCTTGAATATGCAGCGAGCGTATGGGATCCGGTACAGAAAGACTTAATCCGCTAACTGAATAAAATACAAAGGAAGGCTGCGCGTTTCGTCAAAAACTGCTACGGGCGTACAGACAGCGTTACGCAGATGTTAAGCGAATTGGGCTGGGAGCCGCCGGAAACTCGGGAGGCTGCGCGCTAGACTTAGATTGCTTGAACAATTGAGAATGGATATCTTTAAGAGCGACACGGAGAACATAATATTAGAGCCACACTATATTTCCAGGTGCAACAGAAGCGATAAATTAAGAGAGATATTTTGCCGAACGGATAGATATGGGAATTCTTTTTTTCCCCGAACCATAAAGGACTTTAATAAATGCTAGTCCCAACTTCGTAGAGCACCTCATTTTTTATGCGTAGACGGCTGGTGTCCTAACACCACATGCCTTTTAGGCGGCTTGCGGGATATTATGGAGATGTAGATGTAGACGAATAGTTTTGATTGTGCAAGGAGTTTAAATGTTTAGGAGCAATGATTGTTAGCAACAGTGAAGAAGTACAATGAAATACAAAATAGACTAAAAGCATCATGTAGGTGTAATTGGAGCAAAAGTTGAAACCTCAGATTGTTAAACAAAAAATCAAAAACAAAAATGAGAATCTACGAAGATCACAATACTATCATCCTTGCTTTACAGATGTGAAGTATGGTCCCTGAATAAGACTTCAGAGAAAATACTTCATTCTTTTGAGAAAAAAATCTTAAACAGATATTGGCACCAATTCGTGAGGAGAAGCTAACAGAATGGTCAAATGAAAGGTTTAACGGAAAGTCGAATAGCAGAAGACCTGTGGACATAGACTTTCGTGAGAAGACCGCAGGGAGGTTATTCTGTGTTCCCGACTTAGGACAACAATTGACGTCACAGATTCTGCTTAGGGCATTGTTTGGAAGTTAAATAATTGGCCACTTACGGCCCTCACTTATACCACTCACCTCCAAAGAAACAATTCACTTCAAAAGGGTAATCGCTACTTGCCCGAGGAATTATTGACTCACTGAACGATTCAATTGATCCAACAGCTCTCCGAATGTGGTCATTTTCATTCGGAAATACAGAATATGTGCTGCAGGAAGATTTTCGAATGACAAAGTTAAAGAGAGGTGTTATTTCTCACTCGTCCGGCCGCACCTTGAATGTGCAGCGAGTATATTGGATCCGGCGCAAATAGACATAATCCGTGAACTAAAAAAAAATCAAAGGAAAGCTGCGCATTTCGTCAAAAACTGCTACATGCTTAGAGAAAGATGTTAAGTGCTGTTATACGAATTAGGCTGGGAGCAGGGGCGCAGCCAGGAAATAAGGCTGGGGGGGGTTTAGGTGCAACTAATACCGGGGTGTGTGGAGGTATGGAATACCCACCAGGATAAGCGGTAGGTGCGACATTAATAAATTGCAGAATTTTAAGATAAACGGTGTAAAATGGTGAGTTTTACGGCTTTCTGATGGATATTTTATTTATCCTTAGACTATTCTATTAGTAATCCAATTAAGTAAAATGGGTAAAACTTAAATATTTCTCTGAGTTCTGGAGGGGGGGGTTTAACCCCCAAAACCCCCCCCCCTCGCTGCGCCACTGGCTGGGAGCCGCTAGAAACTGGGAGACTGCGCGCTAAGCTTAGATTGCTTGAGCAATTGGGAATAGATGTCTTTCATGGTGATACGGAGAATATCATATTAGCACCCCACAATATTTCCAGGACCTACTGAAACGATAAAACAAGAGAGATATTTTTTCGTACGAACAAGTATGGGAATTCTTTTTTTTTCCCCCGAAAAATAAAGGACTTTAATAAATGCTAGCCGATATTTCGTTAGTGTGTTACCTTTTTATTTGCCAACGGCAAGAGAGTGGATAAAGATAGTTGACGAGGCCGAACTAACTACGCTTGGAGTATCCAAGGGAGTAACTGAGTAAGTAAGAAATCATAATCAGAAATTTGAAAAAAAAAACAATGGAAAGAGCCAATTGAAGCAAATGATAAGTTTCTGTCGAATGACGCATACGACCTAACGCCACTATTTAGATTAAATGACTCCCTTTTTGTTTATTTTCGAGTAGTCAACAAGAATTGTTGTCCACAATTCGACTCTCATTATTCCTTGTTCTCCCGTCGTCATGGAGAATTTTCATATGACCCAAAAATTAACTTTCTTTTCGAAAAAGTTTATTCCTATCAAGAATTTCCCCTCTTTCTTGTTTATTATCCATGCCTCTGACCCAAAGATCAGTATAGGGCAGATTATTGTTTTGTAAATTCTCATTTTTGTTTCATGGGATACGGATTTTGAAGGTAAACAGCATATGGCTTGCGTGTAGGCATCTGTTTGTGAAGTTCAGTCTATTTTTTTTGCTAAGATTATTAATAAAGTATATAACCATACTATTCTGTTTAATATTGGTGGCGTCAGACACGCAACAATGGATAAATTCAAATACGCAACTTCACAAGGACACATGTAAATAATTTAGAGCAAGTGTTGTACATAAAATAAATGTCTTGCTAGTATAAAGTCATGCCCAGTATCGTGTTTTAAGGGCCAGGAGAACCTCTTTTCCACAATAACATTATGAATAAGCGCCGCTCTGGCCACACGGAATTCCTGCCTAGAGAAACATACCCTTGACGATATGAAACATTCTAGGAGTCGCCAGGAGCAGAGGTAGTTTGTTGAATTCAGAATGTGAGTAAGAGCTGTCTGTGAACAGAGGAGTGGAGGAGGGTAAGAAATGATATGAATGGAAAATAAATTAATATAGCCTTAAATCTCCTGGACTATGCAATGTGCCGTGCAAACAAGTACGTAAGAGTTGCATAACTGCACCGGATACATCATTCCCTAATACATAATTACTGAAGGGGTCACGTAAATCCACATAGCTTCCGGCCGAGATGAAGGTGAGTTCATGATCTACACTTACTGCGACATTAGAGAGTGAGTAATGTCATACAATGTGAAATCTGTAAGAGACCTTCGGATAAATAAAACATCTGGAATTGATGATATTCCCACAGAGCTACCTAATTAAAAATGCAGGAGAAGAGACATTTAACCAGCTTACAAAATCATTAGTGAAATGAATTCGACAGGTGAGATACCAATGGACTTTGAGAGCAATATAATAATCCCAATTCCTAAGAGGAAAAGAACGAAGAACTGCAAAGATTTTAGGATCTTAAGCATGACTGCACATGCATCAAAGATACTGACAAGGATCATCTATAGAAGAATAGAACAAAGAGCAGAAGAGTATCTGGATGAGGACCAATTTGGATTCAGGCACAAGGTAAGCAATATTGGCTATTAAGGTGCTAATGGAGAATAGGATGGAAAAGAAAAAGCCAACGTCTGTTGCGTTCGTGGACTTAGAGAAGACATTTGACAATGTGGATTGGAACACAATGCTTGGAATCCTAAAAGAAATTGGAGTTCTCTACAATGACAGAAGAACCATCCACAGTTTATACAAAAACCAAGTAGCGGTGATAAAATTGGGGCCCAGCTGTGAAGAAGCAAGAATTAGGAAAGGAGTGAGACAAGGCTGTTCTTTGTCACCC
Source organism: Ischnura elegans (assembly GCF_921293095.1). Lineage (NCBI taxonomy): Eukaryota > Metazoa > Arthropoda > Insecta > Odonata > Coenagrionidae > Ischnura > Ischnura elegans. The sequence goes on from NC_060257.1 coordinate 15,755,436, forward strand.
GTAATTTTCAACGCATACATTGAGAAAGCAATTAACGACATCAAAGAAAAGGCTTCCGGAGTGAATATCCATGGTGAAAAAATAAGCATGCTGAGATTTGCCGACGTCATAGCCATCGTAGCAGGAACAGAGGTTTTACCAATTTGATTTGATTTATTTCTTTTGCCTGGCCCTGAAGAGGCCACAATCCGGCCCCCTCTTCCTCTGGGTCAGGGCTCTCTTAACAAGGTTATCAATATGGAAATAAAGGAATACAGGCATCATTTAAAAAATTGATATGATGGTAGATAAATTTGTATTATAATATAGTTAGGCCACGTTGTATTTTTTGCCAGCTATAGGATCATCTTCGTCCTTGACCAGTCGCACCTCTGGTCATCCGATAGGACGTTAAATGACTGGGCAAAGGTGCATATAAATGATCCCGCCATACGCGAGGACCTATGGATTGGGACCAGAAATTTGTTTCCCCCATGTGGCGTGTTCCATGAGTGAATATTTTGCTGAGCAGAGCCAGGCTGATGTGGATGAAGGATGGAACACGGTGCTTCCAAATTTTCCATCCGGTTTGCAGCACTGCGAGTGTTCGACGCTCCTTGATTTTCAGCCGCCCTTCACGAGCATAAAGGGGGGCCAGATGATCCCAAGCGCCCAGGCAGAAGGCGTACTGCATGCAGGCATTTTGCACCACTTGAAAACCTCTGCAGTTCTCTCCAACTGAGGTCCGAGCAAGGAACTAGGCAATAGTCAATGATGGACTGTAGTAGGGACTTCACAAGGATGATTTTTATTTTGTTGGGCAGGCTGAAGTGTATAACACGTAGCCTTTGGAGAGAGAGAGGGGGATTTGAAAAATATTCTAGTTAATATGGGTAGGGTGTTGGGTAAATATCAACAGAAAATAAAAACAAAGAAAACCAAGATATCAGTATGTAGCAGAAGAGAAGAAGTCAAGACTAACATTAAAATAGGGAAGCAAATATTGGTGGCGGTGGACGAATTCTGTTATTTGGGAAGCAGGATCACTAGAAACCAGAGAAGCAAGAAAGAAATTATCAATAGAATAGCCCAAGGGAAGAGAACATTCCACCAGAAGAGATACCTTCTTCCAGCGGGAAACTTATATATAGAAGTAAGGTTACAAGAACCTACATTTGGAGTATCCTCCTATACGGAAGTGAGGCATGGACAATGACAGCAGTGGAGAAAGCAAGGATGGAAGCCTTCGCAATGTGGTGCAGCAGAAGAATGATGAAGATCAAATGGATCGACTGAGTTAGTAATGAGGAAGTCCTAAGAAGAGTAGGAGAGAAGAGAAGCCTCATGAAAACCTTAATAAGAAGACGGAACAACCTTAACGGCTACATCTTGAGACATGATGGCCTTATGAAGACAATCGTCGAGGAACAAGTGGATGGCAAGACAGAAAAAGGAAGACCTCAAACAAAATATATGGAACAGATAAAGAAAGATGTGAAAGGGAAGAAATTCGTAGGTGTGAAAAGATTAGCTGATTGGAGAACTGAGTGGATAGCTTTGTCAAACCAATTTTAGGATTTAGATGATGTTGAACATAGACATGGACCTAGTAATGGGATGTATTAAGGTGCATCACCACTATTACCTGATCTAGGCCACCCTCTAGTCTGGAAAGGCTGATAAACCATTGAGATGTGGACAATGGCATAATGCGTGGAAAGCGAGGAGTCCCCAACACATTGCTGACCTAAGATATCCCAAGAATCACCACTACATCATGACTATAGAATTTGCAAAATTGTGCTAAGGCAAAATAGTCCTCCCATTCGATCCCCAAGATGGAACTGCAGATACAAATGGAATGTAAAAGATACCATTCTCAAAAGCAGCTAAGTGGAGTGTTAGGAATCTATTAAGAAGCTTAAGTAGAATATCACTGATGAAGAGGACATAAAGAAAATCTACTTACAACAAAAATAAAAGTATAGAAGTGAGGAAACAATTTATCAAATGTAACATATGGAGTTTGTTTCTCTATTGAAACGGGGCTTAGATGTTGACAGCAGGAGAGAAGTCAACAGTGGAAGCATTAGAAAATATGGCATTACCAAAGAATGACGAAGATAAAATGGATCAACAAAGTATGTGATGAGGTATTTCTGAAAAGAATGGGAGAAAAAAAGAAGTCTTCTAAACTTTGTAAGCCACATTCTGAGGAATGATGGCCAGAGGAAAACAATCACAGAAGGTCAGGTGTAAGGGAAGAAGGGCAAGGGACGGCCCAAAATGAGTTACATAGGACAGGTTATAAAGGATGTGAAAGAGAAGAAATACGTCGCTATGAAAAGGCTAAAAGATGGGAGTGCAGAATGGAGACCTGTGTCAAACTAATCTTGGGATTGTTGAGTTATGACGATGATGATACAATAAGTTGCACAGGAAGAGGGAAATTCTCTGCTGGTAGCAGTGAAGATACTCAGATTTTGAACATGAATGTCGGTTTTGAATAGGTGAGGGCAGAGCTCACTCCAGTCAACTCCACAGGTATGCGATGTCAAACATTCAGGGTAGGGGGCCAGTTGCTTTCCCCGGGACTTCAAATATTTTTGCTCAGGGGTATATAAAGGCTACACTCAGAATTCGAACCAAGGACCCTTCAAACCATCTACCCTACACTCTACCCACTAAGCTAGCAAGCTCCCTGCATCATCATCAGGGTTGACAACCTAAGAGAGAGAGAATATACAGCCTCTAATGACGCACCAATTTTGGCAATTTAAAGCCATAAGGGAGAGAATGCAGAACAAGAGAAGTATTCAACAGAGCAGTGACGGCTTGCCCATAAGGACTCTCGGACGGCGCCCCTCCCAAAGATTTGAAAAAGGAATAAATACCAATTCAATTATAATTATACTTCTAATTAACCAAAGTGTTTTTTGTCAATCGCATACATCGAAAATGTAGGAAAAAGACGCAAAAATAGTGCGAGAAATTCGCATTTGTAGCCGCGGGGCGCTGGCCAGAACGTCCCAATCCATCACCATGCAGTTAAATGAAGAGTGGTAGTGGTGGGGGTTGCTGGTGCTATGACGCGTCTAAGCTTGTGCCTTATGGAAGTCTTGGGACGCCGCCCGAGCATGCGCAGAGCGACGTATCTAGTGAGCTGACATCGCCACTACGGCTGGCGGCATTATAATCTGGCGTCTACTTGGTGCTCCAGTGTTGCAGAATACATTGTCTTGGTTTACATTTTATTATTATAAATATTTACATTATATTATCTTATATTAATCAAATTTAATACCTAGATAGCCTTAAAAACTCATTAAAATACATAAAACATTTAAAAATTTTGACCCCCTGGTGAAGTGTGCCCCCCCGAGCATTTGACTCACGAGCCGCCACTGCAACAGAGGCAAATTCTGCAGAAAAATCATCAAAGAGGAAATTGAAGTTAAAATTTTAACTTCAATTTCCTCTTTAACATTAATGGATATTTGGATTATTAATGGATAATTTTAACATTAATGGATAACATGTGAGCCTTCACCGAAATATCAGAATCTGATGCATCATTAAGATATCTGCAAAGAAATAAGGCATTGAATATTGGGAATAGATGATAATCATGCAGATCAAGTTAAAAGTGTGACAAAGAAGATAAACTCAGCTGACCAAAGCCATCTTTGAAATGTACTCAGCAAGAGATGTATCACGTGACTTAGAGATAAATATCATTCATTCCTATTCCCATGAAGAAGAGAGCTAAGAACGAACATCATCGTTCTCCAGGAACTAGATACCTTAAATTGCACGAGGCTGTAACTAATGGAAGTTTGCCACGGAGTAATTGGCTAGGTATTTTGAAAAAATTCATTTTAATTTGCTCCACTCGCATGTCAAATGACACTCTATCAGCATGATTTTGCATTAGAAGTATGTAAAAATTAATTTCCGAAGTGAATAAAAGAATTCAGGATGCCTAGTTCCAAGTGCAAATGGCTAAAGAACACCAGCTCAGAAACCATGGTGCTAACCTCCCTAACATATTTCTTTAAGATAACATTAAGAATAGTATGTTTTTCCTAATATAATAGAAAAACACGCCATTTTTGAATAGCCATATACTTGGTAGAATCAGAGTGAGTAGCACTAGCTCAGATGCGAGACAAGGTAGTACTCTATCGCCATTGCTGTTTAAAGAAGATTGCAGACATGATGGTAAAGAAAGCATGGGGAAAGTTAGAGGCAAGAGTTGATATTTTAAGCGGTACTTATGATTAGACATTGAAATGATTTGGCATTAAACAACACAGCATGAAGACTCAAGTCATTCAGTTTTCCAAAGCTTCAACAAAAAGGTGCATAAGGCTAAAGAAAGTATAGATGATCACAACATTGCACAAGAGCAAGGCCGCAGCCAGAAAATATTTTCGGGAGGGGGGTTTATGAAATAGTAGACAAACAAAATTATTTTCATAAGATAAATAAAATAGCGTATACGGTTAAATATACATATTTATTATAAACCCTTAACGGAAAATATAAAAATATTATAATAAAATTGAATTTAGCCATCTAGCTTTTTCTTGCAGCGACCAAATGAATTAACTCCTCGGTGTCGATGTCAATTCTGTGGTCCCTCAGGAGGCTCATAAGTCACTCACCTCTCTACTAATTCACAGCACTATTATTTCACACACTGCACCACAACTACACGCACTGCACCCACAAATTCGCTTGGATAATTATTGACTTAAGTCACATTGGACTACTAGATGTGCCTGCGCCGCCATATAATATCATCGTGTGAGCACCAAGCGAGCAAAAAGTAGGCAATATCTATTTAATATTTTTTCTTTCGGGGGGATCTATCCATCTTGATCCCCTCCCTGGCAACGCCTTGCACAAGAGGAACATTTCAACTGGTATTTGGGTAGCACACGAGAGGAATATAGACAAAGATAGGATATCAAGAAGAGAATTGTATTAACAAAGGAAGCCATTGTGAGTAGGAAAGACATAATGTTATGAGAGAAGAGTAGTCTTTTGAAAACCTTGAGTAGACAACTTACGGGGCAATTTGATCTGCCACATCTTGAGCCATGATAATCTAATGATATTTGACACTGAGGGACAGGTGGAAGGGAAGAATAGCAGAAACAGGCCAAAGTAGTTGGACTTGGATGATATATATGCATAGAGCAGCTGATGACAGATGTACAGCAGCAGATTAATGCAGGTGTTAAAAGATTACCTGATAGGAGTGATGAGTGGAGAACAGCATCAAACCAATTTAAGATTGATGATGATGTAAAACAGTACACTAATTTACCTATTAGTTTTAAAGTTTCTAAATAGATAGGATAGGTAGCATGCCAAAATATATATTAATTGCCATGAAAAAAGTTATCAGGACCAGGCACTGAACCACAGATCTTTGGCTATCTGGGCCACAGCTCAGATCACTGCACCATCTAGGTTCTTTGGTTCACATGGCAATGTCTGCAAAGGTAAGCGTGGCATATTTAAACTACGATAATGTAAATTTTGTTAAATTAATGATGATAAAATTAGCATCTATAGCCAAGAAAAAGATCATCTATTTAGGGAGTCGAACCACATAAAATTTGCATAATGTTACACAGAATGTAGGATATATAGACACCCAGCGTTGGTATTTACCTGCTCTCAACAAATGGCACTAATGGTACCTCGGCAAAATATATATACTTATATTTAGCCATGATTTAATTTACTCTGAGTATGGGCTTGTAAATATGTTCAAGCCCATGTACAGAGTCAGTGGCGCCGACTCCATGGGGCCTGAGGGGGCCCGAGGCCCCCCAAAAATTCGTCATAGATGTGAGGAAAAAATATGTAAGGCTTTTCGATTTTCCCCGGAGTGTCCAAATATCGAGATTTGAGTGATCAGGGTTCTAATGTTGATCATATGACTCTTCTAAAATGCTTAAAAAACTTAAAACTCACTATGTACTTATAAAATTTACCGGGGCAAGGTCCCCGGTTTGGGCCCCCCCAATATTTTTTGTAAGTCGGCACCCTTGTACAGAGTCATGGGCGCAGCTAAGAATTAAGGCTAGGGTGGTTCAAAATGGTGATTTTTACGGCCTTCTAAGGGATATTTTATTAGACATCACACTATTCTATAGGCAATATTAATCCAATTAGGTAAAATAGATTTAACTTAAAAATTTCTGTGAGCTCCGGGGGGGGGGGGGGGGGGTTTTATCTGCCAAACCCCCCCCCCTTGCTGCGCCACTGTACAGAGTACATTTGTTTTTTAAATACCCTCTTCAAAGCATCAAAGCAAGGATAGGGCTCACTCAGAAATTTAACAGGAAGGTTGGTTCGGATAGGTGAGGTTATAGTTCACCACAAACCAAGCCAAAAGCATTTGAATTCCACACATTTGCGGTACAAGGGGCCAATTCCTTTCCCTGAATCATCTCATACTTCAAGGATTTTTTTCTTAGGCTACTGATATACATGATATGGATGGTAGGCATGATAGGACCTTGTCTGGGATTTGAACCCAGGGCCACTTAATCATCAGTCAAGCACTGTACCCCATAGGCTACTATACTTCCTAAACGATAGGTCTAACGCATATAAAAAATTCCACCTCCGACAGGATAGGAACTGGGACCTTCAGATTGGAAGTCAACAATTTATTCACCACAAAACCCACAATCTCAAGTTCCACAGATGATAGTCGAAATATCATCGCACAAGAATATTCAACTTCCATGGAATTTTACATTAGAACCATGAGACTGAACAACAGCAAAGGCGCCGAAAAATTTTCCATTATTATATTCAGATTCCAATGACACTTCAGTTGGAACATCTAGTTTACGTAATGCGTGAGAATATGAAGATATCCTAACTATAAAATTCCTTATAATGAGCAGTCAGCATATGGGTCCACTTCATTCAGGTAGTGAGATCAGGGAAAATCTACTTCAGTTCAAGTAAGGGGATCTAGCACCTACTCGTCGACGATGAATTAAAACTGAGATGAGATAATTTTATTGAACCGAGTGGAAGACCCCCCCCCCCCCCCCGTTTCCTGGGGGGGTAGCCCCTACTGACCCCTTTCATTCCCCCACCCTAAAGCCCTCTCATCCCCCCCCCAAAAGCATATTCCTAGTTGGTATGGTATATGGAGGAGGCGACCGACAGCTGAGGTCATTTGCGCCATGAGGAAAGGGTGTGGAAGGAAGGTTGGAGAGAAACCCGGCGTCATCATTAGCCTGCTCTTAACAAAAGGTGACAAGGGGACCACGGCTTAACATCCCATCCGACAGACGGAGTGCTGCACTTGATATGTCCTCCACACAACATTCAAGCTGGGATCACGCAGTCTCTGAAAATTCTCTGCCACTGCCAGGATTTGAACCCGAGCCCGCCGGGTGGGAAGCCAACACTCTTGCCACTGTTGTATCCAGGGTGGTAGCCCTGTCCCAAGGATAAGACATGTGAGGACGGGGCACGCCCGGCAGTTGTTGGCGGGACTACGCCATGCGTTGTATCGTGCATAGCCCAGAATTAAAAGTTTATTTCCTAATGGACTCTTGTGTTTTCCTGCAATAGAACAATTTGGCGACGAGGACGGGATATTTGGAGTCCGATACTGTCGTGGGTTATGTGTCGTGTGGTTGAGGCTTTACGTGAGTTTCGGGAAAAAAAAACTGATCGGTCGACCGCGCCTGTGGTACGTGCCATTCTGTATCTTCACGGACCTATTGCCTAAATATGAGTATAGGAGTTTTTGATCAAAGTGTTGAGAGCATCTCGACCTACCTTCTGCGCCTAAACAGCTATATGAGGACATTACGTCCTCCTGTTGAGGATCTCGGCAAGAAGGATTTCTTAATTGGTCACATAGGAGGGGCAGCATTGGAGAAGCTAGCTGTGAATCTTCACCCTCTCACACCGGACCAGCTGACTTACGAACAATTAGTGGAGGAGCTTAAGACCATATTTACACCGGTGCGCTTCTTTCGTGCTGAGAGGCTGATCTTTCAACGTCGTGTTCGTGAACCCAATGAAAGTTTTTCGGAGTATGCCCTGGCGTTAAAGAAGTTGGCTGCCACCTGTGATTTTGGGAACAGTATGGAAGATAGATTAATTGACCAATTTCTGTATGGTCTTAATAGTGAAGAAATAACCACTAAATTGGCTGGCGAAAATGTTCCTTTTAAGAGATTCGTGGCCAAAGCGTGCTATATGGAAGGATCTGCGGAATACGCCAAAAGCACTGGGGATAGTCCTGCCTCAGTTTCGGTAATTAATAAGAGATCTCAACCTCACTGTAAGCCATTGTCACCAAAGAACATTGTGAAATGTTTTAATTGTGGAGGGCCTCACTATGCTAACTCATGTGACAAGCCTTTGAAGTGTACCCATTGTGGCAAGGACGGGCATTCAGTGAAATTCTGCCGTCAAAAGAGTAAAGATAAGTTCAAAATGAAAAAGATGGTAAAATCCGTGCTAGAACAGACACCAGAGGAATCTAGTGACGAAGACTGCCACAGGCATGTGGGGTTGTTGCAGTTGCATCAAGTGCAGGGAACCCAACGAAATCGGCGCACGTTGACTGTTCAGATTAATGGTGCACCTGTAACTATGCAAATAGATTCGGCCGCAGATGCATCCTGTGTAGGAGAAGATATTTATAAGAAACATTTAAGCCACTTGAAGTTGACGCCCACCTCTATGTTATACAATTGTTCCAGTGCCCCCTTATCATTACTCGGCGAATGTCAGGTTAATGTTATGTTTGAAGGAATTGAATATGTGTTACCTCTGGTTGTGCACAAAGGGAAGTTTCATTGCTTGATGGGTCTTCCGTGGCTAGAAGTGCTTCCTATAAATTGGTACAGTCTTTTCCCAAAGAAAGCTGTAAATGTGGTTGCCAATGGTAAAACTGTGTTAGAGGATCTTAAGAAAGAGTTCCCTTCTGTATTCTCTGGAAAGCCTGGGCTAATCAAGGGTTATGTCGCCCAGATTGTATTGAAACCAGATTCTGTACCAGTTTTTGTATCTCATAGACAAGTGCCTATTCCATTGCGAGACAAGGTAAGAAAAGAGTTGGAAAAAATGGTTGAACAAGGGATTTTGGAGCCCACGACCAACACACAGTGGGGTACTCCAATTGTAGTGGTCCCGAAATCCAATGGCGAGGTGAGAATCTGTGGGGATTACAGTTGTTCAGTAAACCGTTGTCTGAGTATGGATCATTACCCACTACCACTGATAGACGATTTGTCTTTACTAAAAGGTGAGTGTTTCTGTAAAATTGATCTTTCTCAGGCATATCTACAGTTAGCCGTTGGTAAAGAATCACAATCTATATTAACTTTGAGCACCCATGTAGGTTGTTTTAAAGTAAAGAGAATGCTGTATGGGATAGCTTCTGCGCCCGCTATTTTCCAGCAAACCGTTGAAAAAATCTTACAGGGTATTCCTAACTTATTTGTGTATCTTGATGATATTCTTATTTATGCTGAAAATTGGTGTGACTGTTCCTCTGTTTTAAAACAGGTATTAGGGCGATTGGCCCAACATAACATTGTCATTAACGTACCTAAGTGTGAATTTTTTGTTAACAGAGTCATATTTTTAGGTCATGTGCTAGATTCTCATGGGTTACATGTTGAAGAATCTAAGGTTAAGGCTATTGTGAATATGGGTGCGCCTTCAAATGTGTCTGAGTTGAGTAGTTTCCTAGGAGCTGTCAAATTCTATTATAAATTCCTCCCAGATGCATCTACTTTTATGGAACCCTTAAATAAACTATTGAAGAAAGATTTCCCTTGGTCTTGGGGTAAAGAACAAAAGGAAGCCTTTGCAAAATGTAAGACAGCCCTTAGTAGTAGCCAGGTACTTATTCCTTATTCCCTTAAGTTACCTATTAGACTAACTTGTGATGCCTCTCAAGTTGGGGCTGGGGCAGTTCTATCTCACATTCTCCCTTCAGGGGAAGAGCGCCCAGTGGGCTTTGCCTCAAAAACTTTTACCTCCACCGAACGCAATTATGCTCAAGTGGAGAGAGAGGCTGCAGCAGTAATTTTTGGTGTCACCCATTTTAACAAATTTCTTTGGGGGAGAGAATTTGAACTGGTTACTGACCACAGTTCTCTCACAATAATTTTTGGGTCAAAGACTGGTGTCAAGCCCCTCGCTGCTGCACGTCTTCAGCGTTGGGCAGTATTACTGCATGGCTACAGATTTAAGATTGTGTATAAAAAAGGGATAAATATCCCTCATGCTGATGTTTTAAGCAGACTTCCATTGGCAGATGATACACCAGTGGAGTCTCCTGAAAATGTAATATGTTTAGTTAAGACATTAGGTGTACCTTTGAATGCCCAGTCGATTGTGCTAGCCACAGAAAAAGATCCTGATTTATTAAAAGTACGGATGTACATCCAGCATGGCTGGCCCTCTAAATGTGATGATCTGCGGTTACAACCTTACTTTAAGAGACAGTTAGAACTCTCTATTAATAACCAGTGTGTCACCTATGGTTCGAAAGTTTGTATCCCAAAAGCTCTACAACGTGATGTCTTAAATTTGTTGCATGATCAACACCCAGGAATGAGTAAAATGAAAGCACTTGCTCGTGGTTATGTCTATTGGCCCACTCTTGACCAGGACATTGAAATTATGGTAGCTTCTTGTGAGCCATGTCAACAGGTCCAAAACTCACTTCCTCAAATACCATTTTCTCCTTGGGCATGGCCAAAATCTAAGTGGGAGAGAGTTCATGCCGACTTTTGTTATGTAGAAAATAAGACATTGCTTATTGTGGTAGATGCTTATTCTAAGTGGCCGATTGTTGCAATTATGAAGGAAACAAGTTCTTCTGCAGTAATTGAAAAACTTGAGTCCATGACAGCTGCATATGGGTTGTTTAAAGTGTTTGTCTCCGATAATGGCCCACCTTTTCAGTCCCAAGAAATTAGTGAGTTTCTTACTAGTATGGGTGCCAAACATCTGTTTTCTCCCCCATACTTACCAAGAGCAAATGGTCAGGCAGAGAAAACTGTGCAGCATGTAAAACAGGCTCTAAAGAAATCGGTGCTTGATAAATCATGTGAAGTATTGTCCTTGCAGCGTAGGATTAACAAATTCCTAATGGCTTATCGTACGACGCCACACACTGTAACTAAGATAGAACCTGCAGAGTTATTCCTGGGGAGGAAGCTTAGAACAAAGTTGTCCCTATTAAATCCAATGAGCATTGTGGAAGACCGGGTGACTTCCTGTAATGAGAAGGTGGCCTCCAAACATAGCACTAAATTACCGGAATTGAAAGAGGGTGATACGGTGTGGACACAGGGTGTTAAACACAATGTAAAACAATGGAAACCTGCGACAATAGTAAAGCAAGTGAGTGCCAAGTCCTTTGATGTCTTGTGTGATGGGAAACTAAAAAAAAATGTCTCCCTTCAATTCCTTCGTCCAAGAATTGTGTCCTGTGAAGATAAGAGAAATGAGTTTACCCCACCTGCTAATGTCAATACCGAGGAGGTTGCTAAAATCCCACTTCCCCAAAATGATATTTCCGAGTCAGACAGTCCAGGATCTGCTACCCATGAGAATACTCATGAACCCTTGCCTAGAAGCCCTGTATTGGCTAAGCCTTGTTCTACTCCCTTGAGTCGCCCATCACGAAAAAGGCAGCCACCAAAATATTTGAATGATTTTCTTATGTAATGTATCTTATGTTTTCATGTATTTAATTTTCATGTTTGTAAAGGGTTATTTTAGTGGAGGGGAGTTGTTGTATCCAGGGTGGTAGCCCTGTCCCAAGGATAAGACATGTGAGGACGGGGCACGCCCGGCAGTTGTTGGCGGGACTACGCCATGCGTTGTATCGTGCATAGCCCAGAATTAAAAGTTTATTTCCTAATGGACTCTTGTGTTTTCCTGCAATAGAACAGCCACCACACCAACCCGATCCCCCCAGGATATTCCTAGTTACGCCACTGATCAGCACCATAATAAACTCTATGATCAGTACCCTCAGCTACGGATACACATCAAGAAAAAGTAAAAAAAAAATATTGTACTTACCCGTTAAAGTTCTTTCAATATCGCGAGGTGATTACCGAAGGCGTCAATAATTCCGCAGTGATGTACGGAAACAAAGAAGTTACCGTCGTAAATGCTTATCCCCGCGTAACCAATAGAAGTCAAACCATTAACTACGTATTTTCCTAATCCGCGCAATTGTTGAAATGTGACGAGTAAATAACACAAGCAAAAAGTTCGATAACGGAAATAATTGATTGATTTCACTTAGATTCTGAATCTCCAAGCAAACACTACAGCTTAGTTCACTCCTACCGGTACGAAATTTCAAATGGCAATCACCCGCCACCAAAACCATCAGATGGGGCCAATTGGGTCCTTGAAGACGACATATATATATACTGTCGACTGGGCGGGCATTTCAAATACTTACATTTTCATGCTGGGACCCATTTCTTTTACATTGGGCTAGATTGAACTATCAATAAATAAGAAATGCATACTCTTTCATAGGAATGGGCTTTCCCAAAAATTATATAAACTCACCCACTTTCGAATTTTTCTTGGAAGCAATTGCCGAAAGTGCGATGCGACTACCGATAGTGATTAAGCTGCTTGCAGACAATGTCTGTGAAGTCAAGTTTTAATTTAATATTTATAAATTAAATCATTGTAGCTAACAATTTGCTTTGATTTTAATAAATATTTTTTTATTTTTACTGATATATAATGTCACCTATATGTGAGAAAAGGCTTCATTTACGCTGATACGGACGCCTTTTTGACCAAAAAAACAACGCTCGAAATTATAAAAAGTACATTATATAAATGTTAATCTATCGTGATTTCGCTGGATTTCATTGTTTTCATTCAATGCCAGTGGTGATCGTGTTGTCCCCATCAATACGTAGATTTACCCAGTTGCAATGGAATTGATAAGGTATTGCCTGTTGTTCACCTGCGAAACGCAGATTCACCGGGTTAAAATGTGTGTGTTAAGAGATAAAGTTGATGATCCCTACGATGCCTTATGTTGGTTCAATTATGTATTTTTACGTAGATCAACATTTCAACAACACACCCAGGCATTAGGAGAATTCATTTCAGTGTTGAAGGCAATGTAAAATAGACTGCGATGTGTGTGTGTTTCGTAAGGTAAGTAATGTCAAGTTAGCATCTGTTGGCAGGCTCAGAGTTAAGCTTTTGGCAATTCTATTATCGTCAAATTCATCCAAGAACGGAAGGAATAGTTGTTCAATGTGAAGACGCAGATTCCCATTTTTTTGTGATATTCCACATTTACAGTTCAAATAAAAAAGCATCCCGGTAAGCTTTTGGCATATTCATATCATCGATCTTCTGGTAATTAAAAAATTTGATTGACATGCTGAACACTTTGACTGGGACTGTTGTTATGGTTTTAACTCACTTTTTACGTTCACAGCCGAGGGAGGCTATGGAAGAGATGCATATATATTGCAGGTGATAAAGAATGTAAAGCAGAAAAATTACGTTGGTGATAAAATCAGAAGCCGATTGGAGAGTTGAGTGGATGCATGCATTAAATCAGTCCTAGATTGATGACTGATGTTCATCGTGAGTGAAAAATCCTAAGATAGGTTTAATGCAGCTCTCCATTCCTATCTGCTAGCCTTACCATAAGGACATATTTTTTTCTCTTTTACATCCTTTATAACCTGTCCTATAACTCATTTAGGGCTATCCCTAGCCCTTCCACCTGTCCTACGATTGTTTTCATCAGGCTATCATGCCTCATAGTGTTGTCAACTAAGTTGCCCAGTCTTCTGCGTAAGGATTTTAGAAGACACCTTTTCTGCCACACTTCATAGCACTTCCTCATTACTTACTTGGTCAATCCATCTTATCTTCATCATTCTTTGATAGTACCACATTGAAAATGCTTCCACTCTCGACTTCTCTGCACCTGTTAACGTCAACCAAAGCAATGCTCCTTCAACCCTCAAAAGTTTCCTTCGAGTTGATTGAGAGCTTGTGAAGGGTTCCAGTTGAGAGGCTGCTGTTGGTCAGTGCTACGAATTCTCCCATTCCAGCAAACTAACACTACATATATTTTTTGTACCTGTGACATGATCCCTCTTACCGCCATTGGAGTAGATTTTCTGTTTTACAAAGGTTGAGTCCAGAGATGCTTAGCCTTCAGAGTAGGCAACGGGAGAAAGCAAAGTAATCACGGTAGTGAGTGATTGATCCAGTATGTATTAGTTTTGCCTAAAACCACCCCTAGCCTTTATTCCTAGCTGCGCCCCTGTGAGGAATGGACATCGTTCGTTGATACGATGAATTCTGTTGCACGAAATCACAACATCTAGGCATTCCTAATGTTCTGCAGAAGAAACTGGCAAATTAGTTGAATATCTCTCATGAGATCATCGTGAAGACAGCCAGGCCCTGAGACGGCAATTAAACCACTTAGATAGATGTACCATATTTTTGGCGATGCAGCTTAAAAAAAAAAGAAATGTTGAAAAACTTGAGTTGTTTAGATTTCCAGATTATCGATCTTCTACTGTATTAAGTTAGCCATGACCTCAAAGGCATGAATGCCTCTTGTCTCCGAGGCTACACTCTGCATTGGGGTCAACCAATGTTAAGAGTTGCAAACTGTATAGTCCCCTAAGGAGTGAATGCATCGGAGAAGGGCCCATCCCACTCCCAAAAATAAGGGTATATATACAATGCTGTAAGGGGGTTAAACAATCTCTGAAAATGATAATGTAGTTCAAGGGTCATCAACCCGCGGATCCCTGTGGCCCACAGCACAATTTCCTGCGGCCCCTACAGGCTAAAGAAAATAGATATTGTGTCGCACCACTCATTATAAAATATATATTGACACACTCTTCAAAAATAAACAATGTCAAAAATCGCATTGATTGATTGAACTTTTTAACCATTAAGTTTATTGCACTTTGAAAATGAGGTTTTTTTTCTTGATTTTATTGATGTGATGGTAAAGTGACGTGGAGAATTGTGGCCATCCTGACGATGTGAAACCTATTTTTGGCCCTTGCATTAAAAAAAAGGTTGAAGACCCCTGATGTAGGTTACGGGGAGGTACTTGGAGATGGCAACCAACAGCTTAGGTCATTTGTTTCATGAGGGAAAAAAGAAGGGTGGATAGAAACTCCACATCTGCATCATTCATTTTATCTTTACAAGTGAGCTGGTGAACCCAAAGCAAGTGGAGATGAGGGGAGGGAAAGTTTCTCGACATACGACTTTGCCTTTGCCAATCAGCAGACAGCAGGCGTGGCCTTAGTCAGTTGCCCTCAGACCTCCGTCAAGTTACCACCGTGAATCTGCTCGTGGAACAGTGTTGCCAAACCTCACGTGTTCTCCTTGTATGTCTTTAAGTGTGCCTTTCACTAACGGTGCTTCATTCAGCACGTTAGCTGACAATGTCATGGGCTTCTGTGAAAGGATTATCTCCAATGCCTTCCATATTAGTACATAGCTATATTGTCTCGGTGCTGGGGCCAAAATACCTGTGACCACCCAAGACTCTCACGTTTTCAATGATAAACTAGGGTGGCTATGTACCTTTGGCAACATTCAGCTCGCTCCTACTCTCCCTCTATTTGTAACACCCCTCCCCCATTAGCAAAGCCCTACGAGAGTGTCTGGGCTCTCAAGAAATCTCACTCACAAACAAAAAGTGAATAGATTATAACTTATAGGTTGAATCACTGGCTGAGAGATCAACACGCCCCAAGAGAATAGGGTGGTTTCCTATTATTTTTTTATTGCCTAAATCGAAAGATTATTACTCCCGGAGTACATATTTCACGCTTTTAGATTTTTATATAACGATATCTATTTTTTGCGATTAAATGAAAAGTGAAAATTTTCAAGCAGGCGAAAACGCGATGGGTAAGTATGAATGATGGGAAAAAGTCCGTGTGACGTATTTCTAGTTCCCCCTGCCGCCTTGTGAGGTGACCTTGGGGCGAGGCTCTGAGCGCTGATACGACGAAGGATGCTAGCAGGTAGCTGAGTACCATGCTAGCTGGTATCTCTTGGCTTAAATAAGGATTATTAATACCTTATCAAACGAAGAAAACTTTCCGACCTTAGCCAGTTTTAATAGGTGATTATTAAGATATGTTTCCCTGAGCTCTGTGCCTTATGCATGCATTGGTAACCTCAGACGATGTATAACTCCTATCCTCTCGTGTAGAAACTAGGTCCCTGTGACGTCACGTGGAGTGGAGCGCCAATCTGGCCTTTTTCACATGAGGTTAAAATTGACCGTTGCCATTCGTCTAAACCAGTATTTCTAAAACCAAATAATTTGTATATCATGAATACACTAATGGTGGGTAACGAATCGCAATCAATGCCTTCTGTTTTTTTTTATGAAGGAAACTACCCTAATCATAAATTGTATGTGCAAATTTTGACGAAAGGTGCCAAGGGGATCATGGCTTAGTGTCCTATCAAATGGACTGTGTTATGCTTTAAATGCCGTCCATACAATACTAGAGAGAGATTGGGCAGCCTCGGAAAAGTCTCCACTCGTGATGATGTAGTAAATGCATGAGCCCAGTAGGGTGGCATAACTATGAGGGGGGATGAAGGGATAGATCACCTCCCCCCAAAGCCTCAGAGAAATAAAAAGTAATTTATAACTATTGTCCAGTTTTGAAATTTGATTGCTGCATCTGATCAAAGTGAAATTTTTAGTGCCAAAATGATGTAAAATGTAATTCCAGGCATGCCATTTTTCAAAAAATTTTCCTTGACTTTCCTATGCTTGGGGGGGGGCGCCACCCCTGGCCTCCCCATCCCCCCAAAGCACATTCCTAGTTACGCCACTGCATTAGCCTAAACCCTCTTAGTGTCACCAAAATATGGTGGTATGTACTAGCAAAAAGTGCTGACGTTAATTTAAGAATTTTGTAGCACTTTATGAAAAACCATGATATGAAGCTACTATCTTATACACCAATGTAAATTTTTATTCTAATTCACTAAGAAGGAATTATTTTTTTTTAGAAAATTCTAACACATTGGATAAAGAATTATAAAAATGTATTAACTTATTATGCTATTAAATCCAGTCCACACTCGAGCCAATATATCAGCTCATGGGAGTTTTCGCCCATGTCACAAAAGCCGATATATTAGCCAGTGACACTAAGAGGGTTAAGTAAGGATAAAATAATGAGGTATAATATTTTAAAACTTTCATTTCCGTAAAATAAACTACATAAAAGTCAATTATGATCTCGCAAATCATAAATATTTTGCAGTCGAGAGGCAAAACCACAATTAATAAAAAAAGAGGAGCATTTTAAAACGGTTCTCTAATTACAAATTTCCAAAATTGCTTCCTCTACTGGGGCCATATCACCTTGAATTCTTCACAAATTGCCTCTACATTCACCAAGTAACGTGCAAGATCTAACTCTCACTCTCCAACATCTTAGATTTTGACAACACTATAACAGGTAACATTTCTTTTAAAAGTACATTAGCACCATACATGCTCCACCACTGACTGTTCGAGGAAGCACCTCCACAATCTTGTAATTTGGCATCTGAATGTCAGATTACACAATCACAGGACATTGGCCTTCTATGTCATATATTTTTGCTAGTCTTGTAACTACTGCCTCACAATATAATTCCTACTCATGTCAAAATGAAAACAAGAGAATTTATAATTTGAAAGTTTATCAAACAAAAAAATAATATTATTCAACTATACTTTTCAAGCTGAACTTGAAAACAACATGAAAAAGTACGGATTGGTCAGTTCTGTTCTTCACCTCGGTTCCAGCAATTCTAAAGTTGATATCCAAAGCCACAAGGAATCCAATAAAAACAAAATAATTGCTGCAAACACTATTTGAAAACTTTTCTCAAGCATAATTTCCACTGCATATTTTAATCATAGTGATGTTATGGATACAATAACTTGTGAGATAAATTCATGTGTTACTTCCAGTAGCACATAAATATGTACCCAAGGAAAATGACTAATAGATTTATAAAATTAGACAACGAAAAGGAAACACTTAAAAAGGACTGGAAGCAAGAATCAAGACTAAGAAATGGGATTGAAAACAGATTTTAGGGATTGATTCTAGCTAAATGATGAAAAACAATGAACCAATCCATCCATAATAAGAATCTACCTTTTCATCAAAGGGATGACACGTGAATTAATTCTGAAACAACCATGTCTGTATTTACAAACACAAACAGCTTAAATCCATCCAAGTAACAGTATGCATAAAGAAATATGTATTTATATAAAATGGAGAAAAAAGTAACTGGAATCTACCATTACAAATGGAAGATTACATTTGATTTTCATTCCTTCCAATGCAACAGAAAAGCTGCTGGCTTTGCAAACAATGATGCAAATGGGCTAAGAATACTGACAACAATCGATGAATAAGCCGTAGAAATGCTTTCATTTCACTCGCAAAGGCACAGCCATTCATGAAGGGATCACCCGAAGGTTCTCACAGAAACTAGGCTGAAATCCCATTAACTTGTGAACCTTAGAACATCTCCAGCATTGATATCAGAACACACAACAGGGCATGACGTGTGCTACGAGCATTCAGTGTTCCCATAAATACCGCATGAAATGGGAGGCAGGATATATGCTGATGAAACGTGTACTCTGGCAGAAAATATTGGGGAAGAATCAAAGTTAACCACTACTGGACTATCTGGGAATCATCTTGACTTCTACCAGTTTTCTTGTAATTCAATTACTACAACCGAAATTCCAAGCCCATAGTCTTCACTAACCTTAAAGCAGACTTTCATTTACTATGAGGAACCTTGGATGAAAGTTACTGAAACAATGAGCTACGTACACTTGAGTCATATCCAACTACATGACCTGAGCAACGAAAATTGTGAAATTAACGGGACGAGAACAGCTAGCTGAGTGGGGGGGTGAACCTTTGTTGGTAGGAATTTGGCATTAGTTCATGTTATGTGGTGGCAAGTCACGAGATATACATAGAAGCTGTAGGGAAGTGCACCAAAGAGATAAGAGCCACAAGATGATATGGTGTTCATTAACTCTATTCAACATTTTAACATTGAGACTCCCACACATCCCTACAGACAATGTAGGAATGGGTAGTCCAGGCCTAATAAATATCAAACTCCATCCAATGAAATTTCACCAGGACTGAGTGATAACGATACATTTACTAAATCTTTCCCTGGAACCACCAATTGGTGGTGGGCAAGACCCAAGTCATCTTTAGAACATTCGCTCATTTGATCTACAGCCCATGTACTAGACGCTAAGTCAGCGCTTTCGGAAGGAAGAGAGTCACCGCTGGCCAGCAGGATGCCGATGAATATTCCACTAAGTTTAGCTGCCGAGATTGGCGATGCTCGACCTCCAGTGATGACCTGAGTACTACCACCAATCACCTTATCACTGTCAGGCATCATCTGCAAATCGTAGGAGAAAAAAATGCATCAATATAATTATTCCTGAATAAAATAATACCACATGGTCATTATCTTTAGTTGAAAAGGAATGCGAATTGGTAGAGAAAACAGGAACTACCGCAGTAACTACCACATCAGTTGCTGAGGTGAACTTATTTATTTATTTCATCACCAAAAATGGCACAAAGGCTTTTGCATTGGCTGTTCCTTAAATAAATAATACCTAAAAGATAACAAACAATAGCACAATAAATAAAAACTAACAGAAAACAAAATTTTTCAACGTAAGAAGGGGCACTATTGATTAGACAATGGTGAATTATTCAGATGGCATTTTAATGAGGATTTTTAACTAGTGGCAGAGGAAAATAGGTCCAGGGAAGGGATTTTTGAAGCAATGGAGTTAAATAAGGATGGGATTCGGTAGAACAGAGAGCGTTGAGAGATGGAGAGATGGAATTGCGGAATGTGAAGCAGAGAGTTATTTTGTAAGGGGCGAGGAGGAATATGAAAATGGAAAAGAGAGAGAATTTCGTTTGTCCGGATAGAACCGATTAAGATTCTACACAGAAGCATGAGATCAGATAAGACACGGCAGCTAGTTATGTTAGATATCCTGAGGGAGGAAAGGATAACGTCACGGGCATAATATCTGATTGTGGGGATTTGATGGAGGGCTACGGCAAGAAAGAAGTTGACAGGACGGTTGACCAAGTTTAATGTAGTGGGCTTTTTTAGAGTAGTGGGGCAGTTGACCAACTTAGACTGAACAATGACTTCTTCATGTCCGGTTACACCCAGTTGGTTGCCGTTGCTACTGAGGCAAAGATAACAGTCATCCTTGATCATAAGAAGATTAACCCTTAACTGGTGACGTGCGGTCTGAGAGACCGCTGCGTTTTTAAAATTATGAATATTTTCAAAATTAAGATTTCAAAATATCTATAATTCTCGTTAGCTTCATATTTTTGCATAACAAGGACATCCCACTCTTAAAATTTAACGTTCCTTTTATTAATTTCTGTAAATTTGCAATTGAACTCGACTAGCGGTCTGTGAGACCGCACGTCACTTACTAAGAATGCATCAAGAAAAGGAATAAGTGGGATAAATTTCATGGCTACTAACTACTTAGCCTTCCAACTTTAACATTTAAGGCCTTTTTGAATCTGGCAAAATATTGATACATAAATATAATAATTATAACGCAAGTGTTTTTGGCATCAGTTTTTTATCCTGCTTCAAATCACAATTTTTTATGACAAATTGGTTCGTATTGGGAGTGTAAAAATTTTAATATAAGTTTTAAAATAGTTAAGCATTCAAAGAAAAATTAAACAAAACAATAAAAATGGCATAGCAATATTTTATGAATTTTTGATTTATTGCAGTCTCCCAGACCGCACGTCACTGGTAGTGTAACAAGAATTGCACGTCACTGGGTAAGGGTTAAATCACCAAAAATTACTCCAATACTTCTAAATACATAATTTTAAATTTGTGTATTTTCAAGGTCTAGGAATAGGTTAGTTAGCACACATTGTAATTAAAATTTAAATTCATTAAATGCAAGCTAAGACGCTTCATCGACCTCGTAAGTAGATGTTGATCTCACCTGACATCCTATTCTTGGTGTTTTATAATCTTAATTGAGTCTCAAGAGTGATAGAAATTTTGATTCTGTTTTCATGTCTGATATAAAACATTTCGTAGCAGCTGTAAAAATTCTACTAAGCTACTGCACTCAAAATTACGACAAACACATACAGGGTTCCCACTCTAACTAAATTATAAAATTCACGGTTTTTTCCAGGTTTTCACGGTCTAAATTGTGTCAACTTCACGGTCTGTTAATAAGCCATTTTAGGAAGAAATATTGATCACATAAAAATCACTGGCCGCACGTTAACTAAAAATATAGCAAACGCGATAAACTCCGCGAATGCAAAACACAGCAATGAAAGGGCTCTTATGACGTCGCCTATCTTTAGCAAAATTTTTGGGCCTGCTAAAGGTTGTGAGTGAGAAAATGGAGGGTGATAGAGAAGTGAAGATGTGTCTGATTTCTCGCCAGGGTTAACGATCACTTTGGTTTAAGGTCGTCCGATCACAGCCTTAAGGTCTGTGTGTCGTCATGACACACGGACCAATATTTGCGCTTTGAATATACGAGTGCAGATAAATAAGTGGACAGTATCTGCGTGTGACAGATCTATTTTTCTTTTGACCCATCGACCGTAGATCTAAAATCAAGTATGAGAGGTTTTTAAGGTTTTCAGATGAATTTCACGGCTTATTCACGGTTTTAAGGTTTTCACGGTTGAGTGGGAACCCTGACATATTAGGCCAGAAAACATATTACGTGAGAGAATATAATTGTGCCTAAAAAGTGCCCACATCCGAAAGTAGGAGAGTACATACACTAAAGGTCCTTATGCAGTGAAACCTCTGTACACGGACACCTCTGACTTAAGATTCAATTCCCTGGCAGGAGGATATGCATTTGTATAAGGATAGAATCTCTAGTGTATGTATGTACTCCCACTTATGGACGCTGACACTCTTCAGGCACAATTTCACTCTTTCACAAACACCATCGCTATGGGTTCTCTAACAAATCCATCAAAAATTTATCTTTTTTTTAATATGAAAGGATTTAATTCAACTGGTTGGAATTCCTACTCAATAATACTTGTGTGGTAACATTAAGTCTAAAAATGAGGTTTTCTTTAGATAACCTCCGATTTGCAGACACCTTTCGCTTACTGACAAATTTTTGAGGACCATTAGTGTCCGAAAATGAGAGGTTTTACGGGACAAATGCATATTCTTATGCCAGGAAATTGAATACTGTTCTTAAGCCAAAGGTGTCCTAAACAGAGGTTTTACTGTACTTGATGATAAAACACAACAATCACTAATATAATGATACTGCCACAACAGTTTTAAATATAAGGGATAAGTGGGAATTTTCATTCCAGATTGTCATCAATACACTTGTTCAATTACCTTGTCAGCCACATGTAGATACACCAAACCATCCCCACCAACATAAAAGGTTGAGAAGCCATCATACCAACTGAAAGAAAGAACAGAGATAGGGTTAGCAAATGATAAAAAAGAGCCATCTGAGTTCATATATACACAACATAATTATCAATGGCTAGGTTTTAACAACACGTATCTCAAATTCGGCCGGTAAGAGTAAGGTGCCTTAAACAAAGTGTAAAAACGTTTAAAAATACAATATAAGCAAAAAACAACTCTTTCTTAGCAAATGAATGCTTCTTTTTCAGTTTGATGAACTTTTCGTTTTTAATTTCAGAGTAAAAGTAAAAAAAAATTAATCATTTTTTTTTACTCTCCTGAAAAGTTGCTATGCTTGAGATATGTGTTGTTAGAACTTAGCCATCGATATGTATTAAAATTAGGGATATGTAATTTAGTTTCCTGTTCTTAGTTCCATTGCTTCTTCATAAGGGAACTGGAATCAGAACTGAAGCCAAAAATTATTGGTGCCAAAATAATTTGTGCAAAAGCAGATACAGTGGAACCTCGATAAAACGACACCCCACGGTGCACTAATAAACACTCGCTATAGCGAATTGTCGCTTTACCGGAGGTGGTGCAAATAATAGCCAATATACCTCATATTACTCCTTTATTTTTATTTTCTCGCTTAGACGTGTTTGATGTTTTTTTGGCCATGGTGTGTTCCATCAAATGCTTTCTATTCATGCAACTCATGGACGTGCGGGTATGCTGACGACTGCTTTCTGCCGCCCGAGGAACAAAAGAAGATCAAGCATTCGCGAATGCTAATGCCACAATATTTTCACCAAAATTAACTACTTATTTATCGAACGACAGTTTACCACATAAATTTGAGACTGAGCACTCCATTAACTTCATTTCTAACAGATCGCTAGCAATTACAGAGATTAAGGAGTCTTGGTGTAAGTTTTTCCGGCGGTGAAACCCTCGCTATGGCAAGAGCCAACACCAAAAGGGCCTCGTAAAAACAAAATTTTTAACATGCTTATTATAGGATCAATTGACGGTGCATCGGCTATCTCTCGTAAAGCGGGGGTCTCGCTATAGCCCGTACTCGCTTTAACAAGGTTCCACTGTATTTAACATTTCCGCTTGCTGAAAGTTTAGGCTTCAGATATTTAACCCGCGGAAAACACGTTTGTTATATAATTAATAAATGAAAGAATCAATTGAAGTTACACCTGAAAGGGAGTGCATATGTGTAGTACTGTATTTAAATTTGAACCCATCATCCAAATTTTCCGGACTCAAGGCATGTGAATAATACATTTTATTCAGTAATTCCAAAACTTAGTAAATATAATGGGTATGTCTGAAAAATGCCAAGGGTCGATCTATCAGCTGAGGTTATAGCATAAATTTAGAAAATTAAATATTTTCTAAAAGTTTTAATGAAGTGATAATAAAATAAATAAAAACATAAAACACAGAACTTAAAATTAGCTTTACAGAAAATTACACCACCACCTTTTCTCGCATTAAAATAGGTAGCTTGTCATGCTGACACACAAGAGCAAGGTAATATCACAGCCACATTTTGTTAGTCATAGTATTGATATCAAAAGATTAACGACATAAAAACTGAATGAATTGCCTTCATTCGTACATGGAGGAGGAAAAGAAAATAAATTCCTGATTCAAATGATTCCAAAAATGCTGTTCTCCTGGAAATATGTAGAAGGAATGCATATAAAATATGACTAAGTAAGGGAACTAGGACCTCGCAACTTGCCATTTAAGCACATTCTTCAAGTGACTGATCCACAGACAATGACCAATAAAAAAAACAATATGCTCTCAGAGAAAATACTGATACTACCGCTTATATCAGGAAAAAAAATGCAACAACAAAAAGGAAATTCTGCCTTGCTGAAAAAGGCAGATTACTACCTAATATTGTTAAACAACAGATATTTCCAGAGTCAATGAGAAATTTCTTGGACATTTCTATTAAAAATATAACTTCCTCAGATTTCCCATCATACCAGAGCACTGAGACCTTTTTTTAAGGTGTCGTAATTTAATATATGATACCCTCCAACATCCGGTGATTTGCTAGAAGAATACATATTTCAGTATTTCAGACTCCCTCATAAATGCCTACTAGAAAACTAAGCCAAATATATTTGCAAAATGACATCTGCAAAATGCTTTTGAAAACTCATTTACCAGAGAAATATTTTCTACTTTACCTAAAATATGTCTTAGAAAAGTTTCAGGATAGAGCAGAGATACAGATGGAAGAAATGAGTGATTGGAGGTACATATACAAATGAGAGTTACTACAAGCAAAACTATGTATATTCAAAACATTTAACAGGGAAAGGTTTTCCTGCCATTAGTACTTCAGCAGCTCTGTTAAATATGTATCAGAGTTACATTCCTCATACTATTGCACCCAAAATTTCCATTGCGGTGTCAAAACATTAATAGTAACATAAAAATACCCTTCATTTCCTATTTACAATTGACATTCAACCATTTCTGAAGATATTATAAAACCCTTTCCTGCCCGTGCCTATTATAGGAAAAATTTTTCTGTGCTATGAGTAGCATAAGAATACCTATTTAAAATCACTCAGTGCGGAGTTCTTTTTTGGGTTCGAGTTTCCCTCATATTCTCATCCCTCCCATTTGGGACCCAACTCAACCCAGCCATTACTTCGGCCACTGCACTAGACTCTCTAACCCAGTGTTTCCCAAACTTTTTCGAGCCACCGCCCCCTTGCATCCATAAACCTATACATACTCAATGCCTCCCTAATTGGTATCTTTAAAATAATAATCAGAATCATACACTAATTAACCAAATGAAGAACATCGTAATAATTAAATTAAAAACAATGACTAATTAAATGTTTACTTAGAATCCAATGGATGTATAGTTTTTTAAATCATTTATGCAAATGATTTAATACACAATAAAAGGAACTGAGAATATACTTTTGACATAAAAATAAATAATTTTAAGAAAGCTTTTTTAGAATTTTTCATGTCATTTTATTACTTAAATTAAGCAATTATATAGCATGAAAACTTTCAATTTATAGTAATAGAATGACAAATCATGTTTTGATAAAATTATTTTAACAATTAAGTGACTTTTTATTATAGATGTTCATGGTCTAAAAGTCATTTGAGAAGATTCTATTGCTAAAATTAATGACATATTTTTATCAAATAAAATTTTAATGAGAAGGATGAACTTGATGACATGATACAAGTTTTCCAATGTCTGGTTTAACGTCACTTAGCAGAAGTCTTAAATCACCGCGTTCGCAAACCTGGAGTATGTTTCTCTGCTTGGAAATAAGCTGAGTGACTGCACTAAAACCACGTTCCACCAAATACGAAGTCGGAAATACAAGAAGGAGTTTTTTTACCACCATCCATAATGCAGGATAACGATTGGAAATCTCCTTCTGTAGCCAAAACTCTTTATAATTTATCTTAAACTTCGGTTTCAATTCAATGTCATTTTGTAGTCCAATTAATTCTTCCTCTAATACCCAAATTTGAAGAAAGGCTTGGAAATATTTTTCAACCGTTCTTGCTTTAAAATGTAAGAAAACACATTGTTTAAATTACTTCCAGATGCGGGAAACAAAGTAAACTTTAAAAACGAAGCTTGGAAACGAAGACAAAAGGAAGGTTATGAAACCTTCGCATTTGTCACATTGTCAGGACCCTCCGGCGCCCACCTGCCGCCCCCTTGTCCCTTTTCGTCCCCATAGACTACAGCAACGCCCCACAGGGGACGGCAGCGCCCACTTTGGGAACCACTGCTCCAACCCTATCACAGCACGAGACTACGTCAGAGAGTCAACTCATGGCAAAAGCAGTGTTTTTTAAACCAAATATGTATTCCATTTGGTCTTTTACAATTTATTATTCTACAAGAAAAATTAACATTTTTTAAGCATTGTGGATTTGAAACGGATTTCTGGCATTAATAACACCAAAGTTAGTGAACGCAAGGTACTAAGACTGCAAGTCCAGACGTCCATTATTTTTAACCCTTGGTCTGCGGGAGTTCAGGATTTTAGCCGCAATCCAGTGTAGAAGAGTGAAGAATCCTGTATGCAGGAGGCACCCCCTGCCACAAGGGCTGGTCTGGTAGAGTTAAGTCCCTTACCAAACTTTATGGTGAGGGAGAGGGCCCAAGTGCAAGATATCCAGGTAGCAATAAATATTTTGAGTAAATGCCCCAGTAAGCATGCTAAACGCATAAAAACGTTCCCACACTCTAAGGGTTAACAATAAAATATCATATAAAAATTGCTTACGCACAGAACAAAAGGAAGAAGTAATTTCAAAGTGTAAAATAAATACATAGAAAAAGCCTACTTACGCATCTTGACTCTCAAATATTTCTCTCCACTTCCAAAGCCTAAATTTCCAAAATTGGAACATCACCTGAAAAGAAAAAAGGGCAACTCACATTGGTGATACAGTTCACATGAAACATATGTAGCCCTATCTTTCATACTGATGAAGCAAATACAGTAAGACCTCAACTAACGAACATTCTAATTGCAAACTTTCAGACACACGAACATTCATGCCCAATCGAAAAATTTGAGAGAGCCCGAAATTTCAAATTTGGCCCCTATAAGTTGACCAATATGACAGTCGGTGAAGTGTGCACAATATCACAGTTTTGGCCTAACGTGCGTGACAGACAAATTAAAAATTCTAATGATATAATATGTAGTACGAATTCAACCATTATGAAGTCATGAAATGTTCAAAGTTTAGCCAGTTTTTGCTTCCAAGAAGCACAGAAATTTCATCAGTTCCAACCACATCACTTGTGCAGGGAACAGTTCGCTAAGATAATTAGTCAATGCAAAATTGTTACAGAGTGCTGCATGCTGCAGAATTACTACACTTTTCAATGACTAGCCTATTCAACTTACAAACAAGGTCTCGGAGTGCATCTTGTTTGTATGTCAAGGACTGACTGTACTGCAAATGTCATTTAAAAATTGAAATTAGAGCTAAAAAGGTATGAACAGATTTGGAATACACAATAGTCCGCAATGATTTTACCATAATACAGAGGAACATGACTAATTATTACTTTTATAAAATGGATTCCTCTTTGATTCAAACTTTTCTCTCAGTTATCTCATAGTGCATACATATTTCAATTAAAAAGTGCTAAAAAAATCGTGGTTAATTTAAAATTTTATTCTGGATCATTCGTGTTTTATGAGTTAAAATATTGTAAAAATATAGTAAACAAAATATAATGTCCTAGGGGCTGAAATCTATCCTCTCTAAGTAAGCTGCACGTATATGATGCAACAAGCAGCAGTCCGATGGTCAGCACAACTACATTATGCGGTTACAGGCCCTAAGCCTAGCAGGGTCAAAGGCCTAGGTGTATATTCCCACCTGCCCTCACCAGAATAAACCTTCTTGCAAAGTATAATTACAATTGAGAGCACTCTTAAGAGTACACATTTGAAAAGGGTCCCCCGGTTGTGAGATTGTGGTTGGCATTGCTGTGAATTACCCCATCACAGCATACCGACAAAGTAAATTGATCCATACCTTTCACTAGGTTTTATCATATGTAGAACTTGAGGGACAAATACAGAATTTAAAAATGATTTAAGGCTGAGGAATAACATTTAAAATTATATTTACGCTTTTAATCTCAGTCATAACCCTGAGGAAGTCTCCAGTATTGGAGGTTGAAGTATCGGCACATATATTTTTTAATGGTGATAGACGTTTACCCAAAAGAACATCACTGGACATTAAAGAATAAGAACATCTCTTGAAACAAATGTAATTTTTAAACTCTAATTACCAACCTTAAGGCCCGATATCCCTCGTATACGCCATCTAATCTTCACAGAGTTATCCTCTGGATGCATTGTGATCTTAAGGATTTCAAATTTGACGTATGCAAACCTCAAATGGCCAATTGTTCTTAACAATGCCACTTGTTTAATGTAATTGTACAGCCCTCTGAAACAGAAATAAGTTACTTTTAATGATAATATCATCCTAATCATAACAGACCATGATTCCTATTTCACAATAAAATCAAGTTAATATATTGTGACCGTCCACTCCTGTGAGTGCAATTCCTTCCTTGCTCACAACCCAAGCATCCCATGTTTGGTAGACAGAGAGAAAACACAAATCAAACAATGTTTCAATTTTGCCACCATGTAGCATTTATGTTAGTACATATTTTGTTGTTTAGTTTTAAGGTTACTTGCACGATTTAAGTACGGGGGAAATTGAAAAGGTGATGCTGATAAGCTCTGGTATGCAGAAACGAAACACCTTTCAAGGGAGAAAGAGTGCACCCCCCACGAGCAAAGTTAACGGACCAAAGGGTTGTTCAGAGAGGATAGAGGGAATGCGCCCGCTAACAAGTCACCAAGTCCAAGGATAGAGATAGACAAAAATAGAGGTTAAGCGTAGGATAGATATGAAGATACAACACAAAACAAATGCAATCGTGTCAGGCGAAACATGATGGAACTCCTTCATGATGAAACAAAAAAAGACAATGGCAGGTTCCACTATTAAATAAATACTGCGACCGGATTCGAATACATAGTATCATCATCAGGCACATTGGATAAGAGTTGTTTCCACTTATATAGTAGTCAAGAGGGAGGAGGGGAAGTTAGGGGAATGGTTGACAGCGTCATGGATTGGGTGGTAGGGTGAGGAGGTTAAAGGGGATTGGGTAGCAGCGTCAAGTCGAAATGGGAGGGGAGGTGGAGTACGTAGGCAGGGGAGGAAGGGCGGAGTGGTCAGGGCTGTGAGGGAGAATTAGAGGGGGAGGGGGGTAAGGTTGAGAAAACACATTGAGAATGGGGGAATTCCAAGAATACAATTGTTTGTTGACTAACATTAATGACGGGGAATTTTGGCCTCGAAGAATTTCTAGCTGCTCCATGGCATCGAGTCGGGCGCCGTTGCTGACTTTGTGGAGAATTTTTGGTTTCTCCTCATCTCACATCTCATAGAATGTGGTCATGATAGTAATTATTGCCATTGCTGTCTTGCAGATTACGTCTGGCGAATATTTATGCCGTAAATTTTCAGGGATGATAAAATGAGAGAGTGGAGATGGGCTTTCAGTGAATTTTAGAACAAGTGCCAGAGTAGGTGCAAAACAGGAAAAGAGGGTTAGAGGGAATGAGAGGGAAAAAGGAAGGCACAACCGCTAAGGATATTGATTGCACCAACATTTTGGTGGGCATTATGAAATACGTTCGAGCTTAGGTGCAACGCAGGCAAGGTCAACATCACGACCTTGGTGGCTGAAAAAAGACTATTTGAATTTTCCTCGTCTCGTTCCAAGGATTACATACCGTTAGAAAGGGAATCCTTTCTCCTGGGAAACGATAGTGACGGAACAAACTCTGTTGGGATACTTTTCCCTCCATAGTACATGATTTATGAAGGTACAGTAAGAAATTTTCTATACATGTTTATTTCATCAATTGTATTCCCGGTATTGAAATGAGATTGCATCATGCAGAGATGGTTCACATTTAACACCCATCAACGTTGATCGTAATAATCATATAAGCATCAATACCTAATTGGGGCAGGCATAACTTACACAGTTCTGGTTCCCCTCAAGTTGTTCTCAAACACTAGATCTGGAGAGTAAATACTGTAATCCATCGGCTGAATGAAGAGCTTTGGTAACTGCAAGAGAGAATCAAGCATATGAAGAAAGGGATACATTTAGCGAAAAAAATCTTGATTGCATAAATGCTGTCATAACAAAAAACAGGATTTCAAAAAACAAAAGTTAGACATTTGAAACCAAAATATTTTTCACGAGTCAATTTGCACTGATATGCTCTGATACGAACAAAAAACATTAAATACAATAGGATGAGGGTTTTTCTCAATGCGTAAGCACATCGTGAACAAGAAACCAAGGTGTAAAGATCTGTCGTATGTATAATTCTCAGGCAAAACTCTCAAATTACCTAGATTACCTAGTACATGAGCAAGGTGAGTATGAGTAAATTTCGGGTTACCATTAAGATTCAAAGGATTAATTATTTATACAATTTCATTAATTCTGAAAATATTTCAATGAAACTGGCCTAAGGAACTGAGAACACCGGCAATAGACTCATCTTCGTAAGCTGAGGGCTGAGGGTTAAGCCTAGGCTATTGCACATAACCCGGTGTTCATAAACCTTTGAATCAAGACTATCGAATACACAACCTAATTTAGGCCATTCACAAAGCTCGATGATAATAAACTACTATCTTTAACGCTGTTGCATTAAAGAAATAAATATCACCGTGCATGTCCTAGGAGAGGATTATACTCACAGTATCCGATAATACAGAGAATACTCGCTGAAGGTGTTCGTTTGTGGGTTTGCCCCGAAGTGCCTTGTCAATTGAATCACTACTATCCGATACTTTTGCTTGAAGCACATTTTCACTAAAACTTGAAGCCTTCGAATCTTCACTTGCAGTACGGGAAACGTCTTTCGCGTTTAAAATCTGAGAGTCACTATCGCTAAAATTATGCAAATTAGCTTTAAAATCCTCGATACAACATGATCTCGAGGCAAGTCCCCACTTATGTATGGTATCAGGGGATAATTGAGGGAAATCTGAGAGAGTCTCCTCTGGCCCAGACTGTCGACGGGTTCTGTTAGCAATTCGATAACCATCAGGAAAATTAAATTGCAGCAACCCTCCTGCACGAGGAATATTTTTGGTTCTTCTGTTTGTAGGCAGTGGGGCGACCGTACATCGTGTTCCGTAGAACTGTAACATAAAATTGATCAAAGTTAATCCATAGAAAACATCACCATTAAAGAAAACTACAAACCGATTTGAGATTAATTACATGCACATCGTCGGCAACTAAACATAATAATACAGCGAACATTGTAGAAATGCATTAGGTAATTATTAATGAAAATAAATAATGATATAGCGAATGAATTTCCTAAATTGGTAATTTACATTAATTAAGTCATATCTATCTTAAGTAAGTCGCTTTTCAGCGACGAAAGGTATTACCTCTTCTAAAAACACCGACTTTTGAAGGCAAGGTAAGGTTTCACGTCTCTCACAATGAGAAACATTGGCACGAATGCTCACTAAATGACTTTTAGAGGCTAATTTTTGACTAACTCTTCGTAAGCAAAGAGCCATTCCAAATAATTAACCGCGAATCACCAAGGGAAATATCACTAAATTCTCTACTTCGCCATTTCTACTGCTGCTCGCTGCCCGGTCCGCACTCGATGCTCAACTATTTACCTCGCATTGTACACTCATTTTTTTCCTGCGGAAGCGCCTTATTGAAAATTGCTCATGGCTGAAGATACTTTAATTTTTCTTCATATTTAGCCTTAATGAGCCATACCTGACGGTAGAAAAGAAGGGCATTTGAGAAAAGCGTCATTATTGTGTAGGAAGATTCATTTTTCCACGGGTGTTGTTTTTGTGAACCTGCGATATACATCATAAATGTACACAACGTATTCCATTTACTTTTCAGATATTTGGTATCGGGCATTGTGTAAGAAATTCCCTAAAGTAGAATGGTGAAATAGACAGAATTATAAGCAAATAGGAGCTTAGCTTTGGATTTCACTTTTTCCTTTAACAGTCTGTTATTTTTTAGATGGCCTGTGATCAGTTGAAGAATATTTATATTTAATCTAGAAAATCGTCGAAAAAAATAGAGGAAGGGGTTTAGCATTCATAATAAGTAGTCAAGAAAATAGTGCTAATTATTATTCTAGCCTGTTTTGAACACAAAGGCCTTGCCTTAACCAATCAGGTGTACAACACATATCTATTGCTACTGTGGGGAAAAAGTAGCTATCCTGTATGTTTGTGCCGCTACTTGTGAAAATAGGTTTCCTTCTGGATGGCATGCTTTCTTTGGGCAAATTTCAATTAGGGAAATTCATATACATCAAATAACATTCCTCTCTTCATTGTAACAGTCTGAGATAGAATGCTGGCAGCCCTTGTGCCTCAAAGCTCAATTCACTTTGACTGCCTGAATGGTGGCTCATTAACTCCAAAGACTTAGAGGATTGGGTTGGTGAGGTGGCATAAGTGTTGGTTTCCTACCCTGGTGGTCCAGGCTCAAATCCTGGCAGTGGCAGAGATTTTTTTTGCCTAATGCCTGCTTGAGTGCTTTGAGGAGGGTAGGTACTTCAGATACAGCACTCCATTTGTCGGATGGGGCATTAAGCCATGGTGACTTTGTTGCCTTTCATTAACCCTTTCGCGCCGAATGCCTCACCTGTGCGGCGAGGATTTTCTTCCATAAACAACGAATGCCACACCAGTGCGTCCTGAATGTTCTTACCCTAACCAACGAATGCCGCGCCTGTGCGGCACAGGTCGAAAAAAGTGACCGTGGCGGACACAATAGACCCACGGACGCGGTCGCCCCTCACGATCCGCCTTAGCGCGAGCCCAGTCCCATCTTCGGCCGCTCAGATCGACCCTTTCCTATCCTCTCCACGCGGTCAACAACTGTTATTTGCAGTGTGTTTTTAAAAAAATATTTGTTGCTTACTTTTGAAATTCAATGCTAGAAATGAATTCATTTTTTCTGCTGACCACATGGAAATTTCAAACAAAATTCTAACGTTAATATCAACGGAGTTATAGACCAACTAGTAAATATACTAAATCCGTCTATATCAACGTTAGAACTTTGTTTAAAATTTCTGCACGCTCAGTAAAAAAACACAAAATTCATTTTGAATGTAAAAAATCGATGCGAACAACAAGTATTTGCATATATTTTGCATTAACATTTTAGCCAGTTGACCGCGAACTCGTGCTAGGAAGGGGCTTTTAATCCTTCTAGGGTCTGGGACAGAGGCCGAGGAAAGGGATCGGCGCCCTCTGAGTTGGGTCCAAAAATGGTTAG
The DNA here is from genome assembly GCF_921293095.1 of Ischnura elegans. NCBI lineage: Eukaryota > Metazoa > Arthropoda > Insecta > Odonata > Coenagrionidae > Ischnura > Ischnura elegans. The sequence continues at coordinate 15,788,932 of NC_060257.1, forward strand.
GGAGGGAACCACTGCCTTCAGTTGACGCGAAAACGCTTCGTACAAGGGAGTAAAGAAAACTTTGAAGAGGCTCGTACTGAGGAAGAATTTCGCTGAACCAAGGTCCGGCGCGAAAGGGTTAAGAGCAGACTAAACCTTATGCTGATTTTCTTTCCATCCTTCCTTCCTTAAAGTGTATTTGACCAAAACTATCAGACTCCTCCTCTAAATACCATAACCGAATTCAAAGATGTTTGTGGGTGAGGAGGTTCTACACCCATGGCCTAACGAGATCATTCTCTGATACCCGCAATTGCACTTTGTTAAAATTATTTGGTTAATGGAAGACAAATATTAGTTATGATAAAAAAAATCTGCCTCATTCAGCAGTTCTATTACAAATTCAAATAAAAAAAAGTGTTTACTCTGCACCCACTTTTTATGAGTTGGTGACATATTGTTAGTACGGATACTACATTAACTTGTTCAGAGAGAACCACTAATAAAGGAGGGAATACCTCAGTAGAGAGAAAACAACTAACTACCTGAGTTTGAAAGGTGAGGAGCAGTTGAGATGCAGTGAACCACTCAAGTGAGTGTCAATGATGTCATACATGTATCTCCGCAAGGGTTAAGGTCATCAATTTTCATGAGGCAACTGACAGTTGAGGTCATACGTGCCATAAGGCATGTAAGGTAAGGTACGTAGGAAGGGTGGGGAGAAACCCTGCATCGGCATTTGCCTGCTCTCAATGGAAAGCACCAAGGGGATCACAGTTTAACCCTTTCCAGATGGCGGAGTTTTTGTCTTAGCATGACTGCTGTACCGAGCCCCAAGAGACTCTCCTTTCTCGTGGTACGGAGCATTTTTGGAGGGCATTCGTTAAGAAGGGTCTTGCTGAACTTTTTTCGATCCCTCCACGCTGGGACTTCGCATTATCTTGGACTCCGAGAGTAGTTGTGCTCCCTCCTTTCCGAGTTTACGACCATACCTGCGGCATTGGTTCACAGTCAACTTATGTATTGCTTATATGTATTTAGCAAATGGATAATTGTTGCTTGCACATAAATTGCAGACTTTGAATTGAATTCCTCATTTTTTTCTGAGCATTGTTAAATTTTAATCGAAGTTCTAAGGCCAATGTTAACGCATTTAATGCAACAACATTTTCCATGTTGATTTTTATACATAGCTCGAGATATAAGTTAATACTTATCGTAGAATTTCGTTTAAAAATTGTAAACGCTACTCAAAAGACAAAGAATTCAATTCTTAGTTTATTTGTTATGAGAAATGAACAAATATTTATTTCGAAACGTGACTGGATAAACAATTGTATGACTGCTGTCCGTTACCGCTATGAGGGGTTATAAAAGACGAGGGATCCGGGTACCTTCTCCCGGATTCCGAGGGTAAATCCTAAACCCCGCAGGGTGTGGTCCCGAGACAAAGACAACGTAAACCCGCGACCATCCTAAAAGGGGGAGAGCTAGAAAACGCATATATACGGCTTTCGTTCTCTTGGTCAGGAAAATCTCACACGTAAATATACGGCCGTCGTCCCCCAGGTCAGGAAACGTCCACACGTATATATACGTGTATAGTAGGGAAAAGGTTAACATCCCATCCAACAGACAGAGTGTTGCGCTTGAAATGTCCTCCATACATCATTAAGCAGGAATCGGGCAGTCTCTGCTAAATTCTCAGCCATCTCCGGGATTCGAACCTGGGCCCATGGGGTGGGAATGAAACACTCCAGCTACCACACTAACCCCATAAGACCTTTAATTTTATAAATTTTGGTCAACCATATTTCCAATTTACTTTGAGATGGTCGGGGTCTGGTCATAATGGCTGTGCTTCCCATTCTGTGGGAGGACGGCTTGCTCTTGTACGCAGACGTTTGTCCCAGCTCTAAAACCACAGTTCACGGGGCGAGATTGGTTTCGTCAAAATACGTGAAGATTCGGTGCAAGGAACCGAGGAGTGAAAATCACAAGTCACATCGATAATATGTATAATCTTTTTGGCAAATGAAAGAGTAAGGAGTATATTAGACTGAGTCCCTGCACAGAGGGTGGGTAGCGCAGAAGCAGAAAAAATATGTATTGCTAAGTTCATTGGTGTTTAGATGTGGGTAGCATAGTAACAAGTGCAAATAGTTTGCCCCAAGTGAAAATGTTTTGGACATGGTCTGGTTTTTTTGTCTGTCCTTGAACTGAAAAATTTGCATGAAAAATTTTGGAAAATAATTGTAGTCTACTCCTGCAATTTGAATTGGAAATGTATTTTGAAAGGGGAAAAAATATGAACAGGAACTAAAAAAAGCCCTTTTAACAAAACTACTATCATTTTACTCTTGAAACAAAAGCCTTATTGCCACACCCAGCAACATAGGTAATATCCTAGGGGCAGCACTGAATCTTTTTTTTTTAGCTTGGCAACTGAAATGGCAATTTTTCAACTGGCATCCTTGGCTGTGGTCCGATAGTATCTGGGTCTCAGATCAACTTTTTTCCAAATCTGATTACATTAACCACTGCCCTTTCTATTGAAATTATTTGATAAATCAGGTATATTTCAATAAAAAACTCTGATTGAGAACTAGCAATGATAACTATGGCCACTTCCATTGTAGAAAAAACTATGAACTTAGATATAAAAACTTTCAGTATTCTGTATACAAAATTTATAAGTAGCTTTTTATAATGGAATGTATGCCTTCCTGAGGCTTGCAAATTGGCAATACAAGACTAATACAGGCACCCCACATGCCACCTAAACCCTTCCCAAAGCAAATTTTTTGGCTTGACAGTTAGTTTTAAACAAGGAATATCTAAAAGTTGAATAGGGTCCATGTACAACGAAACAGTGATGACAAAAGGCAAGCATTTCTACAAAACAGTGTAGCAACAGTACTTGCAGTGGAACCCAAATATATTGTTTTTCAATGGGATGGACGAAATAAACGATGAATTTAGGAAAACGACTGATGCGGGAATGCTTGTCTAGGTTGCCTATGTAGCAGGAAACACATGATTTTAGGGAGTAACTGTGATATTCTTTGAAGGATTCGTAGAGGAATTTAGCTGTTTACAATAAAATTTGAATTTTATGTAAAAAGTGTGGGCATATTGTTGAGTTGACTAAAATCTCTTTCAAATATCCTATGGTCTTCGAAACATGAAACCTGCACTAGCCATGATTTGGGGTGTCTGAGGCCTTTTGCATTGTTTTGGAGAGAAGGAAAGCGTCAGAGGGAGGGGGGAAGCAAAAACTGATGGGTGTTTTGTCAAATGATGGATGCGGGAAAATAATACGTTGGAACTGCGATATTCAAACGATCAATGCAGGAAAACGATACTTTCTGGAATGATACATTGAGGTTCCACTGTACATAAATATGATTAAAGAGAAAAAATAACAAAAATTAGAGATAATCATCCAATAAAATATATTTTTATGCATTAATTGGCCTAACATATCATAAAAGATTACAATGATGGGTAATATTTGTAAACATAATAATCCCTGATTTAAGGAATAGATTCACTCCAAAGTGGTACAGCCATTATTTCTTCATTGGTTCAGAGATTTTTTTCTTCCAGCATACATTCAGTACCAAGCTTGCGTAACAACAACAGTGGCACGATGGAGAAGGCAAATCATTCCCAGAGACTGGCTTTGGTCTTTGAGTGGCCAAATCCTAGCCGTGTCCATTCTCAACATCAAAATTTGAACAGCAGATCATTTTCACGAAAGCTCTTGATTGCCCTCTCAGACAAAACACAATTATGAAGCACCATTTCATCCAGACAACCCTTTTAAGTAATCGATTCCCGAAGTAGCCGCTAAAGTCCTGATACATCCCTCCCTGACGACTGATGATATTCTTTCTTTTATGGCGATGAGTTACTCTTTTCAAAATTTATGCTAAATATTATGAACAAACAAAGTAGGTGGCGGTATTTTGTGGAGCTGAATAACAGGTTACATATTGGCAGAAACATGTTTGCATGGTCCGTAGATATTTATTTACTGACCCAGATACCACAATCTACCGGTATTCCTTGTTTAACATGAACTTGCTAAACGCAACTAGTTGTCAAGGTTGCTCTCTATTTGTTCAAGCTATCTTCCATTTTTACCTCAACTAAGCAACTTTACAAAACTCTCACTTCACCCCTTCAACAGCATGGGAAAGAACACATTTATTCATGAAGTAATTGGCACCACAAAAGATATTATCACTTGGGTTTTCAATCACTATGAGGTATGAATTGTATTGATACCCATGCATGAGAAATGGCCCCCAGAAAACTCAACTTATGGCGCACAGCCTAAATTATAATGCACAAAATATACACCTCTCACCAAACATGAAATTTGCTTAATGTGACAATTTTCATGAACATACCTATAGTGTGAAGTGAGGGATACTTAATAAACAATAAACAAATTTCAAGTCAAGGCTCTTATATGCAGGAGCAGTTGAAAACTGGCTGCCGTGAAGAAAGTCTTCCCACTTGTTTGAGAGCATGCAGAGATGCCGGGTGTTGCATCGAGTTAGCACGTGGGGAGGGTAGGGTTGAGAGGCAGGGTGGCACGAGTGAAGGATGTGGTAAGAAAACGAGAAGTGGTAATCATAGGGACGCTTTGATTTTCAGAATTGAGAAGAAAGTAAACGACAAACTGTGGTCGATTCCGAAATGGATAATTCTTTGAGTACTTTGAGAAAACAAGTTGCCGGTCAGCTGTCTTTGGATATTGATGATGCGAACATGTCAAAGGAAGAAAAAAATGCTTCCTGCACATTGGAAGAGAGAAATAATGGGGTGTCGGAGATTGGCAAGGGAGAGATTGAGGTTGTGGTGGTTAATTGTGCCACAAGAAAGCGAGTTGACGGCCTAATTATGGCTTCTGATGAGGGGGATGCATCAAAAGTTAAATAAGGGATACCTCTATTTCATTCCATACCTTGAAAATTACGTAGTTTGTCGAAACCTCAATAAAAATCTGGGGGCCACACTAACGTGTTTCTGTCATTACATTACCTTCAGCTATCATCTTGAAATTTTCATGATAAAGAGAGCAGACATTTGCCTGTATCTCATAATTAAAAATTTTGCATCTGAGAAAGTACTAAGGTAATATTTTCAAATTTGAGATAAAGGCAAATGTTGGCAAGGGTCTCTATTTAAAGTTTTCTGAAAATTTCTAGAAGATAGCATAAGTTATAGGTTGTGGTGGTTTGTTGTGCTGTGAGAAAGCGCATTGACAGCCTAATGATAGCTTTCGGTAAGGGGGCTGCATCAAAGTTTAAATGAGGGATACCTCTATATCATTTCATACCTTGAAATTGACGTAGTTTGTCAAAACCTGGGTCAATAAAAATCAGAGGACCATACAAACATGCTTCTGTCTTTATGTTACATTGAGCTATCATCTGGAAGTTTTTATGATACATCATAGTGGACATTTGCCAGTATCTCTTTTAAAACATTTCACAACTGAGAAAGTGCTGGGGTAATATTTTAAAATGAGATATTGGCATATGTTTACAAGGGTCTCCAGTTAATGTGCCTTGAAAATTTCTGGACGATAGCATTTTTAAGTTTTACGCAAGTAATACAAAAATCATGAAAAAGAGGTCTCGAGCAGGAGGGATGCATCCTCTTAAGTAACTGTATTTCACTGTCTTTCGTCAGATCACCATGCACCGAAGATGCTCATCTTTGAATCGAGTAAATTATTACACACATAGAGCGGTGCTATCACCAAGATCCTAAGAGTAAAACAGCATAATGAAAATGTCAAGCAGAGATCGAAGGAGACAACAAGTAGAGGTGGGCATCTTCAGACACATTTAGATGTATACACTATCTTCCTACCATACACTGGACGCAATAGGCAAACCTCACGCACGTGTTTTCCCACCGACCGCCTTGTAATCACCACAAAGCTGTCAAGTGAAAAAATTGACTGAGGTCTCTTCACAGCATTAAGAACATAACTTACATCATGATACAAGGAATTTCACATGGTATGTATGTATTTAGAGATAATGTTTTTCATTGGCCTTTATCAAGGCATTGAAATAAATAATTACGATTTCACACTGGGTAATGAATAGCGAAAGAATTGCTCATTCACCATGCCAGATGAACATGTTTGGCCAAGCAATTTTAATTACTATTACTAATACTCCTCTCAGATCAATTGCATCACTTCAATAAAAATACACCTCAACCGTATGACCTACATTAACACAAACACTGTAAGTTCCACGTTAGCTTTCATACCTATATATTCATTATCAAGCAAAACAAAGAAGTTTCAGCCATGAATAAATTATAAATAAGCAGGGTACAATTGGCTCATTTTGATTGATGAGTGGTTAACATTCCGATGTATAAAACTAAAATATGTATTGAAGTACTGATATCACCCCAGCATAATATAAAAAATTAGCTAAACCAGAGTTGCAAAATTTCTAATTCAACCATATTCTCTGTAAACCACCTCATTAACAACTTTTTAAAATATGATTCAGTAGCACAGCGTTCACAGCCTCTAAAACTGCATTTCTTGAACAAAATACAACCATATATATACGTATGTGTATAAGTTAGAACATTCACGTTTCACAATCACGATTTTCTTGAACAACATTGAACGGCACAACATGTTAGAAATCCTATAACATCTAGTCTTGAAGGACCACAGAAAGATCCCCTGGAGAGATTGGGCAGCTCTTTCAAATACCGCAACAAAGTCTAGAGGCTCAATTCGATTGCACAAAGGTGAAGGGGGAGTGGCAATTTTTGCCTTATCGTCTGTCACAAAAGGAAGTCAACACTTACACGCACACTCTTGCAGACACTCAATAGATACATATGTACACAATGCTTGATCCTTTTAATGTACATCCCCTATCAGTCTGACGGCCAATCAGATGGCTTCGTATGCTTCGGGCACGACGGATGCCGGAGACCCATTCAAGAACTCCTCGAGCTCGTCGCTGGCGAGCCTCCCACTCTGCTCTGAGTGGCTGCTCTTCTTCTTCCGACGCTCAGACTTCCCTTCTCCATCCTTCTCCTTTTTCTTTTTTGTCTTTTTATGTTTCTTTGAAGATTTCTCATCACCCTGAAAAAAAGCATTCATGTAACTATTTTTTGAACACTATAAGTTCTGCACTGGCTTTCACACCTACATATTAATTCCACAGCACAGCACATGAGGAGAACTTGAACGCAGTGCAATAATTATAACACAGCATAGTGTATATCCACTCAACCCTTTTACTTCCACCGAGCCGATATACGTATCGGCCCTTGCTGGTTAAGTGAAAATTGCATGGCCAATTTATCAGCACGAATTATTTCACTTTTTTTATGATTGTGGCCTTTTCAACAGCTGTAATTTATGTAAATCCCCATAACCTATCTATGGTTATAAGATATAAAGATATCTTAAGAGTTGGGAAAAAAATCTAGACGTATTAAATAAAATTAAGTAGCTGAAAAATTTTTAAATCTGAAATGTTGCTAATTCCGGAAAATAGCCTTGGCAGTCTTCGTACATCCCACCTGAAATGGGCTGGCAGCAAAAGGGTTAAATGCCCTTGCTCATTTGTGGAACTTGGTAATAAAGTTCACTTTGTAACCGCCGAGACCAGGACTGATGTTCGTAATTTCATAATAACATTTATTTATTACGTATTTGAATGGCCTTTTCCTCAAGATCAACAATTTGCTTCATAATAACGAGAACTTTGTAATAAGGTTGTTTGTATTAACGAAAGTCTTCTGCATTAACCCCACAATATATAAAAAAATAGTCATTATAAAAACCTATGTTGAAAAATGATATTTTTTTGTTAAGTAGATTATTTTTTTTTTTCAAGTTATCTGACCCTGAAGTCGCAGACGTGTACACGGCCAAGGGGCCCCAAAGACAAATGAAAACCCTTGGAAAAGTGAAAGAAAACAGTTACGTGAGCATGTTTTAATGATTTAAACTAAACAATTCGATTAAAAATTTAAAGCAACACTGTTTTCAATTTTGCGGATGCCTAAGAGAACATGCCCACAGTTACACAGGGTGAAGAAAAATTGTGTCAAGAAATTTTAACCCTGCATAGCTGATGCCAGAGCAGGAACCAAAATTACTGATCATATTCAGGTTGAAAACGTACCATCATTGAACTACAGAAACTTTAAGCCAAGCACTCCGATTGGCTGCGAGTCTGCCCTGTTGCCTCATGCCTTGGATAAATCGCAATCTCCAGCAGGAAAAGTATTCGAAGTCATGAGTTGTCCACACCTAAACATCTTTGGTAATTTTAGCTCCTCCTGACATTATCTATCCTGGGTTAAAAGTTGTGACACAATTTCTGCCCACACTGTATACTTGCCTACCTGAAAAGCTAGCACTCTATTAATGTGTAAACATTTCTTAAATTTTCTTGAGACAAAGAGGTGGGCGACCCATAAGACAATATCTTGAATTTAAAGAGCACTTGCTCATAAGATACTAAGATACATGAGATGGTCTGCACAAATGCATTACGTATACAGGTACAGAATCTAGGCCCTAGCAGGCTCGGGGGCCCTGTCGGAGATTCCCATCCCCCCAAGTCAGTTCGTACCTGTTTGGGTCTTGAGAAGATACTGAAGCATAACTTTTAGCTTAACCCATTTACGGCCAACGTTGCGAAAACGCAACATTATTAAGAAATGCAAAAAAAATGTTTCAATTGAATTTTATTCATGTAGAATTCGCTTTTTTCGATAACAATAAGTTTAAACTGATTTTTAGTGAGTTTATAATGACATTTAATAAGTATTTCGATATTTAAAAAAATACTCAAAAAGTGTCAATTTTCGAGTCTCCTGTTAAGCAAGATAAATAATTTTTCCTAAGAGTAACTATTCCCTTTATTAAGTTTTTTATTCTTCCATGTGGACATAGAAATTTCAATTAATAGATATTAAAGCTTATATTTCGTCAGGGAGTTAACATTAAGCAAAAATTAGATCCGGAAAATAATGTTGCGTTTTCGCAACGTTGGCCGAATCCGGTATCTACAGGCAGTTATGCAACCCGCATTACCACATAATTTCGTCTCATAGGATATTGCCGTCTTTACTGTCAGATATAATCCTACGCCTTTTTATGCCTCGTATTTGACAGATATCGTCATATTTGATAATTAAAATTCTTATATATTATATTTCCAATGAGATGCTCCATTATTTTACCTAAATCCAATATAAATTAGAGATGCATTATGGCTTGAAAGAAATGGGTCAAAGTGAATATTTTTACAGAAGATAACGTGTTTTCCAGTTTTTAATTGACATTTTTATCACAACATATTGAATTACAACAAATAATGACTATTTCTGAATTACATGATAGCATTTCGGGTGCAATGGAACACAAAACTTTGTAGATTCAATCCGAATTAGTCCTTCCTTACTTCACGATTCAGCGATGTCACCGAATTCCAAACAAGATATTGGGTGAAAGGAGACGATAAGGCGTAGATTTGGTTCAGAAATGATTGAACCAAAACATATTTAGATTAATAAAAATTATCAACACTTTTTAGACAATTCCTTTCCGGACAAAAATGACAGATTTGTAAATAATGACCTCAATTTGATGACGAATTAAAAATTATTACAATTTGGAATATTTGCGTATAAATTTTGAAATAATGAGCAAATGGTACCTTACTTTGGTCACTAAAGTGCATAAATGTTCTTTTAAAATAAGCCTTTTAGATTTTGCTTTTAACTTTGGTGCTCATGTTATTCAGACGGTTTAAGGGTTCAACCAGGCGATAGAAAATTACTTCCATCGAAATTTAGGCTTTGAAGCAAGCGTTATTCTGGAATTTCTCAAGGTTATCCCTGATCCCTCTAATCATCGTATGTTTTTCGATAACTTCTTTTCATCTTGAAGACTATTTATTGTTTTGAAAGAAATAGGATTATTTGTCACTGGAGCCATCCATGAAAATATAACGGAGGAGTGCCTGATAGAGTATAATAAAACCATCGATGTGAAACCGAGAGGAACATGAAAACAAACATTTGATAAAGCCGACGGTCTTAGTATTTTTCGATGGTATGATAACTAGATTGTCCCTGTAGACAGCAATACAAGTTTTTCGCTTCCATTGGGCACAGGGAAAAGTTTCTGCAGAAAAAAGAAAATACTATTTCACATACTATTCTATGTTAATAAAAGAAAATACTTTTCGTGTTATTGGGGAGTATAGTAAATACATGGGAGGCGTGGACCTACTTGATAATGCAAATTACCGCACTCGAATTCAGGGGAAAAAAGGTCCTAGCTAATCAACTTACTGCACAGCGTTTGCACTAAAGCCAGGAGATTGTACAGGTTATGCAGCGGAAGTAAATTTCACTGGTAGACTTCAAATCGTATCTAGCAGGGACGCATCTTAAAAGTGAAGTGAATCAGTCAGTATATGTCGTACCCCTATACAATTCGCATCCTTAAACATAGAAAAAGTTAGGCCATGTAATTCATCGTGGATTCGCGAAGCATGAAAGGACGAATTTGGCCATAGAGTTAAAAAAAATTCAGTAGTTGCCGTTGTGATTCAATCTGCAATGATAAAATTAAAGTCAATGAAAAAATGTGAAATACATGCTATTCTGAGAAAATTTTTGCTTTGACTTATTTCTTTCAAACCGTAAAGCATGTCTATTTTATAGTGGATTTAGGTCAAATAATAATAACATCTCATTGGAAACATAATATCTAAGGATTTTATTTATCCAATATAACGGTATTTGTCGTATACGTGGCATAAAAAGGTATAGGATTATATCCGACAGTAAAAACAGCATATTCCCATGAGACGGCAATGTATTGTAATGCGGGTTGCATAACTGCCTATAGATACCGGATTCGGCCAACGTTGCGAAAACGCAACATTTTTGTTTTACCATAAGCAAATTTTTTTGAAGGCCCATATTTTCAATTTACCTTATTTAGCATGTTATTAGGTAATATGAAGAGAAAAAATTATATATTTTTAAGTATTTCTTTACTCGGCCGGTAATGGGTTAAGGGAAACATTAGGAAAACACTGGCTGGTATAAAGCTAACAAAACAATACACACCACAGTGAATCAAATGGCACATGACTAAATTTTAGGGATGGTCGGATCAGATACCTCGGATTCAAATATCCACGGATATTGCCCTTCATCAGATACATCGGATCCAAAGTCGCGGGGGACATCGGATCTGGATCCGAAATTTCAAATAATAGCTTCAGTGAATGCTCTTCTGAGAAAATTTTTGCTTTGACTTATTTCTTTCAAACCGTAAAGCATGTCTATTTTATAGTGGATTTAGGTCAAATAACAATAACATCTCATTGGAAACATAATATCCAAGGATTTTATTTATCCAATATGATGATATAAGGGTAGAAAGAGTTCCCATTCTATCTTGGAATGCGCCGTCGCATGCGATTCTTGTCCTACTCATGAACCGTTTTGTTTGAAAGCTCTCGCAGATGTTACGTAGGAGAATTTCAGCCATGGAAAATAAAAAAGGCAAAATATACTGGCACATAATGTGACTCTTACCAAGAGATTGAACAATCATCGTGGGAATCTCAGCGTCAGGAATTTAAAAATGCATTTGGATCCGAAAATATCCGATCCGAAAGATTCGGCTCCGAAAATCAAGGATCCGATCTGAATCCAAAAAAAAAATCCTGGATCCATCTATCCCTACTAAATTTGTAAAAAATCAATTTATCTACACAAAATATGATTTATTTTGCATTGTGACATTTTTTAGATTTTTCATTTCACCTCCATTTTTAAGTTTTATAATTATTATTACCTTTTCTTTCTTTTTCTTAACCTTTTCTTTGCTGACTTGAGTTTTGACTTCCATAGATGGAATCGTCACAGACTCATCGGAGCTAACGTTGTTTTCCTTGATGAAGCCATCCACTAGATCATCATAGTTTGAGGCACTAGTTTTTGACCAAACATCACTGTGGAAAAAATATTAGGACAGAAAAGAAAGGTATAATTAGACTATTATGACCCCTTCACACATGGCTGCTAAAGGCCAAATGATTAAAATGAAATAATAACTAGAAGGATTGAGTAGCACATTCAAAGTAAAATTACTTACAAACAAATGAATGAAAATTTTAAAATTTCATTTTTAAAAATCATTGAAAGAACTCTGGGTTTGTCAAACTTATCTTCATGAAAATCAACTACGTAAAAGTCTATACTTTAAAATCCGGGTCATTTCAATTAATTAATTTGACATACAGAAACAAAGTCAATTTATATTAGAGTCATGAATTGATTTCTTCACATTACAGAGGTAACCCAAAAAAATATGAATAACAAAAATTAATAATCCAAAATAATTTAAAATGAAACCCAAAAATAAAAGCCCAATAATAAAATAATCACAATCCAATAAGCATTCATTATCAGCAATTCAATTCCTTGCACTTCATTACCAGTCATACTGAAGATACTATCTAATATTTTACCTCTTATATTCAAGTTTCTTAGGTTCCAATAATTCCATCCGCATCATTTTGGTAGACAATGATTTATGCTGCACAAAGTTCATTTCATGAACAGCCTTGGTTGCATCACCCTCTTGTCCTGATGCCACTGACAAGGGCCGTTCACCCTCACCGTCATCGTCAGAGAGTGCTGGAGAGCTGTTGACATCCCGTGGAGTTGACGCCATTACTATACCACTGTGATTAGCACCAGAATACTCGTAGTCTGAATCCAGGTCATCCTGGAAGCCAGCCACCAATGGGTTACCTTTTCCCGCATCACTGTAGGAATTGAAAGTCTCGTATAGATGAATTGCCATCAGAAAAAAATATATTGAAACAAGCGTGCTGTGCCCGCCCCCAGCGGGCTTCCCCGCTCTTTTCATTGCAGGTCCACAGAGGGATAGGCGCGTTTCTAATTTTAAAATGTAGAAAAAAAAGGCAGGGTCTTATGTACAAGTACAAATTGAGGTCAGAGGATCTCTTTAAACACAACATTGGAAGTAATTACACTATCCTCTGTTAAACGCACATGATGACTCATACTTACGTATCAACAGGAGACTTGAATGTGGAATCAGCCACATTTTGATAAAAGTTATTTGAAGAATGCGAGATATCGTTGCAAATGAACTGTATCAGTTTGTGCGCCGTTAACGTCAGGAATATTTACCGGTTTCTGATTTTTTAAAATTTAATTATTTTAAAACCAATTTTAGGAAACAATAGCAATATTTATGAAGTAAGATATGCCGTCGCATGTTCTCTGATAAATTCTGTGCATTTTGGTACTTCATTTGTAGAGTTTGGTTGCGTATAAGTTGAGAAAAAGGTATCTATGAAGTAGAAGTAATATAGAAGATAGGATTTGAAATATAACACTTAAAAGCCTTGATTGAAACAATCAGCTTCAGGTTTCATTTCATGCCTACTATGGCAGAAAAAAGCATCAAGACAAAGTTTGTAGTGTCACTATTATTCCATGAGAAAATCAAATTTTGACTCGCACTTTAAGTTCATACCATAACATAAGAGTTACCCGATTTAAAAGCAATATTTTTTATTTTTATACCAAGTGATTTAGAATTATGCTTGATGAATACTTACATTGACTCATCATTCAGTGAATCAACCATAAGGCTGTGCTGAATAGGTGAGGTTAGAGCTTGCCCCAGACTAAGCCACAGGCATGTGAATCAAATGCTCAGGGCACCATATAAAATATATGAAATACCATGGACGGTTACTTCGGATTTCCACCAGGTCAGGTTCTCCATCACAGCCGACGTTTCGATGCACGAGTCAACCATTGAAATGCCAGCCGCGATGGTAAACCCCACCTGGTGGAAATCCCAAGTAACCTTCCACGATAGTATGTATATGCCGGGAAAACCTGCGATCTTTCTTAACTCAAAATAAGATAATGCAAAAAATCCACAGAGAAAAAAATCATTCACCTTGACCAGGATTCGAACCTAGGTGCCCCAATTTCCGGTCGAGTGCTTTAGCCAGTTAAGCTATCGAGGCATCATTCCTCTCTGTGGATAGTTTTGGACACAACTGGACAAGGTGTCCAGTGTCCACATCCAGTGGCGCCGACTCCATGGGGCCTGAGGGGGCCCAAGCCCCCTCAAAAATTCGTTATGGGTGCGAGGAAAAAATGTGTCAGGCTTGTCGATTTACCCTTGAGTGTCCAGATATCGAGATTCGAGTTATCAGGGTTCTAATGTTGATCATATGACTCTTCTAAAATGCTTAAAAAACTTAAGACTCACTACTTAAACGATTTCCCGGGGCATGATCCCCAGTTTGGGCCCCCCCAATATTTTTTGTAAGTCGGCGTCCCTGTCCACATCCACATATCCACAGAGAGACATGACGCCTCGATAGCTTAACTGGCTAAAGCACCCGACCGGAAATCGAGGGATCCGGGTTCGAATCACGGTCAAGGCGAATGATTTTTTCCCTGTGGATTTTTTGCACAATTTGTGCATTGCGTGTGACTCCCGTAAAAGTTATCACCGTGGCTAGTCCCGGTATATTTAAAATTAAGATAAATAATTTTACATAATATTACACACTAGGCCCATAGATCAACATCTTGTGCATCTTAGGCTTAAAATAAATAATAATAATAATGATTACCTGTCCTCATCGTCACTGTCACGCTGCATACTCATGGGCACTGGCAGTGGTGGGTGTTTGGAGTCGTCTTCCAGGAATGACCTGTCTATTGCCATCCCACCCTCGGGCATAAACTCGTCCAAACTGGAAATGTTGGTGTCATTGGGCGATTGGTGCGACTCTATCTTCCCATCAACCACTGAGGAGAGAACAAGCCCACACTCAACAATATACCAGCAACATACAACACCACTTGCTGAAGATAGGATATGTCAAGCTCGTAGTGGGAAGGTTTTTGGATGGAAGAGTGGAGGATAGGTGCTCTTTTGCAATCATCAGGCAGTGTTGGTAAAAGTACAGAGAAAAAGTTACTGGGCTCAACAGGGTTCCCACTCTAACTAAATTATAAAATTCACGGTTTTTTCCAGGTTTTCATGGTCTAAATACAGTCCTCGTTCCACGTCACCCCGTTTAACGTCATTTCGCGATAACGTCACGAAAATTTTGAGACCGTCATTCGTTTATCGCACCTACCCTTCGCGATAACGTCAAGTCTTTTAAATTTCGCGCGAAGGCGAAGCGGCGGGCGTTGCAGGTTGTTCGTTTTGTGGGCGGTAATACAGTCAGTCTAAGCAAAGTGTAAAACGGTGTGTTTATTCTTAATTGCGATTACGGTTTTAGCAAAAATTTCTGAAAAATGAATTCTTACGTAGGTGCGCAAGGTTTAACTTGACATAATGGTTTTCAGGAACCTAAAAAGTGATTTCTAGGCATTTTTCCGTGTAGAACTCGGAGATTTTGTCGTCACTTTTTTGCCGAGTTCACAATAATTTTGGTTCCTGTAACTGCGACGATGTTTCAGCGATGATGATGCCCAGGCGACGCTCGCCCGGGTGACCACCATAGCAAAGCCGAAAAGCAAATGCTGGAAGATACAAAAATGGAGAAGGATTTACGTCACTGTTGCTATTGTCGTCGATGAAGACAGGAACTCGTATTTATGCGATAGTTTGGCATTCCCACCGTAAAAAATGCCCCAGATATGATACGCTAACATTTTTTTCGCGTAGGAATTGTGAGGTCTAGGAGCCGATATTCACTTTTAACATAGTTTCTTATGGGATATTATGCTTCGATTAACGTCATTTCGTTTATCGTCACATTTTTCAGGAACGGTAAGTGACGTTAAACGAGGACTCACTGTATCATCAAATTCACGGTCTGCTGATTAGCCATTTTAGGCAGAAATACTGTCGAAGTAACAATCACCGCACGCACGTTAACTAAAAATTTATCAACCCCGACAGGCGCCGTGAATTCAAACATGGCAATGAAAGTGCTATTTCTCATGACGTCACCTATCGATACCAAAATTTAGGTGAAGCTTAAGGTTGTGATTGGCAAAATAGAGGGAGCAGTGAGGTAGGGAAGTAAAGAAGTGTCTGATTTTTTGCCAGGGTTAATGAACACTTTGTTTGCCGGTCTTCCAATCACAGGCTCAAGATCAATGCGTCGTCATGGTACAAGGTACCAATAATTGTACTTCGAATATACGTGTTGTAACATAACATAAACAAGCCACCATGTTGTTTGTATGTAATTTCAAACTAACAATGGTAGTGAGGGACGGGGAGATTGTTGTGAAGGGAAAAAGGGTAGTCGTGTATGGAGAGAAGGAGGAGGCAGACGTGTTTAAAAGAAAGATAGGGAGAAAGACTAAAGTAGCGGTGTATTGAGAGAGCAGAGGAAGAGATACGGCAGAATTCAATATCGGCAGGGAGAAGAAGAGAACGCAGAGAAAAGGAGGCGCCTACGAGAAGAGAAGAGAACGGGAGGAAAGGGATACGGCAGAACTCAAGATCCACAATGGTGCAGTACATGGCGGTGGTTCAGTGAGTGGTAGTACAAAATATAAATGGGATTGTGATAATCATGGTGGCTTTTTGATGTTGTTTTTTTGCTCCAAAGTTTTAAAATATAGAGCTGGTTTTTGAATTGTACTAAAATTATTTGTTTAGCTAGTAGTGGATATTTTTTAAAACGTTACAGTGTGGAGATAAATGTGTGGACAGTGTCTGTATGTGGCTTGGACTTGAAACATGATTGAAAAATCATCTTTTCTTTTGATCTGTCAATTGTATTTCTTTTTCTATAAGTTTGAGAGGTTTTTAAGGTTTCATGATGAAATTCACGGCTATTTCCAGGTTTTTTCACGGTAGACGAAATTCACGGCTTATTCACGGTTTTAAGGTTTTCACGGTTGAGTGGGAACCCTGCTCAATTACAGTTCATCATCACTGGTCAACAATCCTAACATTGGTTTGACGCAGCTCTCCACTCAATTCTCCCATTCGCGAATCTACACACCTACATACGTCTTTCTTCTCTTTCACATCCTTCATTATCTGTTGCATATATTTTGTTCAAGGTCTTCCTTTTCCGTTCTTGCCATCCACTTGTCCCTTGACAATTGTCTACCTCAAACCATTGTGTCTCAAGATGCAGTCTATAAGGCCATTCCATCTTCTTATTACGGTTATCATAAGGCTTCTCTTCTCTCCTACTCTTCTTAGGACTTCCTCATTCCCGACTTGTTTGATCCATTTGATCCTCATCATTCTTCTGTAGCACCACATTTCGGAGCCATCTATCCTTGCTTTCTCCGCTGCTGTCATCATCCATGCCTCACTTCTGTATAGGAGCATACTCCAAATGTAGGTTCTAATAAATTGTTTCCTAACTTCCATATTTAAGTTTCCCGCTGTTAGCAAGTTCCTCATTTGGTGGAATGCTCTCTTTGCTTGGGCTATTCTGCTGATTAGGTATGTCTTTCTTGCTTCTACCTTCACTAGTGATTCTGGTTTATTCCCAAATAATTTGGGATTTGCTAATTTTTTCTCCGTGGCTATTCACTCCCGAAGCCTTTCCTCCGATTATAGTTATTTCATAAAAAAGTAATCAATTATGAGTACAAATTACTGATTTTAAAAAGTAATCAGTAAAATTACAGTAACAATTACTTCTTGTAAGATTGTCTACTCTGTAGACCACCAGGCAACTGCTGAATAGTGCAGTAAAAATGTGGAATAATATTGTCATAGATGTTGCAAGATCGCATTTGGCTGTTGTGGTGGCTGTATGTGATCTTGAACGCTTCCCTGTTCAAGCGTGTATACTAGACAGCAAAGCTGCCTGAAAGTTATTCAAGTTTACATAGGAGCGAAAAAAGTAA
Organism: Ischnura elegans; assembly: GCF_921293095.1. Taxonomy (NCBI): domain Eukaryota; kingdom Metazoa; phylum Arthropoda; class Insecta; order Odonata; family Coenagrionidae; genus Ischnura; species Ischnura elegans. The sequence goes on from NC_060257.1 coordinate 15,806,863, forward strand.
TCGTCGATTACAAGCAAGTAACCATTGTAAGAAAAATAATAATGATTACAAACTAAAATTATATTTCATAAAAATTAATTATGACGAGCACAAATTACTGCATCAGCAATCCGATTACATTTATCCAATTACTTAACAGCACTTTCATCAAGAGACACCTTCTATACATAGCGAGCAAATGGGTTCCGGCGCAGAAAGACTTACTCTTGAATACAATAAAATACCAAGGAAAGCTATGCCATTTGTTAAAATCTCCTAAGGGTAAACAGAAAGTATTACGCAGCTTTTACACGAATTAGGATAGGAGCCACTAGAGACTCGGGAGGCCACGTGCTAAGCCATGTGCCATACTCACTAAAGCTAACTTCCACTGTAATTCTTCAGATGAATGATAGATGGCATCCCATCCACAATAATATTTTGCGAATGCCCCAAAGCTATGAAGCTAATTTTTTGTCAAACGCTCAATTTACACTTAACACTCTTTTTTTCTGCCTTTACAAGTGATACTTATGTATTACAAAATGTTGTGATTACATGAAAAATAATGTAAAATGTAATTTTTATCATTATTTCCATTACTTTCAATCATTCCTTCTGCATCTGCTTGTGACATACACAGAGCAGAGATCACTCACCGTTGCCTGATGAGGGATTGTCTTTAGAGGTCCTCCCAAACAGTTTTGACATGAAGTGGCCCTGATTGCCATTGGTAATTCCTTTCGGCAGCTCGCCTTGGAGCGAGCCATCTCGTCCATCCCCTGCCCTCGACTCCACGGGCTTGGGTTCCTGCTTGCCAGGGCCTGTGGCTGGCCGAGTCTCAGGCAAGTTAGCTGGTGGAGCAGCGTTAGAATTGGCTGCAGTTGCTAGGCCTGCATAGGACACAACACAAAAATCAATAAGAAGACCAAGATAATAAAGAAGTAGTTGTCTGGTGCTTAAACGTGTGGAATTTGCTAATATTGGTGATTGAAAAGCAAAGACTTGCTTCCACTGTAATTCTTCAGATAAATGATAGATGGCATCCCATCCACAATATTATTTTGCTTTGCTTTTCAATCACTAATTCACATAGAACACCATCACCACTAAATGCGATGGCGGGTGGCGTCACATGGTGGAAATCCTTCATGATGCACAAAGGGTAAGAAAAAAACTTAGCTGTCCCACAAAATAAAATATATATTTGCGACCGGTTTCGATACGGCATACCATCATCTGGCCAGCTATCTATATTTTATTTCGTGGAACAGCAGTCTTTTTTTCTTACCCTTTGTGCACTATCATCACTACATCAACTTCAGTCATACCATGGTAACAAACACATCTGTACATATGTACCTAGTAGGTATTGTAAGTGTTATATCTATACTATTTAGTCATAATTAAATCTATTTTCGTCTTACCAATCAATCCTACTTGCATTTTTTGCTATTTCACTCCTAACCACTTCCATCTATTATTTCTTGTGATGGAGTGCATCACAGTGGAATTGGCTCATCCTTAGTATTTTCCAAAGTGGCCATCCATTTCCACTCTTCCCTCGTGTCAACTCACCTGTTATGCTGGACGACTGCACCGCTGGGAACGACGAGCTCTTCTTCATCGCACCCAGTGGTTCGGGCCTGGGCATCTGTCCCTGGTTCCACGTCTGGGGCGGAGGGGCGTTGGGGGGTGAGGAGAGGGCGTGGCTACTTTGGCTCGGGTTCAGCGATGGGGGAGGGGCCTGCGGAAGGGGCCCAGCTGACGTGGGAGGGGCCATGCTCCCATTGGGGCCCACTGGCGTGGGGGCGTACGACGAGAATGCCTGGCCCTGGGCACCCGTGTTCTCAGCTGCAGCACGGCGCCTCGATGTCAAGTTCTCCAGGAACCTTCCAAAGAGACAAACAACAGAGTTAACGCAGAGCAAACAGAAGGTTTAATTTTTAATGAAGACCTATCAATGGAAGATTTACCATGAGGTTTAACACTTTGAATAATATTACACATATTTATGTATTATTTTGTTCCTCATTTAAAGATTTACATTTAATAATAGAAATTTTATATTACATTTATAAATGCCTCACTTGGCACCTAAAGACATTCGTCATAATTTTAAAAGAGTTATATAGATAAATACAGCGGAACTTGATTAGTATGATCCTCCTTAGCACAGCGATTTCTCTCAGTCCCGGTGCCATCCAAATGAAATACAGGTAAAACTACTTGGTTAGTACGCTTAACATAGTGGCACTTTCCTGGATAGTGCACTCAATTATTAGCCATGAAGCAACCAGCAAGTCGTTTCCTTGTATCTTCTGAGTGTGTAAACCACCAAATTCATTAGTTACAGTGGAACTTGGTTAGTACGTTTCTGAAGGGACCACGAAAAATGAACGTACTAACCAGGAAAACGTACTAACGAGGTAAGTAAATAATAGCAGTCGGGGTTATTGCAATCAGTGAAAAAGTCGTCATAATTACAATTACTATCAGTAGTTCTCATAGGATCGCCTTCCTGAACTCTTTTCACATTTAAAATCAAGAAAATGAGCGCTACCATGAAAAACAATACCATGTGAATAAAAATCGCAATTTTTCATGGACATCCCGGAGAGGATTTCATAATTACGGCGTCTATCTCCCGTGATTTATCCTATATCTATTTACAGAACGAGGACGAGTGAAGCTCAGACAAGCGAAGACAAGTCATTTTTCTTTCTCACAGCGTACTCGGAGAATATAACAACAACCCGGAGTAAGTCAACTGGTTTTTTAAACATCATAAAAATTGGGCAAAATTATATTGACTTTCAAATTACGGCAACAGCCGTAGACATTCGCTTCTGGAATGATACCATTTCGATTGTAAAATCGATCGATATATCAACTGATGACACGCAAGATTATTAGATTACGACGTAATTACAAGAAAATTTTATATTAAACAGTTGAAATTTACTTTCAAAATTTGTCTAATGTCGTCTGCTTTCGTTCCGAGATCAAGTATTTTTAAGCTAAGCTTCGCGTGGAGATCCAGAGGATCGTCTGCTCCCGCAACAGTAGTCAAGTAAATACGCACGACGTCGAGTTTATGGAGCAGTACTGTTTTAGATAATGTGGGAATTGTCTAATACCGTTAAGACTCATTTCTTCATCATGATAACTCGTGCAATAGCAACAATTGCCCACTCATGAACTTTGTGCGCGGCAGTGGGCACTCCCAAGCTCCAAAGGCAACAGAAGGTGAGGAGCTCGGGGTGGGGAAAATTGGGGCTTCTTATTGGCTGTAGTTTTTCATAGTCAGACTCCCAAAAAATGGCCGCATTTTATTTTTCATCACGTCACAAGAATTTAGAAATGCATTTGGATAAATTACGGTAGAAGAAAGAGATGTGGAATGAATGGAAGAATGTTAATGGCTAATAATAATAAATTAAATCATGAATTCAGACGTTTGCGACCCTTAAGAAGACACTAAAGAACGAATTGCGGGTTGCGTCACGGCAAGCAATTGAGCGTACTAACCAGGAAAGCGCAATTTTTTCAAACGTACTAACCAAATTCTTTTACCTGTATTTTGCTCGGATGGTACCGGGACCGAGGGAAATCGCCGTACTAAGGAGGAAAACGTACTAAGGAGGAACATACTAACCAAGTTCCACTGTACTTAATTATTATCAGCCATTGACCTTCTTACATTCATCCCAAATCTCTTTCTACGACCCTGATGCATCCAAATGCATTTCTCAACGCAAGGAGTACGGGCGTCATTACTTGACAAGTGTTGCGGGAGCAGACGATGCTTTGGATCTCAACGCAAAAATACTTGATCTTGGTACAAGAAATAGAAAGCAGACTACATTGGACTATGTTTTAAGAGAATTTAAACTGTATAACATAAAAATCTGCTTATAATAATCTTTAAATGACTTATTAGTCATCATATCAATATCGATATATCAATCGACATATTCAACAATATGGGTTCATTCCAAGAACGAATGTGTACGGCTGTTGCCGGGATTTATGGTAAAGAAAATGTTGCCCAATTTTTCTGATTTTTTTTAATAACAACCAATTGATATACTCAGGGTTATTGTCATTTTAAATGAGTAATCACCGAGGAAAAAGAAATGACCTAGCTACTGTCCTCTCAATACATACACGACAAATCACAGGAGAATGATGATGTTTTTATGTAATTATCTCTGGGAAATCTATGAAAACATTGTGATTTTCGTTCATATGGTATTTTTTGGCAGTTTAGTGCTAATTTTCTTGATTTTAAATATGAAAAGAGTACAGGAAGGCAATCCCACAAGAACTTTGGATAGTAATTGTAATTATGAAGACTTTTCCACCGATTGCAATTACCCCAATTTCTATTATTTACTTCCTTGGTTAGCACGTTTTCCTGGGTAGCACATTCATTTTTTGTGGTCCCTTTAGAAACGCACTTAAGAAGTTCTACTGAATATATTTTCATTAAGTGTAATTTCAAATGTGATCAATACAGTGTAAAGCAGAGATGTACATCATATTATCTTAAATGAAAAAAATTACCTAAATCTTACTATAGTCAAGAGTTTTAGACATTTCAATTCTGTTGTTCTATCTGATATTCCACGTTTCGATGCTATTGTAAAAATTCTACTAAGCTACTGAGCATTTAAAATTATGACGAACACATTTTAGGTCAGAAAATGGGAGTTGAACTGGCTGAATTTCATGTGAAATGAATTTGAAATTAATTACTTTGAAATTGCAGATTATAGCAACAATTCATGAATAATTCATGCATTATTCCCAATTCTCCAGTTTTCCCAGTCAGCAGACACCGTTTAATTTTTAATGAAGACCGGTCAATCGAACAATTAGCCAAAAGTTTTACACTTAGAGCTGGTTTTATGCCGTTGTATTATCTTCTGTATGGTCAATTAATGCATGAATACATTGAGGTAAATGATACTATGTCCTTCTTTTTAGCTCATTTCTTGTTTATAAAGAGGTAGCATAAGAGTGTCGATTGGTTCTGAATAAGAGGTAAGTCGGCTAGATTGCTTGAACTATGAGGGAACCAGTTGTGCCATAGTGAAAATTGTGATAAGTGTATTCTTGTCCAGAGAGAGAGTTCTTTAAAATACAAAATAAAATACAAATAGCATATCACTCACTTATCATAGTCAGCCTCATCGCTGCTCTGATAGAGATCCAACTCTGCAATCGTGAGCTCTGTCTCTCGGGCATTGGTGGCTAGCTGCGCCTCCAGCGTATCCCTCTGCAGTCTGAGGAATGGTACGTTGAGGAAACGATGCAGTAACCGCAGTCCGAAGCCATTGCGCATTGATGATTCGGCATACCGCACTATGGACCCAGGAGATCTTTAAGGAGAAAAGATCAACGCATAAAAAGAAAGCTGATAAACAACTGCAGCAATTACGAAGTCTTCCCAAACCCACCACCAGCAACAGTTAAAACTGCAAAACACAAATTCAATGGGACCAGAAAACAGTGCCTAGCAAGGAGGCACAATTGTTCCTTTTAAGTTCATAATAATGAGTACGTCCAACGATAGAATATCAAATGCAAATTGGGAGGACCTGGGTTCGCATCCAGGTCATGGCAAATGATTTTTCCTATTTTTCTGATTTTAGAAAGTTATGCAGCTGGCTATACTCTGTTCATTTTATCTCTGCGGGTGAGCTGGTGTGGCCTAAGCAAGTGGAGATGAGGGGAGGGAAAGTCTCTCGACATGTGACTTTGCCTTTGCCAATCAGCAAACAGTAGGCGTGGCCTCAGTGAGTCGCTCTCAGACCACCGCCGAGTGAACATCGTGAATCTGCGCGTGGAGCAGTGTTGCCAAACCTCACGGGTTCTACTTGTATGTCTTTAAGTGTCCCTTTCACCAACGGTGCTTCATTCAGCATGGTAGCTGACAATGTCATGGGGTTCAGTGAAAGGATTATCCCCAATGCCTTCCAAATGAGTATGTATATTGTCTCGGCGCCGGGGCCAAAATACCAATGACCACCCCATGACTCACACGTTTTCAGTGACAAAGTAGGGCGGCTATGTATATTTGGCAGCATTATGTTCGCTCCTCCTCTCTCTCTTGTTAGTACCCCTCCCCTATCTGCGAAGCCATCCGAGAGTGTCCCGGCTCTTACGAAAGCTCACCCACAAACATAAAGTGAATAGACTTTAGTTTCAGGTTATTACTTGAATAACTACAGTAACACTAAAATTCCATACATTTACTGCAAAGGTTTTTCACCATTTACCGTATTTTACAGCATATAAGACACACACTTATTTAGAAGGCCATTCACAAGGAAAAAAAGTTTCAATAGAGACAGTGTGGTACCAGAATAACCTAAAACGAGGTTTCTCTTAGTTCTCACGTTTCGTAAAGGACAAATCAACAATCATTGAATGCAATTACCAAACATATTTTTATTAAAAAAAGCAGAAACATAGGCGGGCAAAGCAGAAACAAAAGAGGGCGGAGCGAGCGCTACTAGTTTCGTTTACTTTTTGACGGGAAGGGTGCAGTGTCGGAAGGAAACCATCCCAGTTCTCTTTTTTGAGCTACCTATATTTTTGATGGAAAAAGTTTAGTTAAACCTGATAAAATAATTATGGTAGATACAGAAAAAGTTAACACGTGTCTAGACCTTTATCCAGGCTAAATATAGCATTCAGTATTTAAAGTTAACCTGTCTCCTTCATGTATAAGATGCAGGTAACATTTTTGAGACCAAATTTAGGAAAAAAAAGTGCGTCTTATATGCCGTCGAATATGGTACCTTTCCAAAATGAAATGGGTGATTTTTGATGGGAATTGTCTGTAGCGAGTCTGAAATACGATGAGTTATTTCATGAGAATTACCAAGTTCTTCTTTTTGAACCCATTAGCACTACATGTATTAAGATTTTATTCGTGCTACTGATAACACGGAGAAATTTAAGAAGAGGATAAAAAGCAATTATGTACACAAATGTAAATGTCAAAACAAATCAAACTGAAAAATATGGTTTGCATAAACAAAAGGGAAAATAATTGGAAAAGAAAAATCAATCACGGCATCCATAAAAATGCGTGTGTGAAGTGAGTAGCAAACATTTCTACAAATTCATGCATGTATTGCATTAAAATGCATGGCAAATACCAATGTCAGCATAAAACAATATGTCCATGTTTACCTATTGAGACCTTCAATAAAATAAGTAACAGTGTCTGATGTCACCGTCCTATGGTGCCCCATGTCACAATGATTAGCCAACACCAAAACAGGAATGTGATGAGGAACCTTGGGCAGCTCACGAACCACGTAGTCAAACGTCCTGTAGAGGAAGGTACAATTCAGTCAAAGCAGTTCACCATTACATTATTTCCAGCCACCTACATCCAACTTTCTATAATATTGTGAAGTCTATGTTAAAAAGCAAATGGTTGACTTTAAATTAAATGATAAATATCACTTGCACAAAACTAGGAGATGTACTGATGTGCATGTCCAATAGGGTGGTCCTTATTTTTCGATTTTTTTAATGTCTTTCGGGACGCCCCCTCATTTTATGCCAATCGGTGTAAAAACATATCCTGTAAAATATTATTGCAATTGGATAATGGGAAAACGTACCGCATCGCACTCAAACTTGAGGAATTTTGGTATTTTTGGCTGTTTTTCGGATATGAATGGCGATAAGAAGGCGCTTGTATTTTTCAACTGATTTTCTATGGTAACAAACGATACAGTGGACATTCGGCATGCTGCTCCTAAAATATTTTCCAATTGTGACAAGTGGTTACCGAGATACGGCCCCAAGAGTGAGCGCACCCCACCCTAGGCAGACATTTTTTTGTGGCACGTGGGTTGCATACGCTCAACATTTGTTGATCATTCTCATTCATTGTGAAACCATAAAGTTCTTTAGATAAACTTTAAAATTCGTCAATATAACCTTATTGCCATGTTTATGCTATAATTTGCTTCTACCATGCCGGCACTACAGCTGGTGTGAAAAGTGTATTCGACGTGAAGATCGGGAAGTCGTCAGACACTAATGCTCCTCTGTTTTAAATATTTCAAAACCTAAGGAGAATAAATCATTAAGTCCAAATAATATCCCGTTTCGGCAATAAACAGCGATAAATATAGCATTAAAGGTATCTCAACTTTGAGTGCAATGCGGCACGTTTTCCAGTTATCCAATTGCAATAATATTTTACAGGATATGTTTTAACACCATTTGGCATAAAATGAGGGGGTGTCCCAAAAGAAAATCGAAAAATAAGGACCACCCTAATGTCCAACCATCTAACTTATCTTTGACACTAACTGGATCTACGACAATGCGTACAAAAATCGATAATACCTTACCCTTGATTATTAATATCTGTGCTTTTAACAAATTGAGATGAACCTCTCTCAGTTTGAGTGATTGAGTTTGTACTTTTAGTTTTTTCGGCATGCCTTATATACATGCCCTGTTCATATCAGTGTATTGTGTCTGCTGGCAAATAAAATCATTATTATTATTAACTCCATTGAGATGAGCATACTTCCCCTCACAGGGACAAGCTCTGCTGGCTTGATATTTCTAACAGCTGGATTTGAATATCTTTTGTGCATCTTTTTATTCTCATTGTTTGGTAATAAAAAACTTACTAACAAATATCTCAGTGACCTTAATCACAATCCTGCAAGCAGAACAATATCAACTTGAAATAGCACCTTGAGAATTAACCTCATAGAACAAATATGAACCGCAAGTCCTCCACTGTCACTGGAACCGACATATGGAACAAGATTTATGAAAAAGGGGTTGAATGTTATGCTGGCAAGCAGGAATATGGTTACATTACACTCAGACTTTGCAACAAATAGCATAGATGCAAAAGGATCAAAAAATTAAAAAACTGCACATATAAAATCGTTTCAGGCTTGATTTTGTGGAATATCGCTACATATATCCATGATAAAATCACCAATGGTAATTTCCACACTATTTAATTTAACCCTCAACAACCGACCATGGTTTCAACACTATATGTCATTTTCAAGGTTTCAATGTCAACCTTGAAAATGACACAAAGTGTTGAAACCACTGTTGGATCATTGAGAGTTAAATTAAATACATAGTGTGGAAATTACAATTTGTATTTTTGTTGTGGATAAAAAACTGCAATAAATGACCAATTTCCACGGTAATCAAAACGGGCGTTAATAGAAGAATAAACAAATTTAAAGTCCGAGAAAGTCGAAAAACATTTTCCTCTCCGCACGCAAGAAAATCTTTTAAAAATGTGACGAGGCAAAAATATTTACCACTTGCGCATAAAGGCACATCTTTCATGCCACTAACAAACAGATAATACAGAGAGAAATGTGATGTAAAGAACTACGAAATGTTGTGCCCACTTTTTAAAATTACTAGTATGTAAACTGTGACATTACGAGGTTAATTATAGCAATTTACCAAAAAATACATGTCAAATTTGTTTGCCGCTTGACGAGCACAGCTCCTCCTATTAATTGTATTCCCTCTCTAAATTCCCATTGGTAACGGCTTGCTGATCCATCGTAGCAATATAAAGTCATCAGCTAAAGATAACCATCAAAATAATAAAATTATGTACTAGGAAAAATTAAGAATACTATTAATTAGGAACGGCAATAATCATGTCTGATGTATACTATTGACATCACTGGAAATTTCACACTCAGTTCAATATTTCTCTGAGATTTCCATTGAAAATAAAATTCCCCAAGATTTACCAGTCTTCCAAAGCAGAGCACACTTAGTCTCATGCACTCATCTCTGTTCATATTGTGATCCCACTCACCAGCTCTTCGTGACGTCCATCATGAGTACTACACCATTGGTCCCCTTGTACACATCGAGGAACTGTGCGTCGAGGGCTGCTTCCTCTGGTCCATCCTCCGCCACCCCCTCCTTGCCCCCATCCTCCGTTGCGCAATCGGGACCAAGCTTCAGCCCCTTCAACTGCCTGCGCTTGCGTCCATGATCTACCACGTCCCACACCTCAACCTTCACCACGTCCTCTGTCGCCTTATAGCTCCACTGAATGCTAGCAACCTACGAAATACATAAAAAGGAAATATGATTCAGTGCGGGGATCGGGTTGGTGTGGTGGCTAGAGTGTTGGCTTCCCACCCGGCAGGCTCGGGTTCAAATCCCGGCAGTGGCAGAGAATTTTCAGAGACTGCCCGATCCCTGCTTGAATGTTGTGTGGAGGACATTTAAAGCGCAACACTCCGTCCGTCGGATGGGACGTTAAGCCGTGGTCCCCTTGGCGCCTTTCGTTAAGAGCAGGCTAACGCCGACGCCAGGTTTCTCTCCACCCTTCCTTCCACACCCTTCCCTCATGGCGCAAATGACCTCATTTGTCGGTCGCCTCCTCCAAATACCATACCATGATTCAGTGCTTTCCCAGTGAATGATATTCAAGAACTGTTTGTTCTCAGGTTTCCAACTGGGTCAATATCTCCAAGGGCTCCAACTTTTTGGCAGTAGACACCCTGTAAAATTTTACTGGGTGTCTACTGCCAATGATTGGTTTAATGGTTACAATTTTTGCACAGAGTGGTCAAAACGTGGGTTTACAGGTGCCATTCATGCCTGTTGTAAGGCCTGATGTTATTTTTCTCCAAGCTAATTTCTGTGTGTTCTTTCTCTAAGTAATCCAAAAAGCCAGGGGGGTGAGTATTTCAGTATTGCCAAAAAAAAGGACTCCTAGAGAAAAGGATTTATCACTTCAAATACATCAACATAATGCATATGCTACCATTTTCAACTAAATGTGACCCCTAATTGACCTCCCATTAGTTAACATGTTGCCATTTTTGCCTACAATTATAGGTTCAATTGTTGCACCCTTAGAGGAAACAAACAATAGTACACATGCTGGCTTCATAGTAACCAAAAACAGAGTCCAACACAGAAACCCCAACCTCAGTATATTAATGGGAACTACAAAGAGTGAGAAGAGTAAATACTACCTATAAATGGATTGCATTAGAATTCTGATACTTTTCCTACTTGAATGTGTAAACAACAAACCCTTCGTAATGCTACCAACTACCCTGCTAAAAGTTAGGGATGACTCACCACTACCAGCCTTGTCTTATCCCACGGCAGCGGCATACGCCCTGAAATTCTTCCCTAGTTATAAGGGTAGGTCTTGGCAATGGACGATTTCCTCACTTGCCTACTAGCCTTGCACATGTGTGCTTCGTGTATCTACCATATACATTTCGGTGTGTCCTTGAGTGTAACTGTATTTTGCTCACAACAGCCATCACGAAATTTCAACTTCTGATACATAACCACACTTTAATGGAAAAACAAAAAAAGAAAAAGTTATGAGAATAAACAGCATGGAAAGAGGAATTAGGAAGGAGGTGATAACAGGAGCTTTATGTAAGAGAGAAGCAGAAACTTATGTAAGTGAAGAGTGGCAAAGAGCCAGAGGTGGAGATTGATGCAGCATAGCAGGGAAAGTTACAACCTGGAGAAGTGAGCATGAAAATCATGGCAGACATTAGGAAATTTAACCACATCAAAAAATGTAGAATGAAAGGGCAGTTGGCCATAAGCTAGTGGTCTCCTTGGCAGATGTTTCAAAGGTAGTCTCTGCAATGGAAAAAATTTCATTGGGAGGGGGTCTGAAGCCCCTAAAGCCTGGCTACGAGCCTGCTATGAAAATATTAGTACGTTCGTTCAATCTTTCAACTGAAGGAGTGAAAAAAATTTCCTACATAGGGAAATTTAAAATGAAACTCTGAAAATATCAGTAAAACGTAACATTGTATAGTACATAGTAATGAGGGGGCGTGGTAGCCTAGTGGGAAGAATGCTTGGCTAATCATCAAGAGGTCCTGGGTTCAAAACCCTGGCGTGGCCTGAGGGGACCTGAAATCAAAAATCTACGAAGACCGAGGTAGCCCAGGGAAAGGAATCTACACCTACATACTACCCCGCAAGCCCCCTCAAAGGGTGTTTGGCAGGGGGTGTTAAGACAACAACCATTAACAAATACAAAAGAAATGCATAACTATAAGGGTTGTACCAAAAGTAAGGTTCCCAATGAGCTACAATGTTGAGGGAAGGTGCTAAGCAAAATCCCACAATAGTGCCATGAGCAGTAGTTCCCCTACTCTCGAGTACGCGATTCACTATGTAGCTCAGTGCTGGCTTAGCAACCATCAACAATGTAAGTGCTAATTCCCGTTGCTACCAAGCATGTGGTTCGAGCAAGAATCCAATTTCTCCACGCAAGGAAGTTACCGCCCATGGAGATTCATCAGCAACTGACTGAGGTTTATGGTGAAGAGTGCATATCCATTCAGCTCATCTGCAAATGGTGCAGGGTAGCATGGAAGTTCACAGTGAAGAACGGAGTGGAAGACTGCCGGCTTCAGATGCGATTGTCCAGAAGATCAACAGTGAGCTGCTGAAAGATTGGAGGTTCACTGTCCGTGAACTTGTTGAACACATTCCTGAAGTCTTGTATGATGTTAGGCACGATGTGGTGGAAGTTCGTAATATTGTTGAAATGACATATTGCAATATTTCTATAAGTGGAAATATTGCAATGTGTCATTTCAACAACATTCCTGAAGCTTCTCATAGCACAATTGAAAGAACTTTAACAGAAATGTTGGGCTATCGCAAGGTATGTGCTCGCTGAGTCCCCCGCATGCTGACTGATGGACACAAGGAGCAACACCTTGACTGTGCTCGCAAATTTTTCCAGCAATGTGAGGGGGGTGGCTACAAGGAGAGGCTGTTGGACTCTATCATCACCGGAGATGAAACGTGGGTGTTTCCTTACACCCCCAAAGCAAAACAACAATCTTGTCAGTGGCATCACTCCGGTTCACCACCACCAAAAATATTCAAACAGACGCAGCAGGTAGGAAAGGTTATGGCGACTGTGTTTTGGGATCAGAAGGGGGTACTTGACATTGATTTTATGCAACCTGGGACAACAATAAACTAGGTATGGTCGGATTGGATACCTCAGATCCAAATATCCACGGATATTGCCCTTCATCGGATACATCGGATCCAAAGTCGCGGAAAGCATCAGATCTGGATCCGAAATTTTAAACAATAGCTTCAGTGAATTCAACCCATAAGGGTGGAAAGAGTTCCGATTCTCTCTTCAAATTTGCCATCGCATGTGATTCCTGTCCTGTTCATGAACCATTTTATTTGAAAGCTCTCGCTGATGTTACGTAGGAGAATTTCAGCACTGGAAAATAAAAAAGGCAAAATACGACTGGCATATAGTGTGACTCTTCCCAAGAGATTGAACAATCATCGGGGGAATCACAGAGTAAGGAATTAGAAAATGAATTTGGATCCAAAAATATCCGATCCGAAAGATCCGGCTCCAAAAATCAAGGATCCGATCCGAATCTAGATCCGAAAAAAATCCTGGATCCGTCCATCCCTACAATAAACTCAGAAAGATATTGTGGAACATTGACTTAACTGAGGCGAGCCATCCAGAGTCCATGTGACCTTTGAATTCAGAAGAGTTTCTTGATCTCTTTGATTTTTGAAATGGCTGATACTCGAGAACAGCGTGCGGCGTTAAAAATTTGTTCTCTGCTCAGTAAAATTTACTCGGTCACAGTTAATCTTTTGTCTACAGCTTATAAAGAACACGCCTTAAAAAGATTTGAAGTGCACAAGAGGTATTCGGAATTCAAACGTGGCAACATGTCGATCGAAGACATTCAGCGCCAGAGCCGGCCTTTCAGGTCCAGAACTGATGAAAATGTGGGAAAAAAGTCGTGCCCTTGAGCATGAGGATAAGAGGCGTACTATTTACGAATTCACTGAAAAATCTAGTCTCTCTTTGAGTTCAATGCAGTGAACTTAAGCTAAAGATTAACAAATGAGGTGAATTGCGGCAAAATTCATCCCTCGTTTGCTAATTCCTGATCAAAATGTTGCTGCTTGCCACGACTTGAGTTTTTGGTAAAAAATTGCATGACACTGCTTTCTCACTCACCCTACTCACTATATCTCGCACCTTGTGATTTCCTATTGTTCCCCCCGATGAAAATGGTGATAAAAAGGAAATGTTTTCATCACATTAAAGAGGTGAATATGGAATCGAAGGCGGTCCTGCAAGGCATCTGAAACAACAAGTACCAAAGGTGTTTCGCACACTGGAAAAAACGTTTAACCAATGCACCAGGAGCAAACATAACGTTGCCAAATTTACATTGACGCCCTACTTTGTAACTTGAAACGTGTGAGTCATGGGGTGGCCACAGGTATTTTGGCCCCGGTGCCGAGACAATATACCTACTCATTTGGAACGCATTGGGGATAATCCTTTCACAGAAGTCCATGACATTGTCAGCTACCGCTCTGAATGAGGAAGGCACATACAAGGAGAACGCGTGAGGTTTGGCAACACTGCTCCGCGAGCAGATTCGCGATATTCACCCGGCGGAGGTCTGAGAGCGACTGACTGAGGCCACACCTACTGTTTGCTGATTGGCGAAGGCAAATTCACATGTCGAGAAACTTTCACTCCCCTCATCTCCACTTGCTTTGGCCACACCAGCTCACCCGCAAAGATAAAATGAACCGAGTATAGGAGCTTGCTGATCCGACGGACAGAGTGTTGCGCTTGAAATGTCCTCCACACAACACTCGAGCAGGGATAGGGCAGTCTCTGAAAATTCTCTGCCACTGCCGGGATTCGAACCCGAGCCCTTATGGTGGAGAGCCAACACTCTAGCTTTGCCAAAGCTTAAACTATTAACTGTTTTTATTGTTGTTTTCGGGAAATTAAACTAATGGGATTTTGATAATAGTTGTGATGATATTTTAAGAGTAAATCCATGAATGAGATGAGAAAAAAAAGTACCTGAATTTCTTCAGTAGGAATGTACTCTTCCACGAACTTCCCTCCTTGCAATCGATGAAACAGGCATGTCTTCCCCACATTTCGATCTCCCTTGATAATTATCTTCACTGAAATAACAATTGCACATTGTTAAAAGAACATATAGGCATCTTTTTCTTCTTTCCACACATACCACTTGCCTAACCAAAAAAACTGGAATATATCAAAACTTAGAGGTGATAAAGTAAAAACAAACAATAGTTGGATCATATACCTTCTCATCCACAGTCAAAAAATGAGTTAAAATGCAAAATTTTTCCTTGAATAGTTTAATGTCTTATAACCTCACAAAAGGCATGCTTAAGGCCACTATTCATGGTGGATGATCATGCTGAATGATCATGAAAAATATATGCTCGCATGATCCCGTGAATAATGGCATGATCATTCAAATGATCATTCACCGTGTATAGAGGCTTTAAAAATATTTTCCCCTTTTTCCAGATACAAATTACTTTAGTCTGTGCATCCATCTATTTGGAGACATTGATGAAGTAGATCAAGCACGAACACTCTATTCGTTGTCTAAGTGAAGCAATTTTATTCAAATTGTTAAATTTATTTTGTGTAGTCTTTCATAGTAAGTGAATTTGAACAATTCAAACTTGAGAAATCACTCATGTACATTTAGGTGAAGGTGTTAAAATAAAAAACATCATCAATATAAGAATACTGATTTAGGTAGCACATGGAATACCAATTAGCACCAAAATGAAAAACAAACATTTGAGGCAATCTTTCAAAATTTGCCTTGAATGTTGAATGTCACTAATATTTAATTATTCCTGGTATTCTACAATTGGTATAGTCAAACCTTAAAAAAATAAAATATGTAACTGCAATTAAAAGATGTAGGTCAATGCTATCTTAGCAATGCTCACTTACAAAAAAGTGCAAACATATAAATACTCTCTCGTACTTAAAGAGTTCCAACCAACAAACTGGCTTGGTTGGGCAAGGGTAAAGCTCACCCCAGACTAAGTCAGTGAGTGATAGAGAAAGATAACATGGTATTTCAACCACTAAGTACAATTCTAGTGTTCAGAGTCAGCATGGAGAAAACCGAAACATTTGACTTAAATACTTTTAGTCATACAGCAGTTTCTTTTAAGAACAAAACAACCCTTTGCAAATAGCTCTTTAAAGCACATATGCACAAATCTCCCCTCTACAGTGGCACAGCGAGGGGGGGTTTAGGGGGATAAACCCCCCCCCCCAGAACTCAGAGAAATTTTAAAATTTAATACATTTTGCTTAGTTGGATAAATATTACTTACAGAATAGTGTAAGGATTAAAAAACATCCTTCAGAAAGCCATAAAACTCACTATTTTGAACCATTTATCTGAAAAATTGTCGGGGGTAGGGCACCCACATCTCCTGTATTCCATACCCCCACTATTACTTGCACCTAAAACCCCCCTAGCCTAAATTCCTAGCCGTGCGCCTACCCCTCTATATTGGTGAATCGATAAATGCTTGCATAAAACTTTCCACAAAATAATAACCGTCTGTTTAAGGTTTAACTCCATCAATAAATCATAATAAAATGACAGCTCTATAAAAGCACTGACAGAAACTCAATAAAACTTAGAAGAGCAAATAATGTCACATCACTATCGAATATACCATGTAGTTCAAATGCAGATGCAAGGGAGAGTGCCTTGGGATATTAAATCTACAAAAGCAAGGGAAAGGAAATATTACTGTTATACTGGACGCCTCTTGCGAATTTCCTCTGCAAAGAGTGGGACATCGCTTGGAGGCCTGGGCGAGGGCATGGTGTCCCAGTAACTGCATTGCCCCCGCCATCAGCCTTCCCCGTTAACCTCTTGAGTGCTGAAAACATCGCTGACGAAGGAACTTATCCAAGGAACTCACTTCAGGAAATAGACCTGAGGAAAACACAAAATCAATTTTACTCGATCGATCCAAGAGCAAGTCTCCAAGACAAATATAAGCACGTACAAAGAGCAACAGCATGGCAACAAAAAAATTTGACATGAGATGATCACTTTCAACTAATCACGATGACCCTCTAACCTTCTCCCCTTCTTTGAGTATACTAAGTACATGCCAATCCGCAGTAGAAATGGGCGACAAAATATACATATCAACACGGCACAGAAAGTATCGTGACATGGCTAAATTTTTCGACAGCTTAGATGAATGACAAAATTGTAATTCATGTACTTTCTATGAACATCGTGAAGGCGGCAACACATTCCGAAGCACCAGAATTAGCTTAACACAATAATATTTATAAATCGACGATTACACGTAAGTAGTGCTTTATTATTTTTCGATTTTCATGACCCTATACCCATCCTACCTTCTCACTTCGACGAACCGTGGGAATGCCAATGCACCCATACGCCAGAAGGCCTTCATCTTGAGAAACACCACATCGTTTCAAGACATCTCGAGCAGAACGAAAGCACAATTCCGCCAAAGAAAAAACAAGGCATACACACAATCTGACACAGCAACAGCTGTTGTCAATCAACGGCACATGTTTTACACGAATGGTCCAGAAAAGTTCATTATCCAAGTTCCCAGATTACTATTTCCAATATTTCACTGTTTAGTATGGGTTGCACGATCAAATTCCTGTGTTTTATTCTTACGTAAACAGTACGTTCTCGGCATAGAAGAACGAGACTTCTCCATTTGATGATAATTGTTTTGGTTGGTACACGTCTTGACCCCAACGTTTCCTTTTAGTTGGAAGTGAAGTCGACAATATAGGAGGGGATAAAAGCTTTTGCACCAATGGGAGAAAGGAATAATCGAACAGTGTTGCCAAGTGCCTTCACATCAGCTTAGCCAACATTTGAAATATACTAAAAACAAAAGACATATTGATACCGTTTCGGGTCATGGCGGGCGGTAAGAAAAGTATGTATTTGCTGTCACTGTCAACAAATTTATTTATTAATGCAGTGGTATTCCTCATTACAATAGCAATAGCAGTAAATAATAGGGTTGTTCACCATATTTTTTTTATTTAAGAAATCGAAAGATCGTGCTTCAGAAGGAGCAATGACAATAATATTATGCTATTTTCTTCATTGTACATGTTTAGAGAAGGCTTTAAACAGTGACAAATTTTACGTGACGCCAAAAAGCCCTACTTCCATCTTGAATTGATGTGTGACGTCACAAGCCTGTAGATGCCCTACTGCAGTGTTGTTTAAGTGGCTCAGCAGGGTTATTCCACTTTTTTTCAAGATCTCCAGCGTCTGCCGCCAGATCAGTGTTTAAAGAAAATCCAAATTTATCCTTCAATAAGAGTAATAATAAGCAAAATTACCCTTACTTGTACATATTTATTGCTCATCATATCATAAATAGCACTACAACGTACACATTTCACGAGTTGTCTTTTTGATACGAATTATTCGAATATATTCCACAATCTTCTTAGTCTGACTCACAATAAATATAAAACACTAATAAAACATGATAATCGGTTTTCCAATCACT
The DNA here is from genome assembly GCF_921293095.1 of Ischnura elegans. NCBI lineage: Eukaryota > Metazoa > Arthropoda > Insecta > Odonata > Coenagrionidae > Ischnura > Ischnura elegans. The sequence goes on from NC_060257.1 coordinate 15,825,295, forward strand.
ATGCACACGCTAAAAGAATTTGCACTCCTTGAAGTTCGAAAGATTCTCCACACCTCACTTCTCACTCATCACTAACGACTTAGAATCAGTGTACGTTATTTCACATTGACATTTCGAGGACAATGAAATGAATAGGCTGAAACAAATAGCTAAACCGGTTATTGTAACATCAAAAAACTTCGAATTTCACTATTACTCTTACCCGTACTCTTACCGTAACCAAAATATGACCAAAACAAAAACAAACAACAGCGCAACGAAATTCGTGAAATGTAAACACTCGTGAATGCTCAAAATGAATAGGTAATAAAATCAAACGGAACTTAGAAGCGAACAAACGATTGAAAATTAATATGCGTTCGATGTATCCCTAAAGCACAACTAGCTCAAATATGAAAAATATCCCCTAGGCAATAGTTAGATACCTTAGATCGAAATGTATAGGGTTGATTGAACTAGCATGGAAGAAATAAATAATTTCGTCGAAGCAGTTACATTCACAACTCACTTCACTCGTCGCTTCATCGTCTATATGCAATCATTCACTTAGGGGTACATTAAGGGCACAAATTGTGTTCACTTGCACTAGAAGCACAATGAAAGTTCACTGCACGTAGTTTCCTAGCAAATGCAGCAATACAAAACTTTCAATTCCTGTCAACGCTACATACATTGCCTGCCTAACTTGAAGAATGGATTTCATGTCGCCTTGATCCATCCGGAAGCTTCATGCACAACATAGGCCATTTCAAAATAAGGAATAACCTTGGCAAATGTCCAGTCGGCATGCAGAGTACTCAGCTTGGCATCGAGCGATCGAGGGTACAGGCCAGCCGTACAGGCTTGTGTCGTCATCACCTCTATTTCAAGATGGCCGACCGTTTTTGGCGGCGTTTAAAATTGTTCGAATTTTGATTGCTAATAATTCCATCATTACTTTTTCAACGCATCTGTCATTCATCCCAATCAAAATGAAATTACATCAGAAGTGATATACATTCGTTTTTTTAGACCGTTTTGATAGGCTTGAACAACCCTATTATGAGGATTCAATTGCTAATAAAATGAAATAGTTTCACACATTGAGTACCTCTTAATGAAATGTCATTTTTGGCACAATGGATTTTGAGCATGTTTCAGAGCAATCTAGATATTTTATAAAAATATTTTAGAATAATGTCGTAAGCATATGCGTGAAATGTTTTCATTTATATCCGATGCATAAACTCCGCCTACTGGAAATTTTCAACAAATACTTTAATTTTCTTTGCATGACCAGTATCAATTCATTTATCTGGCGATGATATCAAACTGGTCTTATAAAGAAAATTAAAATATTCGTGGTAAGTTTTAATTTAAAATAAATAATATTCATCATTCGCTATTGGACTGCCAAAAATCATGAAATTCTACTATGAGTAACTGCCGAAAAAGGGACTGTAAAAGAACAAAATCCTCTTATACGCCTAATCGCCTCCAGGAAAAAAATTCAGCTGAATCCCCCAAAGCCCCTGCGGGCTAAATGCTTTCTAGGACCCGGTGGGAAATCCGAGAACTCTTTTTACGAAATCATATGGTGTTAAATAAAGAATAGGGTGATTTCCTAATATTTTTATTGCCCGAATCGAAAGATTATTACTCCTGGAGTACGCATTTCACGCTTTTAGATTTTTAAATTACTATTTCTATTTTTCGCGATTAAATGAGAAGTGAATATTTTCAAGAGCGAGAAAACGCGACGGCTAAATATGAATGCTGGGAAAAGCCCGTGTGACGTCATTCTGGTTCCGGCTGCCGCCGTGGGAAGTGACCTTGGGGCAGGGACGCCGACTTACAAAAAATATTGGGGGGGCCCGAATCGGGGATCTTGCCCCGGGAAATTTTATAAGTAGTGAGTTATAAGGTTTTGAAGCATTTTCGAAGAGTCATATGATCAACATTAGAACCCTGGTAACTCGAATCTCGATATCTGGACTCTTCGGGGAAAATCGACAAGCCTGGCACATTTTTCCTCACACACACAACGAATTTTAGATAATTTTCCCTGAGGTCTGTGCCTCATGCATGCACTGGTTATCTCAGACGATGGAAAACTCCTATCTACACGTATAGAAACTAGGTCCCTATGACGTCACGTGGAGTGGCATGGCATGGGCGACAATATGGCCTTTTTCAAATGCCATATTGGTTAAAATTGACAATTAAATGCGGTTAAAATTGACAATTGCCATTCGTCTAAACTGGGATTTCTAAAACCAAATAATTTGTATATTATGAATACACTAATGGTGGATAACGAATCGCAATCAATGATTTTCGTTTTCTTTGATGAAGGAAACTACTCTGCTACCTGCTAGCATCCTGCGTCGTATCAGCGCTCAAAGCCTCGCCCCAAGGTCACCTCATTTGCGGCAGCGGGAACCAGAATGTCGTCACGCGGAGTTTTCCCAGCATTCATACTTAGCCGTCGCGTTTTCGCGCGCTTGAAATTTTTCACTTTTCATTTAATTGCGAAAAAAAGATATCGTCCTTTAAAAATCTGTAAGTGTGAAATATGCATTCCAGGAGTAATAATATTTCGATATAGGCAATAAAAAAATAATAGGAAACCACCCTATTCTTAGCTGCGCCCCTAAATGGGATCATTTTTAGGGGGGGGGGGGGCAAGCAAAGTTGTGAATTTTAGCATGGAAAAGGTGAATGAAACCAAAATTTTAAGAAAATTATAACAGCCCTTTATTAGTTTATGAGATTATTTCCTAGAAAAAATAGTTTTATTCTAGTTATATATCTTATGCCAATACATATCATTTTTCGTTAGTTTAAAGGAAATTTGTTGAATACTTTCGTTTCATTTCAGTACTAATTTCTGACTTTTGTGATTTTTGAAACTTTTGCGATTTTTGCTTATAAGGGGTGGGAGGTTGCCCCCCTTCCCCTCCCTGGTACGCCCACGCATGACCTTAGATGATACCTGGCATAAGTTTTATTCTAATTAATGCGTCATCCATAAAAAGACCGGTGGAAGGGAGAAGTATGGGTCCTTTTCGGAACTATTTGAAAATTTGAATAGGCCCGCAGAAACCTATTACCTATGAAAATATTGTATAAACCTGTATAAAATTTCTATGCATTCTTATAAATTGTCATGACAATTGTATAAGAATGTATACAAATTTTATATAGATTTATACAATATTTTCATAGGGGTAGTTAATCTCCAGGCAACTTAAAATTTATTTATATTTTAAGGTATCGTATGGTAGGTATGGTATTTGGAGGAGACGACCGACAGCTGAGGTCACTTGCGCCATGACGGAAGGATAGGTAGGGAAGGGTGGAGAGAAACCCGGTGTCGGCATTAGCCTGCTCTTAACGAAAAGCGCCAAGGGGACCACGGCTTAACGTCCCATCCGACGGACGGAGTATTGCACTTGAAATGTCCTCCACATACCACTCAAGCAGGGATCGGGCAGTCTCTGAAAATTCTCTGCCACTGCCGGGATTTGAACCCGAACCCGCCGGGTGGGAAGCCAACACTCTAGCCACCACACCAACCCGGTCCCCTTATATTTTAAGATGGCGTTGTTTGGTACATGTGTATGATCAGTTTAAAGTGACTTGATTATAATTATAATCAAGTCACATGCAATTAATATAATTACGATAAAAATAAAGGTAGGTAGTTCAAGATATCTCTTGCGCCCCCTGTAACCGCCATTGGTCCCAACGGAGTGGGAAGTTCCTTTGAGCTCTTGTTGTGACGACCGGAAATGCGTACTCAGTTACTCCGTTGGCGCGTTGAATGGTAAAATTTCTTTGGTGATAACGAAGCGGTCAAGGAGGAAATCTCCTTCGCGACACAGCTGCAAACGCGAATCAGGCTTGAAGCCGCTAGAGGTTCGGAGGCTACGTGATGGGCTTAGATTGCTAAAGTATTGGGGTGGTTTCCTATTATTTTTTTATTGCCTAAAACGAAAGATTATTACTCCTGGAGTGCGCATATTTCACGCTCTTAGCTTTTCGAATGACGATATCTATTTTTCGCGATTAAACGAAAAGTGAAAAATTTCAAGCGCATGAAAACGCGACGGCTAAGTAGGAATGATGGGAAAAGTCCGTGTGACGTATTTCTGGTTCCCCTGCCGCCTTGTGAGGTGACCTTGGGGCGAGGCTTGAGCGCTGATACGACGCAGGATGCTAGGAGGTAGCTGAGTACCCTGCTAGCAGGTAGCGCTTGGCTTAAATAAGGATTATTATTCCCCCAACAAACGAAGGAAACTTTCCGAACTTAGGTATTTTTAATGTGTGATTATTAAGAGATGTCTCCCTGAGCTCTGTGCCTCATGCATGCATTAGTAATCTCAGACAATGAAAAACTCCTATCTGCTAGTATAGAAACTAGGTCCCTGTGACATCACGTGGAGTGGAGCGCCAATCTGGCCTTTTTCAAATGAGGTTGAAATTGACCGTTGCCATTTCTCTAATCTGGGATTTCTAAAACCAAATAATTTGTATATTATGAATACACTAATGGTGGGTAAGGAATCGCAATCAATGCATTTCGTTTTCTTTGATGAAGGAAACTACTCTTTTGAGATTAGATATCTTTCAGAGCGATATAGGAACATTATATTAGAACCCCATTACATTTCCAGGTCCGACAGAAACGATATCTCAAGGCGAGATATTTTCCCGAATGGATAGGTATGGGAATTAGTTTCTCCCTCGAAGGATGAATGACTTCAATAAATGCTAGGCGAAACTTTGTTTCAGCATTTACTCTATATTTGTCATCAACTCGTGTCCCCAGCCATACGCCTAGACGGTATGTGGGGTTATATGAAGGTGTGGATAACGCTCCGGATAAGCTCGTTCCAATGTTTAATGAGTTTCCATTCATCAATAAAGAATGAATGTCAATTAAAGTTCTAGGGTAACCTTTAAGAGCTATGAAAAGAAATTACATATCGTATTCTAAGAAACAATCAACTATAATTTAAACAAAATATTTACTGTCAATGTTTCAAAAAATATTATTTTAAGTTTTGAAATGAATCAAAACGAACAATCACGAGAATAAAATGTTTTGATCACAGCACAACAAAATACTCAATATCAGTAGTACAAAAAATTCAAGTTTCACGATTAAAGGAAATTGTAACGAACACCATAGAATAAACATATACTTACTCCATGCTTGTAGGAATAGGAATTTATTTGAGAAAAAAGAAACAAATTTGTTAATTTTATTCTCAGATTTGGAAATCAGTTGACCTACTTCGCCTGTTTTAGGAGTACCGTCCAGGAATGTGTGGCATTTACCGGTATTTATATTCCTCCAATAAATCGATTTATTACCGTAAGGATGTATAAAAGGGGGAGGGGGGAAAGGAGGCCTTGGCTCTCGGCGACATGTGGGAAATACAGTGAATGCTATGCATCGCAGTCTGAATTAGTTAAACGAAACATGTGCGATAGCCTCTCAACGGCATTATATACATTATCATTATTAGATATTATTCGTATACGTTAAAATGTAAAATTTCATGGGGATTCCTTATTAAAAAGGAGCAAATTTCAATCTCTAATCATACCATCATTATTTTCGTCCCTTACGAGCGATAATTCTAACATCGCTCCAATGATGGCGAAAAAGTAACTGTTTCAAACCTTCATTTTTCACGATGACTTCAGGGATGGAAATACTATCCTTTTTTCCATCACTCTGGACGTCTCTTTTTCCTTTCGCCGGACCCGACTTTAAACCAAACGAAAACCCGCGGCCGCTAACTGCGATTGTGACGCCACGCCTGGCTATTAAAAAGAATCACAGCTGGAAATACGGAATGTGACGGAATAAGCGATGGAAATAGGGACGGTGGGAATGTCCGTGTGATTCAGAAAATGATGGGTCGACCGATCAATCTTTTGGTGCATGTAATATACCATACCACGTTTCATACCCTTACCAAACACTTTTTGAATTCACACTCTTGTATCTCTGTCCGGGAAAAGGTCTTCCCTAACCTACCCAAATTAATCCATGGTAAAATATAAAAAGAAACGGCAATTTCCACGCTTTAATGTATAACTTAGTACCGACCATAGTTTCGAGACACTATGGCATTCTTAATGTGAATCTATGCCTTGAAAAATTACATAATGTGCGTCGAAACCATGGTCGGTAGTTGCAGGGGCGCAGCTAGGAATTAAGCCTGGGGGGGTTTAGGTGCATTCCCGGGGTGTGTTGAGATATGGAATACCCACCAGGATAAACGGTAGGTTGAGAGATTAATATATGCGGAATTTTGAAGATAAATGGTTCAAAATGGTGCTTTTTACGGCTTTCTGAGGGATATTTTATTCATCCTTACAGTATTCTATTAGTAATATCAATCCAATTAAGTGAAATGGATTAAACTTAAAAATTTATCTGAGCTCTGGGGGGGGGGGGGGGGTTAACCCCCAAAACCACCCCTCGCTGCGCCACTGGGTAGTGGAGTTATGTATTACGGAGTGGACATTATCATTTGTTGTTTGCATGTCATCATGAATACATCGCATTTCCAGCACGTCAAGACTTGAACGATTCTATTCGCTACCCAAACCAAATTTCCAGCTGAAGCACCGAAGAATTTTGTTTCGTTACGGCCATGCTACACGTCAACGATATAGCCTCTTTCACTGCAACACTCGCAAAACTCCAGAATAAGGTGGTTTCCTTTTATTTTTTTATTGCCTAAATCGAAATATTATTACTCCTGGAGTACGTATTTCACGCTTTTAGATTTTTAAATGACGATATCTATTTTTCGCGATAAAATGAAAATTGAAAATTTTCAAGCGCGCGAAAACGCAACGGGTAAGTATGAATGCTAGAAAAAGCCCGTGTGACGTCATTCTGGTTCCCGCTGCCGTCGCGTGAGGTGAACTTGGGGCGAGGATATGTGCGCCGCTGCGACGCGACGCAGGATGCTAGCAGGTCGCTGAGTACCATGCTAGCTAGTAGCGCTTGGCTTAAATAAGGATTATTAATACCTTATCAAGAGAAGAAAACTTTCCGACCTTGGCCAGTTTTAATAGGTGATTATTAAGACATGTTTCCCTGAGCTCTGTGCCTCATGCATACATTAGTAACCTCAGACGATGTAAAACTCCTATCCTGTCGTGTAGAAACTAGGTCCCTGTGACGTCACGTGGAGTGGCATCTCATGGGCGCCAATCTGGCCTTTTTCAAATGAGGATAAAATTGACCCTTGCCATTCGTCTAAACTGGTATTTCTTAAACCAAATAATTTGTATATTATGAATACACTAATGGTGGGTAACGAATCGCAATCAATGCCTTTCGTTTTCTTTGATGAAGGAAACTACCCTATTCGCATATTATGAATACACTAATGGTGGGTAACGAATCGCAATCAATGCCTTTCGTTTTATTTGATGAAGGAAACTACCCTATTGTCTGACCTTGGTCTCTGTTAAAATTGCTACTGTCTTTTCTTATTTCCATGGCACCCCCTATTAATCTTGTTTTAAAATGTTTTTCCCTCGTAAACCTTAAAGAGAATACAAAACAGAAGAAGAAAAGTTAATTTATGGGTTCATTGCATGGGCTTACCCAGCAGGGAGCAGCTGCCTCCGAAAGAAGCAAAATTAAATTTAGTTCAAAGGAAGTTTTGAAAAATAAATCTTTAAATCCAAAACAAGTGATATTAATTATCAAGACAAGTGATAATAATTATCAAGACCTTTCGGATAATATTCTATAATCCGAAATAAGGTCTTGGCGCTAAGAGAAATAAATGCTCCCTAATGCCAAGAATTGTTCACAGGATCACTTCAACAGCCCATAGAAGTAGATAGGATGGAATTCGGAGGGAAAAATTCGTCTAAACCCACCAAAGGTGCGTACATCTTGCAAGTGCATTTTTTTCTCATATAATAACGGAATGAGGATGACGGCCTCCCTCACCAGAACCATTGCATGGATGTGGTGAATATTTCCCACTCAGTTTTATTTAATGATTTTCTAAGTGAACAAGTACTGTGCTCCGAACTGTGTTAACACGGCTAACTCGAGAAACTTCTCCTGTCCAGATAATTAAAGCACTTGGTTTGCCAATGTTTGGAATCAAATTTCAGGATACGCCGGAAACTCAGAGACACGTCTATATAAGCTTGTTTATCTTTTATTCAATGTCAACTCATAACTTCGGGTTTATTATTCTCTAAAAATAGACAGCTTTTAGAAATCATATTCATCGTTTCAGCCGTTATTTCACCTGCTAAATTTGAATTATGGGTGCCGCAAATTTTTTCGTACCTTGCGGTGTACAAAAAAAATACAGAGAGAAAATAATATTCATAAGCGAAGAAGAAGAAATATGTCGTGGAAAATTTGAAAACAAGATTTCGATTGAATGAAATAAAGCATGCCAAAAATATTTTGACGCGTTTTATGCGAAGAAATACCGGAGAAAGTGGAATCAAAGCTCGAGGACAGATGAGCATTTCAAAAAGATGTTCAAAAGCCAGCTGCAGAAGGAAATGAAATTCCCTCCAGAAGTATATCAATATCTCCCTCTCGCATCTAGTGAGTGCAAATGATTACCGTGTATGCACATTCGGCGAATATATGCAGTGTTTAAAAATAATCATTCATAAACTCAATCATCATATTTTTTAAAGTGGAGTTTTAATTCAGGACTTCATTCCAGTCAAGATGAAATTACGAGTAAATATAAAATTATAATCAATAAGTAAGAAATATTGGACCCGTTTCCATAATTTTGAAAAATCTACGAACTAGTGCTTTATGTGTATGAAATGTAATTATTAATGGAATTTGCAATTTTCACCACTGGTATCGATGAAAGACTTATCCATAGACTTTCAGTGATTTTAAAATCTCTATCCAGCGGCTATGACATACATAATGAAGCCTTCAGCCAGTATTGCATGGAAATGGCTGAGCTGTGCATCTATTATGGTTGGTATTATATGCTGCTCATGGTATATAAATTGCTGATACATGGAACAGCAATTTCCAAAGAATCCTTTCTTACAATTGAAGTTTTAACGGGGAAAGCATTGGAGGCCAAGAACATAGACATGAGGAAATTCCGGGAGCAGCGTACAAGAAAAACCTCAAGAATGTTAAATTATGAAGATATCTTTCGAAGACTCCTTTAAATATCTGAATCAGACATTTTAATTACATCATGAGTTACAAAAAAAGCGAGTTCAGCCTATCAGGTGAGGTGAAAATTTACTAATTTTAAGTGATTCGCAGAGCGGCAATGAGTCCGATGGGGTGACATCGGACGACGATTCTTTTAAAATTCGTTTTTTGAGATGCATGAGAGCGATTGTATTGCAATTCGAGCATTATTTTCCTCAATGTTCTTAATATCAGTCATTTTATTTCATCTAATGTGACTTATCAAATACATGGAAGCCAAAAATGAGAGAGTATGAGTATTTTTTCCAATTTTGGTATCTCACAGACTATGCTGACGGTCGCGGGTTCGAATCTCACTAATTTCATGTCGTAAATTCTATAATGGGTTTTAACTACAATTCATACATCTTTTAACTTAAAATTATACTATTTTAAGGTCTTCATGAACACCAAGTTATCGTCAATCGCAATGACATCTATATCGAGATTTTCTAAATATTGTAAAATATTAACAGCTCAAAAATGCTAAAATGAAGATACATCGTAAAAATAATGCCAAAATCAGATTCAGATGATCAAAATCAGTTAGGGACTTCCAATTTTGTTGCTATTTTAGGTAAAATTACGACGTTATTAATTTTGGCCAGCTTTTTTCGATTTGGGACCACTGTGCGCCATTAGTCCATTATGAATGATTTTATTTCATTCCTTAATTATTTAGCACTTGTACGAGGGAAAGACTAATTGCCATACCCAGTGGCGCAGCGAGGGGGGCTTTTGGGCGATAAACCCCCCCCCCCCCCCAGAACTCAGAGAAATTTTAAAGTTTAATCCATTTTACTTAATTGGATAACTTTAACTTATAGAATCGTACAAGAATTAATAAAATATCCCTCAGAAAGCCGTAAAACTCACCATTTTGAAGAATTAATCATAAAAGTTTTCTGGGGGAGGGTACCCGCACCTCCCGTATTCCATACCCCCAGTATTGGTTACCCCTAAAACCGCCCGTAGCCTTAATTCCTAGCTGCGCGCCTAGCCATTCCTATCCTTTCGGAAATATATATCTCTTGTTTTATAATTTCTATCAGACCAATAAATATAGGGTGGTTATAATATGAAGTTCTTCGTACCCCTGTCTATAAGATGTATATTCTAAATTTCCCAAGTTATTTACGCCTAAAGTGCAGCCGCGGAGTCTCTAACGGTTCTTAGCCTAATTCGTGTGAAAGCTCTCTGTTTGCTAGAAGCAGATATTTTGCGAATCGCGTGATTTTCCTCCGTATTTTATTTGGTTCGCGTATTAAATATTTCTGCGCCGAAACCCATACGCTCGCTGCGTATTCAAGTTAAAGCTTGACGAGTGCAAAATAGTACTTCTACTTCCTTGTTTCTTTGGGACTTTTTGGGAATGGATGTAAATAAAGGAACGCGTTGGTCTTACTTCACCGGAGGATGTGGTTTGATAAGGAAAGGTGGCGGGGTGGGTCGGTTATCCAAGAACACAGCTACGGGATATTCCAGCCATTCGTAATGGGAGACGACCAGCTCCTTCACCCACTTGGTTGGATTCCACTGAAATTCACGACATGTTATGCGAGAAATAAGCCTTAAAATCTTGGCCAGGATGCATTTAGCTGATAATGTATTACCGGCTTGCAATCTTCCTGGCTGTGGTAGTTGGCCCTCATCCTGTGTGTTCACAGAGGCACGATTCATTTGTGGCAAGCATTGACGGTGGAGAAGCAGCAACGAGGAATATCGCGAAAAATTACAGGATAAGTCACATCGACCAGGTGAGGCTTTTTATTTTGAAGTATCAATCACAAAGATTTCATCAAACTTCGTGAATTATTAAGATGGAGTTGAGATGATGTTAATTTTTTGACATGTCTCTCGTCTTTTTTAGCTTTTTTACCAGCTTTGAAAAGTTTAAGAATATTATTTCGGTTATTTTTTCAATCATTCTATGATTATATAGTCAGTGCTGTAGTTGGGCCGGTACGGCGTACCCCCTAAAATCCAAGCTCGTAATAAGTGTACCGGTTAAAATACCTTCGCGCCCGGATGTATAATACATGCTCAGCTGTTGGAATGTTTGGTGTGTACCGCCTAAATTTTTTTCCAACTACAGCACTGATTATAGTTAATGCATGATATTAATATTTTTAACTAACAGCAATTGAAACAATATTGAATACATCCTCTACCTGTCAAGGCAACCAATGAGCATTTTGCGGTTGAATTTGAGGTTCACGAGCAATAAAAGTAGAGAAGGCATTGTACATTTACGTTGGAAAGAAGGCTTCCGCGGATTGGTGTCGATGACTGGCTGCTTACAGGTTCTCTACCGCGTCTGTTAATCGTAGGCGACGTCATGTTTCGCAAACGTTGCACTTTGCTTCTTCATGTCCGAAGTCATTCATTCATCATTGAACATTTATGTTTGCCCAAGCGTTTGTTATTTGACTGGCTATTAATCTTTTCACAATTATTGCATTTAAACCTCTTATATTAATAGTGATGTTGAGATGACACATACGATACCTCAACATGTTTACTTAAGACATTGCATTTAAGTATTGACGGTAACCCCGAAAACCCACTTTTTAAAGTCCATTTCTCCTCTATACGTTATATTCTTGTTATATAAACTTGTATTATTATATAGTATATTTTTTTGTATTATTATATATATTATCATATAAATATATTACATTATTATTGTAAATATTATAAACTTGTATTCCCACACAGCTATCATCAGATTTTGTAAAACTTACATTAGTTATCTGAATTAATGAAAATAAAGCTACGAAACTATAGAATTTTCCGTAAAGATTTATACAGGATTTTATTCTTGGGAAATAATTGTTATATTTGTAAAATTAAAACTAAAAAAACTGCATTAGATACATAATTGTTTGAAGACTTTCTCAACGAAGGATGCATGGAAATTTTGACGGGTACAGCCCTAATAAGTGTATCCCCTCCCCCCCAAAGTTTATCCTTCCCCAAAAAGTATTCCTCTGGCCACGACCTCGTTAGTCTCCACCTCTCCTCTCAGCATAGTGCTGTCCTATCCACACTTACACATGGTGCGAGGGAAATATTCGTAATAGGGTGGTTTCCTTTTATTTTTTTATTGCCTAAATCGAAAGATTATTACTCCTGGAGTACGTATTTCAAGCTTTTAGATTTTTAAATGACGATATCTATTTTTCACGATTAAAGGAAAAGTGAAAATTTTCAAGCGCGCGAAAACGCGACGGCTAAGCATGAATGCCGGGAAAACTCCGTGTGACGTCGTTCTGGTTCCCGCTGCCGCAAGTGAGGTGACCTTGGGGCGAGGCTCTGAGCGCTGATACGACGCAGGATGCTAGCAGGTAGCAGAGTACCATGCTAGCTGGTAGCGCTAGGCTTAAATAAGGATTATTAATACCTTATCAAACGAATAAAACTTTCCGACCATAGGCAGTTTTAATCGGTGATTATTAAGACATGTTTCCCTGAGCTCTGTGCCTCTTACATGCATTGGTAACCTCAGACAATGTAAAACTCCTATCAACTCGTATAGAAACTAGGTTCCTGTGACGTCACGTGGAATGGCATTGCATGGGCGCCAATCTGGCCTTTTTCAAATGAGGATAAAATTGACCCTTGCCATTCGTCTTAACTGGTATTTCTAAAACCAAATAATTTGTATATTATGAATACACTAATGGTGGGTAAAGAATCGCAATCAATGCCTTTCGTTTTCTTTGATGAAGGAAACTACCCTATTGAGGATCCATCCACAGAACTAGGCTAGCCTTGAAGGCAATACAGACTCGGAGGCGGCGCGATAGGCTTAGAGTGCTTGAGCCAGTGGTGTAACTAGGAATATGCTTTGGGGGGATGGGATGGCCTGGGGTGGAAAATTTTTTGAAGAATGATATGCCTGAATATACATTTTCCATCATTTTGGCGATAAAAATTTAAATTAAAAAAGATGCAGTTATTATATTTCAAAACCAGGCAATATTTTTAATCTTCTATATTATTTCTACTGTATAGATACCTTTTTCACAACTTATACGCAACCAAACTCCACAAATGAGGTACCAAAATGCACAGAATTTACCAGAGAACATGCGACGGCATATCTTACTTCCTAAATATTGCTATTGTTTCCTAAAATTGGTTTTTAAATAAAAAAAAAGACCGATAAACATTCCTGACGTTAACGGCGCACAAACGGATACATTTGTTCATTTGCAACAATATCTCGCATTCTATAACTTTTATCAAAATGCGGCTGATTCCACATTCAAGTCTCCTGTTGATACGTAAGTATGAGTTATCATGTGCGTTTAACAGAGGATAGTGTAATTACTTCCAATGTTGTGTTTAAAGAGGTCCCCTGACCTCAATTTGTACATGAACATTCCAATTAAATTTGTACATAAGACCCTGCCTTTTTTTCTACATTTTAAAATTAGAAACGCGCCTATCCCTCTGTGGACCTGCATTGAAAAGAGCGGGGGAGCCCGCTGGGAGCGGGCGCAGCACGCTCATAACTTTTTTATTTCTCTGATGATTTGGGGGGGGGGGGGGTGAATCTATCCCCCGATCCCATTTTATTGTGGGAAGATTTTCGGATGAGAAAGTGAAAGAAATGTGCTATTTCGCACTCGTCCGACCGCACCTTGAATATGCAGCGAGCGTATGGGATCCGGTACAGAAAGATTTAATCCGCGAACTGAATAAAATACAAAGGAAGGCTGCGCGTTTCGTCAAAAACTGCTACGGGCGTACAGACAGCGTTACGCAGATGTTAAGCGAATTAGGCTGGGAGCCGCTGGAGACTCTGAAGCTGCGCGCGAGGCTTAGATTGCTTGAACAATTGAGATTGGATATCTTCAAGAGCGACACGGAGAACATAATATTAGAGCCACACTATTTTTCCAGGTCCGATAGAAGCGATAAATTAAGAGAGATGTTTTGCCGAACGGATAGACATGAGAATTCATCTTTCCTCCGAACCATAAAGGACTTCAATAAATGCTAGTCCCAACTTCGTAGAGCACTTCCTTTTTTATGTGCAAATGGCTGGTGTCCTAACACCCCCTGCCACACGCCTTTTAGGCGGCTTGCGGGGTATTATGTAGATGTAGATCCCCCCCCCCATAGTTACGCCACTGGCTTGAGCAATGGAGAATAGATATCTTTTAGAGCGACTCGGAGAATAGCATGTGGGAACCCCACTATATTTCCAGGTCCGACCGAAACGATAAATAAAGAGAAATATTTTGCCGAACAGATGGGTATGGGAATTTGTTTTTCTTCCGAGCAATAAAGGACTTTTATGAATGCTAGGCGTAATTTAGTTTGAGCGTTTCCTTTTTATTTGTCAACGGCTGGTGTCCTAATACCCCACGCCACACATACATTAAGGTGGCTTGCGGGGTAGTTGGTAGATGTAGAAAGAGAGATCAGGACTCCTAGGTGGGTCCTCTGAGGGATACAACGCACCGGGGACGGGAGCAAAGTCGGAGAATTATAAGCCCGCGCTCCCGGGGAGGGGTTTGGATGGTAAGGAACAGGGAAAGAGTCGCCGCCACGATAGCAGCCCGTCGTCGCCTCTGGGATGGGGATAGGGTTGGAAGGGAGGGACGGGGTAAACACCTCACCGCTATAGAAGTGGGAAGGGCCCACTAAATAGCGAAACCTAATTAATGTGCCAACGATTTTGGAGGATTTTCCTATTAAAGAGAAAAATCCACCGATCAAATCGTTGGATGGTAGATGAAGAGATGTAGGGGAGCCCTTCGAGGATACAACGCACCGGGGCCGGGAACCAAGTCAGAGACTTATACGCCCGATCACCCGGGCTGGAGAGGTAGGAAAAAGGAAAGAGGCGCCGTCGCGATAGGAGCCCGTCGACGCCTCTGGGATACGATAGGTGCGGAAGGGACGGGACGGGGAAAACACCTTAACGCTATAGAAGCGAAAAGGGCCCAACTAAATAGCGAAACCAGGCAAAGCCATTAATGTGCCAGAGATTTTAGAGGATTTTCCTATAAGGAAGAAAAATCCATCGATCAAATCGCTTTGTCGCAGAACAAACCGTAGATGTAGACAGTCTATCCAAATCTTTGCGAGCAAGTGGGTGGAGTCGTGAATATTATACCCCCATTTTTTACGCACAGATCCAATTCAGCAAGCCGATTTTTTGGCGTAATGGCAAGATACTTTCGCGTAGATGTGAATCGCAAAGCGGTACTAAGAAAACGCTAGTCACGAGGACGGAGTAATGATGCGTAATAATTAGAGCATATCTAAATACACGAAAATGCGCAAATTTTGCATTTTGCCAATGATTACATTTATTTAGTCTTGTATGAATACTTATGCGTGTTTTATTGGCATGTAATGTGCATTCATGTAATGAAAATATTTTGTGTAGTCTATTTCTTACGCCGAAACCCAAAAAGTAAACCTGTAATCGTGTATCATATAAGGACACTATATCAAGGCTATCCGCTAGTTTTTTCATAGCGACGTATTTCTTCCCTTTTACACCCTTTATAATCAGTCATATGTAACTTCCTTCCGTTCCATTTCCTTCTTCCCTTCCATTTGTCTTTCTGAAATTGTTTTCATCAGGCCATCATTCCTCATAATATAATTACAACCAAGTCTTCTCCTTATGGATTTTAGAGGACTTCTATTATCAACGTCCAACTATACTTTCAATATAACTTTTACAAATCATAAATAGTTATCAATAAAAGAGTGGTTTTTTAATACGAAAAATTAAATTTTATCAATAAATTGAGTTGACAAATTGCAAAAAAATTGGACGTACCTCTGTTTTTAATATCTCTCAAAATTTACCCCATCTAAATTAACTCCCTTGAAATTCTTTCCTGCCAACAGTTTACAGTCAGTGACGAATTTCAACTAGGCCTAAAAAATCTGAACTTTGCAATCATGAGGCCGCATTCGAATACGCCGCATGCAAATGGGATCCAGCACAGAAATATTTAAGTCAATCCATAAAATAAGCAAAACAAAAATAAAAATTATTAAAAAAACTACTACAAGCGAACAGAGAGCTTTTTGCAGAGCTTTTTAACGAAGTGGGTTGGGAGAATAGAAGACTTGGAGAAGTGACGTAGCCAGGAAATTCGCTCGGGGGGAGTGGGTCCAAAACCAGGGGGGGAAATTGAAAAAAAAACATGGTACCAAGCAGAGGGTTTTAAACTAATTTCAATACTTTTCATTATCGAAAAAACTTCATTTTTCAAATAAATCTTTTGTAATTTTATGATTTTTCAAGCATTTTGTTTTCATTTATGTAGCAAAGTAAATGTGTTTTTATATTTCGGGGGGGTCAGGACCCCCTGGATCCCCCCTCGCTACACCACTGACTCGGAGGCAACGGGTTTGACTTAGACTGTAAGCCTTGGTAAGAAAAATACGCAACCCACAATACACCTAAGTATTTCGTTAATTTTCCGTTCAAGTGCTGCGACATGAATAATAGGCGAAATAATAATGACGCATTGATAAAATTTTGAATATTTTCTCTTATTTTAAAATACCAGTATAGTCCAGTCACGATAAACTCAAAAAGGGTCTTGCTTTGGGGCGGCTTTGATTTCCTCTTGATTATAAAGCCAATAAATAAATCTGCTGGTTTTCAGCAGAAAATAACTAAAAACGCCAATTTTTAAATGGCACCGGAGTCTCTACCGTTCGTGGAAGAAAAATCTAAGACATGACATTTGTATGAAATTTTATGTACCAGCTTCGAATTTGGAGTGAGAACGTATTGCTTAAAATTTGATAGACTCAGAGCTAAAAGTAAAATAACTTAAAAAATAATAAATTTTTGACCTTTATTGCAATTCTTTGTAATTTTAGGTCACAAAATTTTGTTTAAAAAACCACAGATTTGGATTCAGTGCCTCAAATAGCATAAACGAGGAAGCTTCCAAAAATTTCCAAGCAAAACTAGCATTCCTTTGATGACTAATTTTCTGATTACTTAACTTTAATGTAGTGCATTGTCAATTCATCCTCAATTCAACAAACGCTTGATCCTTATGGTTTCAGATTTTAATATAAGCCCCTCCTTAAGTGTGCATTTACCAAAGACGAAATTCCCCAAAACTTTATTAGCAAAAAATTGTGATTTATGAGCACTTTTATTTTTTCATATATTTTTCCAAAAATATTGTGAGTCGCTGGTAACATAATGAGTTGAACCATAGCCGTAACTGCAGCTTGTGAGCTAAGTTTGGCTAAACTCGTTTCTGGCTAAACTAAAGTTTGGCTAGTCTCGTTTCTGGGTTGACTACAATGTGGAATATTTTATTTGAAATGTCAATGTGGAATAATTTATTTGAAAAAATTAGACGATATAAAAAGTGAAGAAAAATAAAGTAAAGCGAATTTTTCTCTTCACAGGTCGAACAAGTTTTACCCCAACAGAGAAAGCTAAGAGTTATCAAGAATCATGCTTTTAACTCACTGTCCCATTCAGAAACATTCTCTCAGGATAATGAAACATTTACAAGGAATGGAGAAAGATCTTACTATTGGAATCAAAAGATGAAATTCAATGATCCATACCTCCCAAAACAATGGTATTTAGTAAGTAACAGTCATTTCTGCATTATGTAATGACTTAATGGATAAATTCCTCTTCAATGAAAATGGATGGAAATTACCTTACATATATCATTCAATTGTGCCAGAGTAATATAGAATTGTTACACTTGTTGTCCTCAATGCCACACTTATATATCATGACACTCCAAAGATTTCTCAATCTGTTTACATTCTATTCAGGCCAACAAGTGGCTGAACGTGTTTGCAGCATGGTCAAAAGGCTTCACTGGGAAAGGCATAACTGCTGCCATCTTGGATGATGGGATTCAGTACGACAATGAAGATTTGCAATCAAATTACGTGAGTCACTCCTTTTGAATTATGAGCAGGATGCACCCATACTTTTATGTTCAGTACATAAATATGATGTTATTTAATACTTTTCATGCAATGGGTCTCACAAGTGCCTTAGCCTTACCAACTGAGCTTTTTCTGCATCGTTAGAGCTTGTGAGAATGTAATAGCAAGTATTACAATAACTTTGTGAACCACTTGAATTATATAATGTAGCTCTGCCAATAAAAAGAGAGTGTTATTATAACACCTTTTATGCTATAACATCTTACCTCTTCCCCAAATGAGGTTTAACTTACACCAATAATTTGCATGCTTATTTCTTATGCTTTTGAAGTAACTGGTCAGGCAAACTAAAATTTTATTTTCAGGAACCAGGAGTCAGTTACGATGTTTCCAATTTGAAAAGAAAAGATGATGACCCTTCTCCTGATACATCGGATGCAAATCGCCACAGCCACGGGACTTATTGTGCGGCTATTTTATCTGCTTCAGCCAACAACAAGTACTGTGGAGTTGGGGTGGCTTATGAATCCAAAATCGGAGGTTAAGTGTATTATATCAATGAGATGCTACCCAGAAAACACGGAATTTGTATTACATCAATAATACACACAAAAAACGTGACCAAATACATATGTATAAGATGGAATACGATCGTATTACATCGGTATATTTCACGTAGAAGTGGTTCAAAAGTCCCTATGGATGTATGTATTCGTGCGTATTACAAATTGGAAATCTGAATACCCATACATGAATTATACATATGTATACAATGGAATACAATCGTATTACGTCTGTATATTTCACGTAAAAGTGGCTCAAAAGTCCCTCAGGATGTATGTATACATGCGTATTACAAATTGGAAATCTGAATATCCTTGCATGTAATATACATATGTATCTGCAGGCCCTCGTACACGAATTATACATATTGATTTTCTGACCCACGTCCACTTAATATCAATATGGATCAAACGGATGAATAAATATAAGGAAACCAGAACGTACAGATAATAAAACATTTATTCAAAGAGAAAAATAAAATAATACACACAAATAACCAGTGTGGCCATGAATATTGCTAACAAGCATTAAGGGCCAGCAAACAGTAGGTGAAACTTAGTTTTAAAAAAATGGCACAAAGATAAATCAATTACAAACAATGGTTTGAGTTGGAAAATAGAAAAAAATGTTAGCACGGAACAAGCGTTGTAACCCATTGCACAAGAAGAAACCTGAATTCAGGAAACCAACTCTGCACAATTAGCCACTTTCTGAAAGGAGAAAAGAAGAAGTCAAGTTTAAAAGTCATGCAAAAATATATCTTTTTGTAAGATCTGAATAGGAGCTCAAGGCCTTTCAATTTTATTTTTATCAATTCATATAGGCAGTCAGTATTCTGTGAAGTCTGTAATTTTAGTACTAATTCTGTATTCTGAATGCAAATGAAAGTTTGGCTTCTCTGATAGATTCCAGACATAAGTTTTAAATTTTTTCATTTACCAATTATGTCGAGGTCCCAACTAGCACAGATTTGACCTTGTCCTTTGAGAAATCATATATTTTGGGGATATGCTTTCATTTTACAAAATTAATAGCCTTTCTCTTAAGAAGAATGAGAAATATGAGAAAAGATCATATGACTACTTTTAAATATAAATTAACTAGGAAAACGTGAATCCATTGGTATGCTTATTTATTACATGATACTAATATATTACTACCATGATTTAGTACCGGATGATTCACACAGAAAAAATATAAACTTGTGATATCAAATTTTCAAACAAATAAATTTCATACATAACCGATAATTTCAGGCTTAACTTTAAGAAACCTCTCCATTATGGTAAAAAAAAATTCCCTCAAAGCTTACCTCGGTATTAACAATTCCACCTGGTCTTCTGGCTTTGCTTCGTCGTCTTTTCCGTAATCCATCCTCCTCTTGTCCATGCCAAGCTATTTACATCGTCGCCTGCTGGGTATGCGCGAAAGAGCATGAAAAGAAAATTATAATTAATTAATTTGGCCCGTACGCACCTTTTTCTTACATAATGACAAACTTTCGCATGAAAATTACGTATTTATCTTGTGTTAATAATAATGACGAAATGCACCTTGATTGACTGCATTTCAAGATGAAAGAAATATTACATTTTGCTTTAAGGGAACCGATATTACACGACCAATACTTCTTGTTCGTTAAATAATTAGAAGTAGAGGGCAAAACCGCTCGGAACCTCGAGGAATCTATTAGTGACAAGGCTACGCTGATAAGTCTACGGTCAAAGATGTTATGACTAAAGCATAGGATAACTAGGAATGCAAGAACTACAATACAGTAGGTTGTGGTAATAAACAGCGATAAAACAACTTACACGTGAACGAAAACATTCCTTTAAACATTTTTTTCTGCTCTTAATTAAGAGCAGAAAAATAATGTATCTTCAGCCGCGAAGCACGGAATTACTATACGACGCATAATCTATTAATTTATACGTACAAGATTGACATTACTATGTTTTACCATATAACTTCAATGGAGACCAGTCTCCTCGATACATAACTCAACAAAAAAGGAAAACAATAGCCAAACATAAACAATATAATTACCTCTATTGGCGCAATGTGGTCAACACATTGCGCCAATAGTTGTATCCAAATATACTCAAATAACATAATTAATGTAGTCTATGTAGGCGTACAATACAATAAAAGATAAATCATACCTTACCTTAATAATCCAGTGACAGGAAACTGCTGGAGCTGGCTTGCACGAATCGCAATAACGTGTGGGATTGAAGCACATTTCCAGCAAAACATAGCTTCGGGTTGAGCACACCATCCACACGCACCGGTTATCGAGGATTAAAACACTATGTCAATTCTTCCAATAAGTATAATAATACAAACAAATATAAAATTAACTATACATCAGTAGCTAGTTAATAACGGATATCCTGTTGTTTATTAGCGTAGATGCCGGAGTTCCTCCTACAGCACGTTCTCGTAGTCTCGAACGAAATGCCGAGGTTTACTGTCAACGAGATTATAACTGTATCACTCCCACTCACTTCCCTAGCGACAGTGAGCCGCGGAATTGAGAATTTAATTTTTTGTCTAAACAGTTACATTAAAATATTGTGTAAAAAATCAAACTTCGCTTTTACTTTTGATCTGTGCAAGTACTATGTTTTGTATTTTTCATGTATTGTGAACCATTTATCCATGTGTATATTTCGCGGATAGAAACTGAATTTTACATATGTAATACGTCTGTATTTCGCGTGCATTTACAAATTAACATAAATATCCGCCATATTTACTACCCTTGCTCACATCGACCAGTATATGATTTATTTTTAAGCTTTCTGGGTATAAATTCGAATGGATGAATGGTCATTAAAATAGGGAAATCTGGCGTTTGCTGTGAACATATTATTTCTGGAAAAAATGTTTATGAACGTTTCGCAAGACGCCACGAAAATCTACCTCCCAAGTATTACAGGAAATATACATAATGTATATTTTGTGTATTTTTGACCACATTTACATATGTATTTCCTCTGTATTCATACATATGTAAAAGTGGTACGTGTTACACGAGAAATACATTTGTATTTTTGTGTATTTTTGACCACATTTACATAAGTATCCAAATTTCAAAATACACAAAAAATACAAATGTATTTATCGTGTAACAAGTGCCACTTTTACATATGTATGAATACAAAGGAAATACATTCAATAATACATATGTACTACAGATGTAATACATAACAAAAATATATATGTATGTGACCCATGAAAATACAATATATATACATATGTATATCCAAATGTGTGTTGTTGGGGTATATATGTAATATGGTTTTCATCTAAATGGCGGCCTGCATCATAATTGAGTGCCTATACCAAGTAATATTGCCAGAGGAAATTATTATAAATATAATCAGAAGGGGCTCCTGACCTTGGAAGGGTATAAAGTGCTAGATTGTAACTATCATTTGTGGTATAGTATTTGTCACCCCTTATCTCCACCTTTCTATCACACATTGACATTTATAGAAAAATATCAATACAATAAAAATTTTTGTTAATTTAAATATACATAATACATGCTGACAGCATCATAAAAACGTGCAGGCACAATAATCCTTTAACTGATATCTAATGAAATTATATAGTCCTTACCATCACTCTCCTTATCCTCCTCCAATCGCTGACAAAAAGGAGAGAAATATTCTAATACTTTTTCAATAGTCTTGCCTTGTAGATAATTTTTGGTAAAAACCTTACCTCAAATAATTCTAAGAGTGAAGAAATATACTTCAATATCTTGCGTGAAAATTAGGGATGAGTCAATTCAGTTCTTTAGTCAGTTACAACAGTCCTTGTTTCTGTCATGGTGTCTAGTTTTCTACAGAAATTTTGTTTCCTGATTAACCCTTTCCTGCCGGAGACTACGAAAGCAAAACTTTACCACGCTACGAGTAGCATAAGAACATTTTAAAACTCTCCGTACGGAGCTCTTTTTTGGGGGTGAGTTGCCCGGGTACACTCGTCCCTCGGATTTGGGACCCAACTCAATGGGGCGCCCGGCCATTATCCCTGCCTCTCACCCGACCCTCGGACCCTTTCTTAGCGGGAGTCCTTGGTCAACTTATTATTTTACCGGTGATTTTTATAAATAATTATTCATTACGATTTCTGAGAAATTACACTTACATAATAATAACTGACATTTTTTTAAGCATTGTGAAATTTTAAACGGGTTTCTAGCGTTGATAATAACCTAGTTAGGACCTTTTCATTTTTCAGGAGGTTAGATTTTTAAAGTTTTTTAGAAGGTAAGGTGAGAAATTAGAGAGGGAATGCATTCTCGTATGGGCAGGCATAAGTACTAAGAAATAGGTTTTAGTGATAACGTTTTCATAGAAGTTGAGGATGCATTCAGCAATAAAGGAAAAAGGGTGGGGAAAAAGGAATGCAAGCCTGAAAACCCATGAAAGAACTAGCACAATAGCATATTGAGAATCGCTTTTCTTAGAACCAGAGAGGGCCATCGAAAAATTCGGCGAAAATGTCATTAGCGCTCAACACCTGGACTGTATGAATGCACGTGCGATATCATTGTGAGAGTGGAAGGTTTGGTTTTTCCGCGTAGTTTACCTGAGACATCGTCAGTCAGCTGAGCACATGTTCCACCCAAAATGAGTAGCTAACAATAGGGCATACAATGCAGGTACGAAGTTGGATGTACAAGTTACCTTACTTTGGAATGCCGGCGCATTAGTAATTACTAGGGGGAAAATGAATGGATCAGAAAATAAAGGGTATGTAATGTAGGAAGTTATTTGGATTGTAACATTCATGAGCAATAAAACAATAAAACAACAGCATCTCCCCATTACATATTTTTCATCCCGTAAGATGAAAGAACAAGGTATTACAGCATTCACATGAAAAGTTCGTTAAAAATAACACTAAAATTTCATTTAAAATTTGCCTACGCAAAGAACAAAACGAAGAATTCATTACAATAAATAAAAAATTTGAGTTTGCAACAAATTATTCTTTGCAAAAACCATTGCCGTTTCAACCACTCCACCACAAGTTCCTGCTGTGGGAAGGATCATAAATGAGTGGGAGGGTCGGGCTTAATTGCCTAAGGGGAGGCACAAAGGGTCTCGCTAAGCTAGGTCTCGGGCTGGGCCTGAATACCACCGACCATAGCTACCGCTGCGGTCGGTTCCCATCCTCCACGACAGCTATACCCGACATCAGGTCGTCTGTGTAGAAAAGTTAGCGACAGCTATACCCGACGTCAGGTGTTCTACGTATAAAATGCCCGTCGGCTCCACCCGACGTCCGGCGCGAAAGGGTTAAGACAGTTTCATAACAACTTCCAACCGTGGAAACCTCTGCAAGAACACCAGTCCTTGAGCTTAAAATTAGTCCTACAATTAGAATCTGAAGTAAAAAGATTGGCACATAAAAATAATTTGTGAAGAGCCGAGTTTGAAAACTTTTCTTGAGCATCTTTTGCATTGGATAATTAAAATATAGGAACTTTGCGGATTGCACAACTTGTACAATGCACAACTTGTGCAATCCGCAAAGTTCCTCGATTAATGTGCTTGTGCAATTATGTACGTCGTATGTATTACTATAGGTAGTTTTCACAGCACCATTATGACATTAATAATTCCTTTTAAAAATTATTCAATAAAATTAAACACTTAATAAAAACATCTACAGGAACTGGGACCAAGAAACCAAAATGCCAGGAACCGATTTGGAATCAGAACCAACACATAATTGGAACTGATAAGTCATTAAGGGAAAAAATCATTTTTTTAAAGTGATAAAATCTAAGCAATCAAATTGATGTTCACTGTGGTTATACGCTTAAATTATTGCTACTAATACTTCAACAGGTGTTCGACTTCTAAATGGGAAGGATTCAATGCTGACAGACTTACAAGAAGCCCTGGCACTTAGCGTAGGATCCATATTCCAAGCAGACATTGTTGTTTCATCTTGGGGGCCAACTGATGACGGAAAAACCATTGACAAACCAGGGCCAATGGCTGAAAAGATGTTAAAGGATGGTGTTCTTAAGGTATGTGGATGAGGTGAAAGTTATAGGGAAGAGTCAATTCCAAGTGTCGAATCTCGATTCCACTGATTCTCGTGCACGGAATTGGAATCGAGAATTGATCACCTAAAGTGGATTCTGATTCCATCAATTCCAGGAAGATTTTTCAGATTCCATTTTGAAAATGGACTTTACGCTTGGAGCATAAAGGCCACCACACACCTGAGCCATTGTGCACAAATTAATTTAAAAATATTTTCTGAAACCATTTAAGTGTTTATTATTTTACAAAATTTGAGGATATATTACTACATATAATATGTACATAATAATTTGCTATTTTTAATATTTATACTTTTGGGGTCACAACATTGTCTTTGTTATTTCATTCCATTCCATTGTTAAACTTTAATGACAGCAATGCTACTGAAAAATCAATATCCTACTTCTTAGTATGAATAAGAATCAGTGGAATCGCAACCCATTTGAAAGAATCAGAATTGAAAAAAGTGGATTTGACTAATCCCTGGAATATTCCAGGGATTCCATTATATTTTTCGTTATAATATATATAATAACGAAAAATAAAATATCAAATGATAACATTTTAGCCTAATGAAGTACAGATAGAAGAATACATATGCTAATAAGTAAAAAGAATAAGCTAGAATAATAAAGAACAACATCTAGGATACAAATTACAGAAAAACCCAAGATATGTTTCAAAACTGCTTACCAAGCTTTGTTTCAGGGTCGGCAAGGGAAAGGTACTATCTTTGTGTGGGCAGTTGGCAATGGAGGAGCTAAAGATAACTGCAATCTGGATGGATATGTATCAAGCATTTATACCATATCAATAAATGCAGTGACAAAGTCAGGTAATTGCATTTGTATATACTTGTCTTATTTAATGCTCTAGCATTCAAGTACCAGCCACCACTCCATAAGCTCATAATGACTGATAGCAGCATAATTTCACTACATATATGCATTGGGCTGTACATAATAAGTGGGCATAACACTGTCATACACTAATATTCTTGCCATATTTATACAGTAGCATTGCAACCGAAGCAACAGTACATGATAAAATTAGAATCTGCATCATATCTACCATCTTTTGGCAAATGTGCATTTGTTCCCACTTTTGGTTATGCATGCTCAAGAAAATTGTATATTAGTAGATGGATTTTGATGTCCCATGCATGAGTATGAAACAAATTTTTTAATTGCTTAAATCTGTTTGGATAAATTGCAAATATTTAATGTAAAAAATAAAAATATATTGGTGCACTACAATGCAAAAGCTTTGAATGAATCCTTAAAGTCGTGCAACAGGGTCACACACGAGAGTATTGCAAGTTGCATAAGGAGAGCCTTACATTTTCTTTCCTCCCACTTGAGTTCCTTGAGTGTCAAAGCTAGAGTGCCAAGCATAATTGCCTGGCTATTCATGTGAAAATTGCCAAGCCATTTCGCAGATCAATGTAGATATGAAATATTTTTGTATGTACAACCACTAACCCTTCTGCTGCGTGAATTTAATCTTCACTCCACCTTTCCCCATAGTGCAATTGCAAATCTACATATGTACTACCCCATCAGCAACATCAATAGGCATGTTGTGGGAGGAGTTGCAACACTATCAATCAACAAGAATAAAAATTTTTTGGGTTAGAGTGATTTGATCACAGAGTTCCATCAAACATTTACTCAAGCCCGGCCTTTATTGCTCAGGGTAAATATTAACTTGTAAATGTATACATACAAAAAACTATATTCAGGATTACACACAGGATGAATACTACTTGAACACTGAATAGGTTAAAACACTTGTGATTTAAATACACTTGAGTAAGGTGTGTTCAAGATATGGTAGTGGTGGGAAATGCTTTGATGTCGTGTTGTGAGCTGCAAGGATGGGAGCGTCTTAGTCTTTGCTTGAGTACCAACCAGGGGTGCCGACTTACAATAAATATTAGTTGGGCCCAAACCGGGGATCTTGCCCCGGGAAATTTTATAAGTAGTGAGTTTTAAGTTTTTTAAGCATTTTAGAAGAGTCACATGACCAACATTAGAACCCTGATAACTCGAATCTCGATTCTGGACACTCTGGGGAAAATCGACAAGCCTGACACATTTTTTCCTCACACCCGTAACAAATTTTTAAGACGGGGCTCGGGCCCCCATAATCCCCATGGAGTCGGCACCACTAATACCAACTGCCTAGCTCTGCACTTGACAACAGACAGCCTCGTCCCTGATAATATTAGTGTTACGCCCACTTATTATATACAGCCCAATGCATATATGCAGTGAAACTATGCTGCTATCACCCTTTATGTGGTGATTGAAGCCAGTCATGTATACCTCAGCAATAAAAATAGTGGATAATGTCCCCTTTCTTATGTTTCAGTCAGACCTGGATATACAGATTGGAGAAAAATTATGCCACGAACTTTTAACCCTGTGTAGCTGATGCCAGAGCAGGAACCAATATTCCCTATGATTTTTCGGTCGAAAATGCACCATTTTTTAACTACAAAAACTTTCAGCCAAGGACACCGAGTGGCCATGAGTTTGCCCTGATGCTGGATGCTCTGAACACGTAATGACTTTGAATGCTTTACTTGCCCGGAGATCAAAATGTATCCAAGGCAAAAATGCCAACTGGAATGCTTGGTTCAAATTTTCTGCAGCTTGCATTTTTTTTTGCTGAAACATCATTAATAATTTTGGTACCACCTGGCATCAGCTAACCAGGGTTAAAATACCGTGACAATTTTTCTCCAACCTGAATAGTGAGGTTCTAAGATGATGTTCATCATGCCCCACGGAAAGATATCTATTCTTAATTGCTCAAGCAATCTCAGCCTAGCATACAGCCTCAGAGTCATAAGCACATTTTGGGGGGGCATGTGCCCCCTCCAGATGCTTAAAAAATAGACAAGATTTTTAATATAGTTATGATTATGTTTGTTTTGTTTTTTGCATTCCGGAGCCTCAATCATTTAATTTCATATTAAAATAAAGAGAATATTTCATACAATAATTGTTACACACGTGATATTTCTAATCTCAACTGTGAGAAGACCGCGTTTGCCTGTCTGACCCTTGTGCCCCCTCACAAAAAAAAATCCTGGATCCCCCCTTGCTTGGAGTCTCCAGTGGATTCACCTCAATCTGATTAAAAACTATGTAATGCTCTCTGTTGACACATGTCAGTTTTTTATGAATTTCGCTGCGTTCCTTTGTATTTTATTTAGTTCACTAGTTAAATCACTCATCAACTTACCCATTATGTTTACCACGTATATTTTTGTGGTATGGCCTGACAAGTGCAAAGTAGCAACCTTCTGACACACTTTCATCCAAAGAAATATCTCACTTCCCTTCCCTATTTATTAGGGATGGACGGATCCAGGATTTTTATCGGATTCGAATCAGATCCTTGATTTTCGGAGCCGGATCTATCGGATCGGATATTTTTGGATCCAAATGCATTTTCAAATTCCTGTTGCTGAGACTCCCCCGATGATTGTTCAATCTCTTGGGAAGAGTCACACTATGTGTCAGTCTTATTTTGCTATTTTTATTTTCCACGGCTGAAATTCTCCTACGTAACCTCTGCAAGAGCTTTCAAACAAAACGATTCATGAGTAGGACAAGAATCGTATGCGACGGCACATTCGAAGATAGAATCGGAACTCTTTCCACCCTTGTTGCACGTTACATTCACTGAAGCTATTATTCTAAATTTCGGATCCAGATACGATGTCTTCCATGACTTTGGATCCGATGTATCCGATGAAGGGCAATATCCACGGATATTTGGATTCGAGGCATCCGATCCAATCATCCCTACTATTTATCCGAGTTGAATCCTTCAAATACCTACCTTCCGTACAAGCTATAAAATACTTATAATAAAATCTGTCTCCTCCTCCTCAGGTCTGAGCTGCTTGTATGACGAGCCCTGCTCTGCTTCAATGGCAAGCGTCTATGTGGGAGGAAAGCATCAAAAACATGATCACGTGCCACACAATGAGAATATGGTGAGTACACTAATGTAAGCTGAGACAGCTTCATAATTATACTGAGTACTATGCAATACTCCAGACTTAGTAGTTTGAAAATGTACTTCTTGAACTATCTCGTGTACATATCTCAGGGTCTTCCTAACGCAACTTTTCCTTCTAATTTCCCCTTCAATATTTTATTCACATAATCATTGTCTTTAAAGAAATGGCCTACCCACCAATTCCTTCCTTGGCACACTGTGCTCAACATTTCCCTTACTTCTGTGAATGTTACACCAATTGTTGACTGGTGATGATGAAATAAGTCACCATAGTACAGCAATTTGAATGACTTATAACCAATCATAAACATTAAAAATATTTCCCAGCTAGCACATTATAAACCATTGAGATAAAGTGAAAGGAAGAAATACGTAAGGTGCTTATCAAGTAAGCTTGTTATAGGTTTCTTACGTCCAGGCTGACAAACATCCAGAGTAATGACAAAATGGATGCCAAACTTTCAGCACTTCCGTAGGTGTTGTTTTTATTTCATCAATTTAGAGTATTCATTATGGGATTTATGTATAAGAATAATTTTTCCATTCTTGGCACTTATCAGTTGCCGTGGAGAAGTAGTTAGCGTACAAAGCTGCGGATACATAGGTCATACGTTCGGATCACCCTAATAATATTTTTTTTTCTTACCGCCACAAGGATAAAGTACTTGTATCATGCTTTATATCTTCACCAGCCAGTCGCTTGCAGTTGTTAATTTTTTTCTACAGGAAAATCTGTTATTAGTTGTTAAGCTCTCATAAAGACTCTCTCTCTCTCTCATAAGCTCTCATTTTTTTTTAATAGCTGTAAACGGCTGGTGTCCTAACACCCCCTGCCATACGCCTTTTAGGCGGCTTGCGGGGTATTATGTAGATGTAGATGAAAGACTCGCCAAATTTCACAGGTATTCTTTATATTCACTTCGAGATGAGCCGCGTAGCATGTTTAGTACGCTGTTCATCTGCCTCTCTCCAACTCCAGGAGAAGTGACTTACGTTGCCTGAGGATATTGGATGGCATTTCTTACCTATTCTTCCCTAGAATCTTACCCTTGCCTTATATAAGCCCCGTAGCTTACAATAAGCTGCTTATCAATTTTTTCCGTAAGAAAACCATAAGAAACGGATAACTCTCTTACTTTGTGCTATCTGGGTTTACAAGACCTGAAGTTAATAGAATCTTACTTATAAACATTACAGAATGATTTTACCTTGATTTCCTGAGCTCAAATTTAGGATTAACTATTATATACAGGTTGTTCCACAACTTGATGGAGAGTGTATTTCAACTTTCCAAGGAACATCAGCTGCCGCACCGTTAGCAGCCGGAATCATTGCGTTGATGCTTCAAGCAAAGTAAGTCCAATCAACTTATCACAGCAGGGGTCAGCAATCCGTAGGTATAATGGGCCTAATACTCAAGTCAGCATTACTTAGAAGCCATGACAGCTTGTTTGTATGATACTAAAAGTTTGATGCCCTAAATCCCCAAAGACACATAAGTAACAATAAAAAAATTTTCTTTGAGGTTTTTGCAGCTTCTTTTATCAATTACACCAAGCATTGGTAGAAAAACTTTTTCCCCAAAAGTAGATGTAAAAATGTATTACTTCCTCCTGAATTCAAAAATGGTACTAAAAACATTGTAAGTATGACCCACAATTATGATGCAAGTCATACAGGGTTTGTCCCAAAAGTAATGAGCTTCATTTTTTTTGCAACGCGACTGTACAACGCCACCTGTGCGACTGGTTGGAAGTGGTGGAAGGGACTCTAAGCTTGTCAGCAACGCCTCTTTCAGTTGCATACGAGCTTTCAGAACGGTAGGACTTCATTTTTAGTAAACCTCCGCGCAGTGCCTCGTCGTGGTTAGGATGGAGAGAACTTCGGAGCAACGCTATGCGTTAAAGTTTTGCGTCAAACTTCAAATGACGGCGAAGGATACATTTTATTCGCTCAATGAGGCCTTCAAGGATGATTGCTTGTCGTACTCGCAGGTCAAAAAGTGGCACAAGTCGTTCAAGGAAGGCTGGGAAGAAGTGGCCGATGAGGCCCGTTCTGGGCGTCCATTAACATCGCGAACGGACGATAATGACACTCGTGTGCGAGATTTGCTGAATAAAGACTACCGAATGAGTGTTCGTTTGATGATAGAACAATTAAATTTGCCGAAAACAGATGTTCATCGAATTGTTCACAGAGTTACCCGCGTCCGGCCAGAGATTCGGTCGTCATGGAGACTCCACCATGACAACGCGCCGAATCACACCGCCTTTGTAGTCAACTACTATCTGACCCGGATCGGTGTTTCAACGGTGCCACAGCCCCCCTATAGCCCCGGCAGACTCCTTCTTGTTTCCTAGGGTAAAAAGGGAGCTGAAAGGAAAGCATCTGGAGACCCTAGACAACATTTAAAAAACCACGACGAGGTGCCTTAACAGCATTCCGCAAAGCGAGTTCCAGAGGGCCTACAATGCATGGAAAACACGTTGGCAAAGGCGTATAGATGCGGGAGGAGACTATTTTGAAGTTTATTAAGTTATATTATATGTTTGATCAATAAATCTATTTTTTTGAAAAAAGGCTCATTACTTTTGGGACAAACCCTGTATACTCCACCAATTTCAACAAAATGTATGTAAGTAAATAGTAACAATACAATACAAATTATTAATGTTGAAGTAGAAAATAAATATAAACAGACTTCATATGGAAATATGCATACAGCAAACATACATACAGGGTGTGTGGAACCAAACATTCACTAAAATCTTCCACCCCATGGTTATTTAGTTAACGTTGCATAGCCCATGCTTTTCCCAATACTATGCATTTCTATGAGCTCATGGAGAAGTATCCAGCAGAACTACCCCATTATCCTAGCACCCCAAATTTTCTGGTATCAATGTTCCATCATTTTAATATTCACACGGAACCATTCATTCTGGTCCAAACTTACAGTTTTGCAGGATATATGTGTTACAATGAAAATGTATTGCACTTTCATTTATTGCAAAATTGTGCAATTTATGCGAAAATGTGGGTGATACTATGTTTTGAGCACCATATTCATACTAAGGAGGTCAAAATACAAGTAGATCACCACAATTTCAAAAGAAGTTTGAGTATGTATTTTCAAACATAAAATAATGTTTGAATATAATCAAGAATAGGCTAATAACGTATGCACTTAATGTATGGTGCCCATCTCAGTTTCACTGCAGTTCACTACAAGTTGCCCGCCTGTGGAGTAACTCCACTAAAGTCAATCTGTTTGCACTTCAGTAACTACATACCATGAACCTCTGTTTGTTATGCATTCTTCATTATTTGTTCCATAATTACCACCTACATCAAGTTATCTCACAATTGATTTGAACCATAACATCACTCCATTTATAGTATTCAAGTCAAATAGCCTCAAAAACATTTTACGAATTGGGTTTCGAATGAATTGTTTCTGAACCGATTCTTTTTTGCAACAGTTTCAATACTGATTCAAAGCTGGAGAAACTGGTGGAACCAAGAACTGAATCTACCCATTTCCAAAACTATGGCTTAGTAAAAAGTGCTTTTCATTTAGTATAAAAACTTAAATTAAAGTTATTCATCCACATTCATATGCACACAGTTAATCACTTAGAAAATTATATTTTTCATAAATCAGCAATGATTTGACCTGGAGAGATGTCCAGCACATAATCGTCCGCAGTGGGAGGAGGCCAGGAGGTTTGCATGGGTGGAAAATCAATGGAGCGGGTCATCCTTATCATCATTACTTCGGTTTCGGCACGATGGATGCTCTCAAGGCAGTGAAACTGGCATCCAAATGGGAGAGCGTTCCACAGCACACAAATTTCACCTACTCTGTTCCCCACTCACCAGGGTAAGGAAGCCATAAATGCCCAAGGGTGGATTCAGAATTTTTTTTCTTGGGGGGGGGGGGGGGGCACGCCAGGGTCTTCTCATATTTGGGATAAAAAACTACATGCAACAATAGGGTAATTTCCTTCATCAAAGAAAACGACAGGCATTGATTGTGATTTGTTACCCACCGTTAGTGTAATCATAATACATAAATTTTTTGGTTTTAAAATTCCCAGTTTGCATTAATCGCAATGGTCAATTTTAACTGCATTTGAAAAAGGACAGATTGGCGCCCATGCGATGCCACTCCATGTGACGTCACAGGGACCTAGATTCTATATGAGTAGCCTGGAGTTTTACATCGTCTGAGATTACCAATGCATGCATGTGGCACAGACCTCAGGGAAACATCTCTTAATAATCACCTATTAAAACTGCCTAAAGTCGGAAAGTTTCCTTCGTTTGATAGGGTAATAATAGTCCTTATTTAAGGCAAGCGCTACCTGCTAGCAGCCAGCATCGCAGCGACGCACAATATCCTCGCCCCAAGGTCACCTCACACGACGGTAGCAGGAACCAGAATGACGTCACAAGGCCTTTTCCCAGCTATCAAAATTAGCCGTCGCGTTTTCGCGTGCTTGAAAAATTTCACTTTTCATTTAATCGGGAAAAATAGAAATCATCATTTAAAAATCTAAGAGCTTGAAATGCATACTCCAGGGGTAATAATCTCTCGATTTAGGCAATAAAAAATAATAGGAAACCACCCTATTAACCCACGAAATATACTCTTAATTTTAATATAAAAGTTATTAAAATGTAAAGATTCATAACTTTTACATTAAAATATAAAATTTATAATTAATTATATTAAAAATCTTGTTCATGTTTTAAGCATCTGGGGAGGGCACGTGCCCCCCATGCTCCCCCTCCTATGCCCATGCCCCATGATCACCTCACCCGTTCTAGAAATAACATCCATTCCAACCAATATTCCAGCTCTCTCTGCCTAAAAGGTCCCTACCACTCTGCCTCGATCCTATACAATAAAGTTCCCGATGAAATAAAAAATTGCAAATCACCTTCCGAATTCAAAAGGAGACTAAAGAGCCTCCTAGCTGAAAAATGCTATTACAGTATTAATGAATACCTGGAGGATGCATTATAAAGGAAATTTTCTAGATGGCAACTTGAATGCCTATAATTTTCCATACTTTCTGTTAGTATGTTTATAACCCTCTCAGCTCTGTTTCTAATGTTTTGTACATATAGTGAAATGATTATCTTGAGAATTCCCAAGAACCTGGAAAATTTTCAATCATGTACATATGTATGTTGGTATCTCATATTCAATCATGTATGTATGCTGATATCTCATATTGACTTTAGCCTTGCAGATGTATAATTTGCCAATGGTGAAATAAATTTATTATTATTATTATTATTATTTAACCTTCTGTCAGGCCCAATATTTGAATTGCTGAGTTCAGGCACAATGTGCCTCATAGGCAAACATGCAAAAAGCATCATTAACTCGTAGCATGGCTCAGTGGTACAGCTTTAACATTTAAAGCACCATCATTAGTGCAGACTAACACTTCCATGATATCTAACATGAACAGACTCCTTTACATGCAGTCTTACGGTCCCGGCATGATCCATCAAGGTGTGATCGAACATGCTCTTTAAGGAACGTATTAGGTTAAGTGTTATTACATGTAAAGTATTTTTGCATGAGAATTATATAGGAACAGTGTTCTTTATATTGCTTAGTCATTTTGCTACTTATGCTATTATTTTGCTTAATTATGTTAACTAATCCTCCACTGATCTGTCGGTATAAATGCAAAAAGTGGAAAGGCTGCACAGAGTGTATCCTAACAAACGGCTACTATGAGTGTCACGGGTCTATGCCATCTAGTGGCACAGAGAAATGGAAATACAGTGCCTGACAGAAGGTTAATTATTCAGATTAATATTGTTATATATTGCCACAGTCTCATTCATCATGCAAATCTTCAATAAATTTGTCAAAGACAGAAAATAGAAATGCCAATTAAAGCACTGAACAGCAGTAAAAGCGACATGAACATTTGCTCATGTCAAACTTATTAAATAAAAAACACTCAAATTAATGCTGGTGTGATCTTGTTTTTCATAGGGATGTGGATCCTGAGGTGGATTCTATCTTCAGAGTCGATATAGAATTACCAAACGGCAGATCTTTCAGGACAGAGCACGTCCAGTTACATATGAGTCTTGAGCATGAAGAAAGAGGGACACTTGAGATGTTCTTGGTATCTCCTTCAGGTAATAACACCCCACAATGGGTAAAGTTATTCATCCACATTCATATGTACACAGTTAATCACTTAGAAACTAGAGTTGAGAAGGCACAATAAAAATCAACAGCCAAATAGCCTGAGTATATCACCGTATAAAAATTAATATGAGAGAGCCAAACATCCAAACTTAATGCCTCTAAAATTTCCGAGCTGCTTTTCCACCAACAGCATGTAATACTTCAATTGTAATTATTTTCTGAAGTATATAGGATATATTTTGAACTACCACTTGCTTGTTATTTTAAGTTACCATTTATAGAGTTTTAATGGCTAAAATCAAAACTTCCAATAAAGGACATGGGTTGCTAACACTGGCGTAGTGAGGGGGAA
Source organism: Ischnura elegans (assembly GCF_921293095.1). Taxonomy (NCBI): domain Eukaryota; kingdom Metazoa; phylum Arthropoda; class Insecta; order Odonata; family Coenagrionidae; genus Ischnura; species Ischnura elegans. The sequence continues at coordinate 15,860,664 of NC_060257.1, forward strand.
AGTCTGGGAGGCCCAAACCCCCTCTGAAATACAAAAACACAATTACTTTCCTTCATAAAAGATAACAAAATATTGAAAAACCCTGAATTTATAAAAGATTTCTTTGACAAATAAAGTTTTTTCGATTATGAAAAAGTGTTAAAATTAGTTTAAAACTCTCTTCTTAGTACCCTGTTTTTAAAAAAATTTCTCCCCTGGTTTTGGAGCCCCCCCCTGAATGAATTCCTGGATACACCACTGGTTCCTGACTACTAGTAATACATATGAGGGCACTTTTTTTGCTTTGAACTCAAAACAGGTTTGGAATTGGGTCTGAAAAAGATACAAAATGAAAAAAGGGATCACACTGAAGATTTTTAGACATGGATGTGACCCAACCAAGAAAATTCTGAAGAAATAAAGAAGAAACACAGTTAGGAGGAAGTGAAAACTTGTAACTCCTCTTGATACTGAGTCCACGTTCTCCATGAATATGACAATTCTTAACCGGGAGAGAAAGAGGCTTGAAGATCAAGATGAAATTGAAAAAAAACGCCACATAAAAATCCTACTACATCGACTTTTGAGCAGATTGACAATTAATTACGTAAATCATAAAATATAAATAAAATTTTTACCAATTTAACCACCACCAATTTAATTTACACCAATTTACAATTTATTGACACCAATTTAATTTAGCCCATATGCTGTGCTACTGAAGTTTGCAAAAGTTTGGTGCCCAAGCAGTAGATGATGAAACCATAAAAGAAAAGTTCATGGTGAAACTAAAACCCAGTAATATCCCAAGTAGCAAAATCTTATGTAAAAACTATTTTAAAATATATAGTTTTTAAATATGTTTTAACTAATTCAGCCTCTTTTTAAAATGATTAATTGCAACATGTTATGTTAATATGAATTAAGTAAACACGTTTGAAATTACGAACTGTGCCAGAAACAGTAAAAAAATATTTTCCCGCCTAACAATTATCCTAGTGTCAACATGCGTGAATATTTCGAAGGAAGCAGTACAAGTATCGTGAGAATTACTGAATCTCCTTATCTGCGTGCTTTCAGGGAATGCCCACCATCACCATGGATGCTTAGACAACTTCGAAATCAGATGTCTGCGTTTGGATTAGAAAGCGGATATGTTAAAGATAGTATACACTCAGGCCTTATCCCTTTTTAGTATGCAATGAAGCAACTATTGAGAGTGTTTTCAGGCATTCCTTGATTGCATTCTCGGATCATTCAACGTCCATTTTTTTATGATATGCCTTCATTTTGGGATATTTTTCCCGTAAATTCATTA